>NC_050579.1:37855623-38223956 GCF_011100635.1 Trichosurus vulpecula | reverse complement strand
ACATTCCATAGGCTGCTGTTTCTATGTAAATATGTCCCATGGCCTCTGGCCTCCTCTGGGTTTATTGCAGAGATGGATGGACCTGCATTCCAGCTTATTATTATTATTTCTTTTAGTGAAACAGGCATAAAATGAGCTGGCAAGTTCGGCTAAGCACACGAAAAAGATCCTAATTGGCTAAAACTTAGACATCACTCATTTCAGTGTCTTTGGCCTGGGAGAAGGCAAAAGAGGCCAAATCAATGAGCTGGTGGGAAGCTGCCCAAGACACTGAACTCCTGGACCATGTAGCAAACTTGGCCCTTGAGCTATCCCAGTCATTGGGTTGAGAAGCAGATAAGAAGGGAAAAAAACATACCTCAAACCCCAAACCAAACAACATTATAACACACGTTCTTGGCCCAGAGAAACAAAAAAAACGCACTGGAGGATTAGGGGTCCTCCCCCTTCTACCCAGGGAAGTAAATGTGTCAGAAACAGTCGGGTGGGTTTGTTTGTTTGGATTTGGGTTTGGTTCTTTTTTATTATTATTATTTGAAATAAATTAAATGGTGAAACTATATTCCCCAGCCTGTGTTGAGATTTCTAATAAAACGTGAGAAGGCTGGAATGGAAATTTGCAGAATCACAGCTTTTTGCTTTAGACCTGTTATCTGATTCTCTGTGCGCTCTGGGATACTCTGTCTTTCTGCTGACAGCTGCACAGGGTCAAAGTTGGGCAACGGGAGGGCTGCTGGCTTCTTTAGGTAGCGATTAAGTTAGTTGAGAGAGTCTGAGAGTCTTTTTCCCCACTGTCTTCTTTTTCTATATGACTTCCTTTTTGCTGCGCATTTGTTTTCCTCTCCCTACCAGCACCAGCTTCTAGGAGCTGGGGAGCACTGCCGCTTTTGCCTTGGTGTAATATTGATTAAGTAGGGACTTTTTTACTGTTTTAGAATGCTAAATTAATTGTCTTTGATTGAGCCTTACTGGGTGCAAAGCCCCAGGCCCAACCCCCTAATTACTAGGTGCTAAGCCGATGTGGGTGTGAAGCCCCCAGGGCCCTAAGGGGAGTTGCTAAGACCAGAGCCAATGGTATATGCCTAAGTTCTGGTGGCTCAGATGACATTTGATGATGTCTAAAGACTGTATAAAAAGAGAGAACAGAACTGTTTGCTTGGGGCTCTGAGCCACTGGAGGAGTGGCACGTGACTCTGGGCCAGCCGTTGTTAAGAGCTTCTGGCTCCTGAACTCAGATGTTGATGGTTTCTTGGTAACTGTGAATTGTGATCTGGTCTGTTTATATTATGTATGTTTGTAATTTGTTTGTACTTGCTCTGAAGTTTGGGTTGCTGGCTTTTCCTCCTGAACTAAGTGAGTTTATATGTTTATGTTGGATTAAAGTAAGATTGTTAACCCCTTAATGTTGCTTTCCTTAGTAAAGCAGATCAAAAGAACCTGTGCTGGCTGCGTTCTTGTTGTTGGGCTTGTGTTGGTCTTCCACCCCCACAGCAGCTGCTAGTCGAATTGTTGCAACACTTGGTTTCCTCATCTGTAAGATGAGGGAGGTAGACTAGATAATCTTTTCTAATTCCTGGTGTTGGCATCTGGGAGCTCCCCACCTGCTACCATCTTGTGGTCACTGTGTAGTTCTTTTTTTTTTTTTTGGAGGGGAGAGGTGAGATAATTGGGGTCAAGTGACTTGCCCAAGGTGACAGAGCTAGTAATTGTCAAGAGTCTGAGGCTGGATCTGAATTCAGGTCCTCCTGACTCCAGGGCTTCTATTCACTGTGCCGCCTAGCTGCCCCTCACTGTGTAGTTTTAGGCATCTTGTTCCCTCCCCCTTTTTCCTTCACCCCAGAGCGCAGGAGAGGGTGCTAATATTCCCAATTTGCTCTACCCTAAGGACAGCTATACAGTTAGATCTCAAAGTTTTTTTCCCCTACGTCTAATACAGCTGTGATATAGACCTCCAACTCTCTCCTGGCTCTTTCTGTCTTTATGCTATGGTTGGCTCTCTCTTCATACCTGCCCTGACTCCAGGAGGGGATTGTCCCCATAGGGTGGCCATGTGGATACAACTCACTCTCAGGGTCCTAAAGGTGTACATGGAGTATTTTCCTACTACTGACCACTGTCACGCTTGAGCCCTCATTGGTGTGTTCCCCAAACACACAAAATCAAACTATGATGACATCATTGACTCTAATACATGAAACATTTACTAAATGATAACACAAAAGCAAGACTAATTATAACATTTACTCAATCAAAAGCAAAAACAAGGCTAATCATAACATGATATTTACTCAATAGAAGACAAAGCTATCTATAAACCTGAATCTTACTGGGCCACCAATACATACGGTATCCATGAGGATTGGAGAGAGTGGATACAAACTTATAGAAACCTAGCAACGAGGCAGTGAGTAGGGAGGGAAACTCATGTGTCAGGGGGTAACTCACAGTGGGGCCTGAAGGGTTGAACAGTAGTGGTCTCTTTTAAGGAACAGTCCACACCCCAGTCTATGCCACTATTATTCTGAGTTCTTTTAGTAAGAAAGTATCGCTATCCTCTTTCAGTGAAACAGAAACCTTAAGCCCAGGACCTGCAGCTTTCCAGGGAAGCCTCTTAAAGCTGTTCCCATAAACCAGAGAACTAAAAAACTCCTCAGATTTGCCCTCTGGATTCTCTCACTCTCAAGCCAGAGAGGGCAGTGGAAGGCAATGCATTCAAGCTCTTGAGGGGTTTCCCCTTTTGCAAGGCCATAGAAGGTGCTAAGAGCCACAAGCCCAGCCAGCTCTTTACATGGCTTAGACTGGATTCATCTTCCTCCAATCAGCTTCCAGAAGATAGAGCTCTGCTCTAAGGAGAACAGCAGCTGAAGAACCATGGAATATTTTCCTCTAAGACTCATCCACTCATCCTCTCATTGGTGAATTCCTCCTGGAGCATCTCTTTTGTGAAAGGACTCAGTCTAGTTGCCTTAATTCCCGTCCTGGCCCTGTTTCTTACTTTCTGGACTTCAGGATTATATCCCAGGCCAATGAGTATCTTTATTTCTCCCCTCTACTACCAACTTTTCAGCTTCCTTTCATGAGTTGTCCTCCCCAATTAGAATGTAAACTCTCTGAGAGCTGAGACCATCCTTCTTTTTGCTTGTATTTGTATAAGCTTAGCACAGTGCTTCACACATAGTAAGCACTTAATATATCTTTCCGTCTATCCCTCCTTCCTTCCTTCCTTCTTTCCTTCCTTCCTTCCTTCCTTCCTTCCTTCCTTCCTTCCTTCCTTCCTTCCTTCCTTCCTTCCTTCCTTCTTTTCTTCTTCTCTCAGCCAACTCAGACTGCAGCTTATCTTATCTGCTGATTTTCCTCTGCTCTGTTTCTTTCTAGCTGTAGTGATGTTCTCTGCTATAAGCTTTTCTTTCAGTAAGCTTGTGTGTCTTCTCAGTCTTCTGATATCTAGCTTCTCATTTCATCTCTTACAGCCGCTCATCCAATGTCTCTGGCTTCTGATGCCTCAAATCAGAACCTGCCGATGAGCAGTGACTCATCTCTAACTCAGAAGGTAAAACCCATATCCACAGTTTCAGCAGATAGAGCATGATATAAAGAACCATTATACAATTTTCCCACAGTCCCCAAATAGTTCTTTGGTTTGTAATTTCTTACTTAAAGTTTGTAAAACCCTGAAAACAGTCATATAAATTGAACTGAGGGACAATAATAGCTTGCAGTCATCCTCACCTTCTCTTACTTCTCATATTTTCAAGATGCTTTCAAACAGGTCCTCTCAGTACATTTGTAATTGGGTGCCTGGCTAATGAGTGTCCAGTCCTTAGAGCATGCACTGATGTACTCTTATACAAAGCATGCTCAGTACTCTTTGCTTGATGCCAATCTAACACCTGGAGCAGTGTTTTGATTTTTATTAGTATAGGAAACACGCAGTGAGTCACTTCTGCCAATGCAGATCGGTACTTGTTCTGAGATTATAGAGAATTGTGTGGGGCATGGAGAGGTTAGAGGGTCTGCCCAGGGTGAACCCAGGTGTTCCTGACTTTAAGGCCAACTGTCAATCCCCTATCCCATACTGCTTCTTTGTGCACCTGGAACATAATAGGCGCTTAATAAATACTCGTTGATCGATTGATTGGGGTGGGGAAGGAGAGGCAAGTCTTGATCAGGGAGGTGCTGAGAAGTGATAGGAAGCTCATGTTGGTTCAGAGTAGTCTGCTGTCCATGCTTAAATGCCTTTGCTTTAAGTTTCTCTGGTCTCATGCAGCTAGGTGGTAAAGTGGGTAGAGCACCATGCCTGGAGTCAGGAAGACCTGAGTTCAAGTATGGCCTCAGGTCTTAGTATCTGTGTAACCCTGAGCAAATCACTTCATCCTGTTTGCCTCAGTTTCCTCATCTGTCAAATGAGCTAGAGAAGGAAATGGCAAGCCACTCCAGTATCTTTGCCAAGAAAACCCCTAAATGGAGTCACAGAAAGTCGGATACGACTGAAGCAGACGCAGACTGACATGACTGAACAACAAATGGCACTTTGGGTTTCAGTATCCGCTAAATGGGGGCAGTTGGGAGCTACCTGCTGGGCAGGGTTGGTAGGTTGGCATGAACAATTCAGATGGTGCTTGTCTATTGTCATTCCCACTTAGAGGCAGCAGAGTCACGAGAACACAGGAATTGGATTGAAGAGACCTGATCTTAAATCTCAGTCCTACTAGTAAATGGTACCAGCTGAGGGAGTGTGGACAGACCTTTAACCTCTGGGCCCCAGTTGGGCTCCTCATCTGTAAATTTGGGATAATGCCTTTGCTTCCTCTCATGGATTGTTAGCCAAAAAAGAGCTTTGTAAATGTGAAAGTAGCCTAGATAGCTAAGCTTTTATCATATGGTTGAGGGAGAAAAGGGGTCTGGGTTGGATTAGGAGCTTAATTAGAGCTTGAAGGGATTTTCCTGATGACCTAGTTCAATGCCTGGGAAACTGAGGCCCAGAGAGTTGAAGCTATTTGCCCAAGCTCACCCAGGGATTGGAAACCAGTTCTTCATAGTAAAAATTCAATGTGTTTTTCCACTCTGGCATACTGGACAAACCATGATTGTAGGTCAAGTTTAGGGGCATGGATGACTACTGCTCCCTTACATATGAAAGTGAAAGATGCAGCCCCTAGTTTCTTTGTCCAAACATCTCCTTGAGGAGCCCAACATGGGGGCTACATTAGGAAGGAAGCACACCTTAAAACCCCCGGAGATCAGTTATTTTTTTAGGGGCAAACTCTTCCCTGAAAGTTGGTGCTTATGAGTTGGGGGTGGGGTGTGCAGGGGAAGGGGATCATAGATTGGAACTAAATAGGGACCTTGGTTAAGTGCAACTCCTTTACTTAACAGATGAGGAAACCGAGGCCCAAATAGGTTAAATGTCTTGCTGAAGATCACACAGCAGAACCAGAATTGAACCCAGGTCCTCTGATTCCAAATCTGACACTCTTTCCATTATAGTATGGGATTAAAACATGTCAACTTGTTTTAACCCAGTAGTTCCCTCTTTTCTTAATCCTTCTTCCACTGTGATTTAGGGGGAAGAACCTCTCTTGGCCTCAGATGAAGACATAGTGGTAGAAATGATCTTTGAAATGAAATCTAGTTTTTCCAAAACCTCAAGTTATATTAATTTAACCAGCAGGTGGAGTTGCTAGCCACTCATTGGCGAGCTCCAAGCTCACATTGATGGCTTATATATGCCCAGCCATGCATATGGGTGGAAGTGCTAAGGAAGTGTTGTGAGTTTTATGGGTACCACAGAATCTATGACCTTCTATGACTCAGGTCCACCTCTAGAAGATGGTGCCAATTTGTTGTCAAGTGGTGTGTGAATTTGAGCATCTGCCCAATCAAAATGAGCTCTGAGCCCCCACCCACTGGCAAAACCCTACCTCCTTTCTTGTATTTCAGGGAGCAGTGGTCATGTGATCACAGCATAATGGACTTGGTGCTGCTCCATAGAAGCAGATACATATTCTTGAATACTAAATGCAGCATTTGCTCTTAGCATAGATTATATAGCTAAATAGTCATGATAACTGATTATATATGTATGTGTGTATGATACACACACATATATGTAAAATAAAACATCTACCAAGACCCTTGAAACCTGTCATTTTCCAGAATCCTGGAATTCTCCCATATTTAAGGATGAATTGTATTCCAGGAAATGTATAGTTTTCTTTCCCTTTCCTTTCCTTTTCTTCCCTTCCCTTTTTTTTTGGAGACTAGATCTCCCTATCTTACCCAAGTTGAAACCATGGCTACTGCCATTCACCAGCATAATCTCAATGCTCTGTTTCAGATCTCAGGTGGCTTCATGGCCCTCCCATCCTGGAGCTCACCGTATTGCTGCCCAACTTGGTTTGGCTGCCCCATGGGCTTTAGCCTCAGAACTCCTAAGCTCAAGAGATCCTCAGCCCCAGCCTCCATGCCTATTCCAGAAACAGTTTGAATCCTCTCTTCAGTGGACAAAGGAGTATGTAATTGCAGTTTGCTCAGGATATTTGAGTCACATCTCTAGTAGAAAAAGTCACCAGATGCTGTTGTTGAAATTCTGAAAGAGCTCTGGACCTGGAACTCACGGGGAGTGGACTTGGATCTGGGTGTACTCAGAACCTTGAGTTGACCCAGGGTGGGCCTTAGATAGGCACCTCTCAATGCCATGTCACAAGTCTATGATGGTTCTCTGTACCTCAGTTAAATCATCTGTAAAATGTATATTAAGATGTTTGTATGATGGGTGTATGGGTTCAAAAAGGAATGTAAAATAAATTTTTGTTGTCCTGTCGTGTCTAACTCTTTGTGACACTATTTGGGATTTTCTTGGCAAAGATCCTGGAGTGGTTTGCCATTTCCTTCTCCTGCTCATTTGACAGATGAGGAAACTGAGGCCAACGGGGTAAAGTGACTTGCCCAGGGCCACACACCTAGTAAGTGTCTGAGGTCACATTTGAATTCAGGTCAGGTCCAGAGTTCTATTCACTGCTGACTTGGATGACCCAGGAAGAGAAAATGAGGCTGGCGACTTTGAGCGCTCACTTAAGTCCGATGTGCACACAAGTCAAGACATCACCTGTAATGTCACTGGTCTTCTACAGAAATGAAGGATGAATGACCACCAACCACCCAGCTCTCTCAACGCAAACTATTGGTGAATTTTTTATACTGGCAACATTTTAATATGTTCTTCTTGGCAGTTTGGGGCACCTTTTTTTCTTTTAGGGCTAAACCTTATTAAAAACATTTTTAAAAGAAGCAAACAGTAATAAATATGGTTTGCAATGTGCTCTTTATAAATATTTTCACAAGACTCACAGGTCTCAGGTTGGAAGAGACCTCATGTAGTCCAAATGCCTCACTTGGCAGATGAAGAAACTGAGAGCCAGGGCCAGGAAGTGATTGGCACGGTAGCACAGAGAGCCAGTCTCCAGGGTTGGATTTGTTGCTAGGTTCTCTGCTTCCGTAGCCACTCTTTCCACGGTATTCTGGAGAGCGCAGGAGAGGGGCTTCGTGGGCCGTTGGTTAGAAGCACTGTTGGCCTTAGGCTGGAGAGAGCTGTGGGAAATGGAGCAGGCTGGGGAGGCTTCGTGGAGAAGTCAGGCTTAAGCTGCACCTGAAGGAAGGGAGGAAGAAGAAGACGTTTGAAGGCAGAGGGGAAAGAACGTGATCAAAGGTGGAGAAAGGGTCGTGTGTGGTTTGTGGGGTGGAGCAATCAATGAATAAACTGCTGACGTTGCATCCATCGGGTGTGTTAATAGCTTCATGACTTTCCCTTTCCCCAAATGTCTTTGTGGAATTATGGCAGAGGGTGTGTTTCTTGATTCCCCTATTTGTGGAGCCATGCGTGCTATGGAATAGAATCACTAATGCTCTTGGGTTGTGGACTAAGATGTGAGTGGTGCCTTTACAGGTAATGAGCACCCTGCCCCTGATGGTATCCAAGCAGAAGTTGCATGACTGCCTGTCAGGAACACTGCACTCTGTAGGAGGTTGCACTTCTGGGTTCCAAAGTCTCTTCTAAGTCCTAAGATTCTATGCTTTTGATGTATGGAAACCCAAGAGAAATTTTATAAGGGAAATGCAGGGAAACCAGCATTTGCAAGTGAAGGAAGAGATAATTAGCTCTTTGCGATTCTTCTCCCATCTTCTTTCCAAATGGATTGTTATATAACATGTAGGTCGGCAACTCCAGTAGTTGCACGTTCTGTGGTTAGATTTTGAAGCCTCAGCATTTCTCTCCAGCTCAGAAAAGAGCTTGGAATGTATATGGCAGGGGCTGATGGGAGTAGGTAATACACGAGGAGAGGCAGTTGTGCCCCTAAGGAGCCTTAGTCATTGGAAAGCATGGAGAAGTGGAGGCAATGGTCCCAGACAGAGGGGAGGGGCAGCAGGTGGGTTAGGATGCCCATCTGCTGGCATTTCTAGATCTCTAAGATCCCCATAAATGAATGCTGCTCAGTTCTTTTTTTTCTTTTGTCTTCCCTTACTTATTTTTAAAAATTAACTTTTTTCTACCATAAAGCATTTATTTCCCTTTCCCACCCTGCCTCTCCTATAAAAATTAAAACAAAACCCCTATAACAAATACGCATTTAAAAAATTTAACAAAAATATTTTACACAACTATCCATGTTTACAATCAGATCTCTATTTACAGCAAACATACACAATGCCATAAGAAACAATGCTACAGTGCTTTTGAAAGTTAACACTAGTATCATCAGGCTGAAGTTAAGCTCTAGAACTTTGTAAAGTTTACCATATTACTTAAATTGGTAAAGGATACACCAAATATAGACTCAAAGGTCTGAATATTACAAAAACCCTTAAATTCATAGAAGGCAAAAAATATCCCACATGAAAAAGTGAGTTCACAGTAAGTAATTCATTTTTCCTAAGATAACAGCTATCTTTCAAAGATAATGTAGCAAATTTTAATCTGAAATATAGTTTTAGAAATAAATTATGCACAAATATTCATTGTTAAGGAAAAACAAAATCCCATCCTAAGTCTAAAAATGTGTCTCATTCTGCGTCCGCGTCCTGAGTCCGTCCTTCAGGAGGTGGGTAGCATCTTCTTTTTATTCCTCTGGACTCATTAATGATCATTACATTGCCCAGAGTTGTTAAGTCTTTCAATATTATTTGTATTTACAATTCTGTTGTCATTGTTCTCCTGGTTCTGCTCACTTCACTCTTCATCAGTTCATACAAGTCTTTCCAGATTTCTCTAAAATAATCTCTTTCTTCATTTCTTACAGTACAATAATATTTGATTACACTTCTGTATAATTATATACTATACTATAACATATGAATATATAATTTGTTCAGCATAGTCATATATTTGTTCAGCATTCCCCAAGTGATGGGTACCTCCTTAGTTTCCAGGTCTTAGATATCACAAAAAGAGCTGCTAGAAATATTTTCATACTCATAAGATCTTTTTCTTTTTCTCTTATCTCCTTAGGGTATAGGCCTATTAGTAGTATAACTGGGTCAAAGGGTATGTAAAGTTTAGTAACTTCTTGGGGCATGGTTTCAAATTGCTTTCTGGAATGGCTTCACTAATTTAGAGATCCACGAGCTGTGCATCAAATGTGCCTGTTTCCCCACAGCCCTTCTAGCATTTGTCACTTTTTCTTTTTCTTTCTTTCTCTCTCTTTTTAAATGTCTCTCTCCCCCCTCCTTCCTTCCTTCCTTCCTTCCTTCCTTCCTTCCTTCCTTCCTTCCTTCCTTCCTTCCTTCCCTCTCTCCCTCCCTCCTTCCTTCCTTCCTTTCTTTCTTTCTTTCTTTCTTTCTTTCTTTCTTTCTTTCTTTCTTTCTTTCTTTCTTTCTTTCTTTCTTTCTTTCTTTCTTTCTTTCCTTCCTTCCTTCCTTCCTCTTTCCTCCCTCTCTCTCCCTCCCTCCTTCCTTCCTCCTCCTTTCTTTTTCCTTCCTTTCTTCTTTCTTTCTTTCTTTCCTTCCTTCCTTCCTTCCTTCCTTCCTTCCTTCCTTCCTTCCTTTTATTCTTTCTTCTTCTTTCTTTCTTTCTCTTCTTTCTTTCTTTCTTTCTTTCTTTCTGTCCTTCCTTCCTTCCTTCCTTCCTTCCTTCCTTCTTCCTTCCTTCCTTCCTTCCTTCCTTCCTTCCTTCCTTCCTTCCTTCTTTATTTTTTGATCAACTCTACCAATCCGAAGTAGACCCTCAGAGTTGTTTTATTTTGCATTTCCATTATGGGTGATTTGGACCATTTTTTCAAATGGCTATAGATAGCTTAGACTTCTTTCCTTGAGAATTGCCTTTTGTCAACTGACCATTTGTCAATTGGGAATGACTCATACTTATAAATTTCAGTCAGTTCCTTGAAAATAATATTTTTATCGGAGAAGCTGGTTGCAAGACCTTCTTTCCATAGTTGATTGCTTTCCTCCTAATCTTAGGCTTTCCTTTATTTCTTTTTTTTTTTTTTTTTTTTTTTATTTATTTATTTATTTATTTATTTATTTATTTATTTTTAATGCAATTTATTTATTTAACATATTTGGTTTTCAGCATTGATTTTCACAACAGTTTGAATTACAAATTTTCTCCCCATTTCTGCCCTCCCCCCCCACTCCAAGATGGCGTATATTCTGGTTGCCCTGTTCCCCAGTCAGCCCTCCCCTCTATCACCCCCCTCCCCTCTCATCCCCTTTTCCCTTCCTTTCTTGTAGGGCAAGATAAATTTCTACGCCCCATTGCCTGTGTATCTTATTTTTTAGTTGCATACAAAAAGTTTTTTTGTTTTTGAACATCTGATTTTAAAACTTTGAGTTCCAAATTCCCTTCCCTCTTCCCTTCCCACCCAGCCCTCCCTAAGAAGTTGAGCAATTCAACCTAGGCCACACATGTATTATTATGTATAACCCTTCCACAATATTCATGTTGTGAAAGGCTAACTACATTTTGCTCCTTCCCAACCCATCCCGCTTTATTGAATTTTCTTCCTTGACCCTGTCCCCTTTCCAAAGTGTTTGTTTTGATTACCTCCACCCCCATCTGCCCTCCACTCCATCATCCCCCTGCCTTTTATTTTTTTTTTTTATCTTCCTCCCTCTTCTTTCCTGTGGGGTAAGATACCCAACTGAGTATGTATGGTATTCCTCCTCAGGCCAAATCTGATGAGAGCAAGGTTCACTCATTCCCCCCTCACCTGCCCACTCCCCTCCTCTCCTAGAACTGCTTCCTCTTGCCACCTTTATGGGAGATAATCCACCCCATTCTATCTCTCCCTATCTCCCTCTCTCAGTAAGTTACTCTCTCATCCCTTAATTTCATTTTATTTCTTTTAGCTATCTTCCCTTCATCCTCAACTCACCCTGTGTCTGCTCTCTTTCTTTTACATATATATATATATATACACATACATACACATACATACATATACACATAGATACATGCATACATACACATTCACTTATATATATACATAAACATATATATATGCATATATATATATGCATATTCCCTTCAACTACCCTAATACTGAGGTCTCATGAATCATACTCATCATCTTTCCATGTAGGAATGTAAACAAAACAGTTCAACTTTAGTAAGTCCCTTGCAATTTCCGTTTCTTGATTACCTTTTCATGCTTCTCTTGATTCTTGTGTTTGAAAGTCAAATTTTCTATTCAGTTCTGGTCTTTTCACTGAGAAAGCTTGAAAGTCCTCCATTTTATTGAAAGTCCATATTTTGCCTTGGAACATGATACTCAGTTTTGCTGGGTAGGTGATTCTAGGTTTTAATCCTAGCTCCATTGACCTCCGGAATATCGCATTCCAAGCCCTTCGATCTCTTAATGTAGAAGCTGCCAGGTCTTGGGTTATTCTGATTGGGTTTCCACAATATTCAAATTGTTTCTTTCTGGCTGCTTGCAGTATTTTCTCCTTGATCTGGGAGCTCTGGAATTTGGCAACAATATTCCTAGGAGATTTCTTTTTGGGATCTATTTGCGGAGGCGATCGATGGATTCTTTCAATTTCTATTTTGCCCTGTGGCTCTAGAATATCAGGGCAGTTCTCCTTGATAATTTCCTGAAAGATGGTATCTAGGCTCTTTTTTTGATCATGGCTTTCAGGTAGTCCAATAATTTTTAAATTATCTCTCCTGGATCTATTTTCCAGGTCAGTGGTTTTTCCAAGGAGATATTTCACATTGTCTTCCATTTTTTCATTCCTCTGGTTCTGTTTTATAATATCCTGATTTCTCATAAAGTCACTAGCTTCCACTTGCTCCAATCTAATTTTAAAGTAGTATTTTCTTCAGTGGTCTTTTGGACCTCCTTTTCCATTTGGCTAATTCTGCCTTTCAAGGAATTCTTCTCCTCATTGGCTTTTTGGAGCTCTTTTGCCATTTGAGTTAGTCTATTTTGTAAGGTGTTGTTTTCTTCAGTGTATTTTTCAGTATTTTTTTGGGTCTCCTTTAGCAAGTCATTGACTTGTTTTTCATGGTTTTCTCGCATCCTTCTTATTTCTCTTCCCAATTTTTCCTCTACTTCTCTAACTTGCTTTTCCAAATCCTTTTTGAGTTCTTCTATGGTCTGGGGCCAGTTCATGTTTTTCTTGGAGGCTTTGGTTGTAGGCTCTATGACTTTGCTGTCTTCTTTAGGCTGTATGTTTTGGTCTTCTTTGTCACCAAAGAAAGAATCCAAAGTCTGAGACTGAATCTGGGCGCGTTTTCGCGTCCTGGCCATATTCCCAATCAACTAACTTGACCCTTGAGTTTTTCAGTGGGGTATGACTGCTTGTAGATTACAGAGTTCTATGTTGTACGTTTGGGGGGGGAGGTGCCAGCTCTGTCAGAGCCGCACTCCTCCTTCCCCAAGGACCCCCAGTCCAGACTGGGCTCAGATCTTCGGCAGGCTGTGCACCCCTGCTGTGATCCGCCACTTATTTCCCCCCACCAGGTGGGCCTGGAGCCGGAAGTAACAACAGCTGTAGCTGCCCCACCTCCGCTGCCCCCGGGGCTGGAAGCCGAACCGCGAACTCCTTCCACTCCCGCAGCTTTTCCCACTAACCTTCTCCGCAGTCTTTGGTGTTTGTGGGTCAAGGGGTCTGGTAACTGCTCACGTATTCAGGGCGCTAGGGCCCCCTCCGCCCGGCTTCCAGTCCGGATCGTCCACGCCGCTCAGGCTGGGCTCTGCTCCACTCCGTTCCCAGCTCCCAGCTCCCAGCTCCGTGTGGAATAGAGCCCACCCAGAGACCATCCGGGCTGTCCTGGGCTGGAGCCCTGCCTCCCTCCGCTGTTCTGTGGGTTCTGCCGCTCTAGAACTGGTTCAGAGCCATTTTTATAGGTTTTTGGAGGGACTCGGGTACAGAGCTCACTCTAGTCCGTGCTTACCAGCCGCCATCTTGGCTCCGCCCCCCTTCCTGGATTCTTTCCTTTATTTCTTAACATTTTTAATTGATATCTTTAGTTTTATTACCTTCATCTCAGAATGCATCCCCACCAGCCCTCCCTACCCAGTGAACCATCTCTTCTAACAAAAAATAAAAAATAAAGAGAAAAAAGGGAGTTTAGTGAAACCAACCAGCACATCACACTCATATGGCAGCAGAGGCATCCACTGAGTGTTAATTTTCCAAAGTCTCTATGTAGTATAGTGGAAAGCCTGCTGTATTTCTGGTCTCAGAATCTTAAAACTGGAAGGAGCCATCGAGTTCAACTGTCATGCAAAAAAAAAATCTCTATTCTAATATACCCCAACAAGTGGCCAGCCAGCCTTTGCTCGAAGACCTCCTCAAAGGCAGCCCATCCCACTTTTGGGTCACTCTAATAGTTAGGAATTTTTTTTTCTGACCTCAAGCCTAAGTTGGCCTACCAGTAAGTAGCTTGCTCCTCCTGGTTTTTCCTTCTGGGTTCAAATAGAATAAACCAGCATCAGAGGAACTCCGGTTTGAATACTGACTCAGTGCATTTGCTCCTTGGGCTGCCTTAAGGCAAATCACTTTACTTCCTCTCAGCCTTGGTTTCTTCCTTTGTAAAATGAAGAAATTAGACTAAATGGTCTCTAACATCCTGCCCAGCTCTAAAGTCTACAGCCCTGTGATTTTCACTGGGCCATGGCAAGTAACAATAGCGGCGACTCCTTTAGCTTAGGGAGTTTTTAATCTTTTTTGGGTCACTGGCCCGTTACACAGTCTGGTGAAACCTAGGGATCCCTTCTCAGAGTAGTGGTTTTAGATAAAATTAAATACATAGGATCACAAAAGGAAGCAGTTACATTGAAATACAATTCCACCCCCCACCCCGTCTGTTGGTCTCTCTCTCCTATAGTAAAATGTTTATGAATCCCAGGTTAAAAACCTCTAATCTAGCTGGTATTAGCTCCCCTGTATAATGAGTTCTGGACTTAGGGTCATGGGAAACATGTTCAAAGCCTGATTCTGCCACTTATTACCCATGTGACCTTGGGCAAATCATGTCACCTCCCCAGGCCTCAGTTTCATCATCTGTAAATTGGACTAAATTGTGTTAGATGGCCTCTGAGGTCCCTTCTAACTCTAGAGTTGGGCCTGTGAATTTAGAAGCTCCGTAGAGGATTCAATGAGGGTGGTGGGGAGCAGGGGTTTGTGGAAGTATTCTCTATCTTTTTCTATTCCGGAACCATGCTGACTTTGCACTCCCTAGCTTGGACCAAGATTTGGAGAAGGGCCCCGGGTGGATGGCTGGGCAAGGAGCTGGGGTTAGAGTGGGGGATGGAAAAGGGGCTTGCTTCTCCACTGGCGCTCTGGTTACTGTGTGGCTGTTGAGGAGAAGCCAAGGAGAGGCAGTGTGTGTTTCCCTGCCAAAGCTGGCTGTGTCAAATTAGGTTGTTTAAAAAAAAACCCCAAAAAACCAAACCAAACCTTGTCCAAGGAACGTTCACTGCTTCCCTATCTGTTCTGGCCAAAGGATTAAGAGCTGGCATTTACAATCTAGGGAACAGCCTTCTGGGACTCTACAAAGTAAAAATTTTAACTTCAGAGGAAATTTCTTCCTTTTAACCTCTCTCTGGGTCTCAGTTTCCTCATCTGTAAAATGAGACATTTGGACTGTATGCCTGAGATCTCTTCCGGCTTTAGACCTATAGTCTATAATCCTTTCAGCCTGTCATACCTTACCTTTTCTTCTTCCTCCAGATTTCATGTGTGATTCCTTTGTGACTGAGTCAGGGAAAAAAATCCCCCTCTGAGTCAGTAGGGTTAAATTTTTGACATGATAACCCAGGCTGTGTTGTGTTCCCAATGGTCTGGGGGTTGAGGAGGGGAGGGGAATTTCCCTAGGAGACCAAGTGCAAACATATCCTGAGTAGATGGGAAGGTTACCATGGCTTCTGGGCTTCTGGGCTTCAACTATTGAGGCTGACTATTTCTTGCTTCCCTCCCCTCCCGTTTCCCCTCTCCCCCCCCCCCCCCGCAACCCCCCCAGCAAGCCTGTTAAGGTTGAACTTCACACTTAGGGTCCTCAGAGTCTTAATTGGCTTTTTTTTTTCTTTCTTTAAAAAGGAAGGTCCAGTTCTGCTTTGGTCAGTGGAAAGCTTTCTGGCTTCAGTGATGTCAGTAACAGCTGAGCATGGACCCATTTGTCATTATTCCTTACAGTTGTTCTCAAGGCCAAGGCTGGCTGAGTTGTCTCAGGCTCTCTCATCGGCCTCTTCTTGGCTCTCCCCCTTCCAGATGGATGAGAGAACAATGGACTCTGTCTGTCCAAGCCTGGATGGGGTGACGACTCTGCTCCAGTGTGTGGGGAAACAGGTTTTTTTGCAAGTTTGGCATATTTATCTTTATGGCCTGTGACTAAGGGATCGGTCTGCAGCAGCCTGAGAAGGCCAGGAAATCTTTGAGCAAAGCTATTTGCAAAATCCAAAGGTTTTCTAGCCGGTTAAAATTTGTCCTCCCCCTCTTAGGCCCTGCTCTTATAGTAGAGATGGATGAGTCAGAAGAAACACCTTCGCTCTCTCCCCTTGCCCAAGGTCGACTCTTTGCTTTTGATTGAAATGACAATCCAGATGATTTTTAAAAGTCAAGGGAAATTCACCCGAGCCACAGGCAAAAAGGTCGCCTTTGGAGAGCTCCTCCAAATCTCAAAGTCTCCCGTTCTTAACCTTGGTGTATAAATAAATCTCTTGGCTACTTTCTCTGTCTGACTTTCTGAAAGACCCTACTGCAGATTTTTCAGATTTTTTCAGTTATTTCAGGTTCATATAAGCATGGTCTGGGTTGGCTCTGTTCAGAGTTATAACTGGGGGTGGCATTGCCCTAGGGTGCTGAATTTAAAGCGGGTCATGTACATAAACGGGCACTGACCACAGGTTCGGGGCTTTGGCAATTCAGGTTCAACAGAGCTTAGCAGTTAGTTATCAATATAATAATTAGTCAATAATAATAATAATTAGTCTATCATAATAATTAATCAAAATAGGAAGCTATCAGATGGTCAGCTGGGTGAACTCTGCCTCCACCCACCCCCAACCTGAGACAATCTCTCCAGAGGCATCCTTGAAGTCTGGGGACCCAATCTCAGGGTCTTTGTTACCTTCTTCCCCTACTAGGTTGTTATTTTGGTCCTTTACTTCTCAATTTCAGCCAAAGGCATAGTTCTTAGTGTTTCTCGGCTCCCGGTTTGTGATTGTTGCTCTAGATGCAAAAATTCCTAGATATATTCAGTTCCCTCTCTGGCAGCTTTCCCCAAATAATAATAAAGGGAGGCAGCAGAGAAAATGCTGGATTTGGAGTCAGAAGAGCTGGGTTCAAATTCTGGCTTTAGCACTTACTCCCTGGGTATGACCTTTGGCAAACCTTCTGACTTCCCTGGGCCTCAGTTTCCCCATCTGTAAAATGAGAGGGTGAGCCTAGATGAGTTCTGAGGTCCCTTCCTACTCTAAACCTATGCTTCGGTAACCTTTGATCATCTCTTACATTTGACAAACAGTCACCGAGCATTTATTAAGAAGCTCCTGGCTTAATAAGCCTTAACAAGCTATGATATACCTGGCTCTGTGCTTAGCGCTAGGGATGCTGCAAATACAAAAATGAAACCTCTCCTGCCTCCTGGGAGTGCCCACCCTCCTTAGACTTGCCTCTTGGGGTCAAAGTTTCCTTTAGGACTCAGGTCAAATGCCATCTTCTGCGGGAGACCTGCATGAGTCCCCGGTTCCCTGTGCCTTCCCTTTGAAGGCTCCCTTGTATCTGCGCTGTATAGCGCTCATGAGTAGAGGCATCGAGGGGGTGCCAGAGTGCACAGAGCACTGGACCTAGAGTTAAGAAGACCCGAGTTCAAATTCAGCTTCAGACATTTACTAGCTGTGTGGCCCTGGGTGCATCACTTAACTTCTGTTTGCCTAAGTTTCTGTAAGTATAAAATGGGTCAATGATAGCACCAACCTCCCAGGGTTGTGGTAAGGATCAGATGAGATAATAATTGTAGAGTGCTTAGCACATAGTAGGTGCTCTATAAATGCTCATTCCTTTCCCTCCTCTCCTTATTCCTTGTGCCATCTAACCATCTCCACAGGAAAAGAAAAAGAGAGCCCAAGCCCTTGTAACAAACATGGATACAATTATATCTACACGTTCTCCCCTCCTTCATTACAATACACCCTCCCTCAAGACAAGCACCGGTTTGTTTCCCCTTTTCTTTGTATCTTTTGCACTTAGCATTGTGCTTGGTACATAGTAGGAGCTTAATAAATGCTTGTCAATGGACTGATTTCCCAGCATTTCACATCCATTAACTCATTTGATCTTCCCCCAAGCCCTGTGAAGTTTATGATTATTTCGATTTTCCAGGTGAGGAAACAGAGTCAAAGGGAATGTGATTTAGCCAAGGTTACAGGCCTGGTATGTGGGAGAGCTAGGACCAGAACGCAGATCTTCTGATGACCAGCACAGTGCTTTTGCCACGGCAGTGTGTGGGTCTATATGTGTATATCTGTGTTCAGTTGTATATGTGTGCACATATATACATGCGTGTGTGTGGCACTGTGGTCACGGAGGCTTGGCTGAGAGGCCGCATCACTAGGCAGAGTTTCCAGGGGCTCCGGGGCCCGCTCCGCAGTGGTCACCGTGGAAATGCACAAACAGGCCTGCTGAGTTCCCCCTGCCTGGCCCGCCGTGCTCTGGGGCCTCCTCGAAGCCGAGCCTCTTGTCTAACTAGCCCTCCCCGCTGGGCCTTCTGTTCCTCCCCCTGCCTGCCCTCACACAACCAATATTTGTGTGACTCAGCCGGCTCAGACTTGCTGGCAGGCTGCCTCGAGCTGGGCCTGTGATGCATGGGGGAGGCTCAGGCTCCAGACACATCTTCGCCGTTTGTCTGTGTCACCTCCTCCCTCTGTGCTGAGAGGTTTAGCTGGACTTGGAATCATGAAGAATTGGGTTAAAAATCTACCTCTGATTCTTAATGGCTATGGGATGTCAGACAATAACACCCCCCCCCCCAATCATATATTAAGTGTCTCCTATGAGCTTGGCATGGTGTTAAGTACTTTATAAATATTATTTTATTCCTATAACAACCCTGGGAGCGGGTGCTATGATGACATCCATTTTACAGATGAAGAAACTGAGGCAGACAGAGGTTGGTTGAATTGCCCAGAGTCACACAGCTAGCAAGTGTGACCTAGGGCAGATTTGAACTCAGGTCTGCTTGACTCCTAGTCCAGGAAGTAATTTAACCTCCCTGGGCTTCAAGTTCTTCACGTGTAAAATGAGGAGGGGCTGGACTCTGACATCTAAGATCTCTTCCATCTCTAAATGTACCAGGCCTCTACCAGCCTGCGCTCTAACGAAAGGGAAAAACATCTTTAATTCAGTAAGCATCAATGAATCTCCTACTATGTGCCAGGCACTATACTAGACACTGGGGATACAAAAAAGATACAGTAAACACAACATAGTATCCAGGGAAAGGCCAAAGAGAGGCAAGTTGGGGTGGGCCTAAGGCGGGGCATCCTGACCTAAGGTCCATGAACTTGTTTTTTAAAATATTTTGAAAACAGAATAGGTTTCCTTTGTTATTCTATGCATTTTATTTACCTTACGCATTAAAAAACCTTATTCTGAGAAGGGCTTCCATAGGCTTCCCCGGACTGTTGTAGGGGTGCGTGGTCCCTCCCCCAAAAGTTATGAACTCTTGAGATCACTAAGAGAGATCAGGAGGGGCTTCCTGTAGGAGGCGGTGCTTGAGCTGAGCTTGAAAGATCCTAGGAACCAGCTGTGAGCCTGAGGTGGGGGTGGGGAGTGTGTTCTAGACTTGGGGAGTATGTCAGGAGATATAAGAAGAAGATCGAATGCCACAACTGTATGACAGCAAACAGGCCGATTGGCTGGACCATAGAGGGCAGGAGGAACGGGCCAGAAGCCTGCTAAGGCCTGTGAAGGCCTTCAAAAGCCTCAAACAGGATAGATTGGTTTTTATCCTGGGGGCAAGAGAAGCCCCTGGAATTTACTGAGCAGGGGAGGGCATGGCCAGACTGGGGCTTTAGAAATCCTATTTAGGCAGCTGAGAGGCAGAGAGACTAGAGAAGGGAATGGATTAGAGGCAAAGAGGCTAAGTAGGAGGCTATCGTGATGTAACGAGACCTGAACTAGGCTGGTTGTGGGGAGCGAAAGGAAGGGGACAGATCTGACTGTATCAGAAAGGTAGAGTTGATAGGACTCGGTTGCTAATTGAATATGGAGAGAAAGATGGGGGCAGGGGGAGGGGGAGAGGAAGAAGAGAGGAGAGAGAGAGAGACAGAGACAGAGACAGAGAGACAGAGAGAGACACACGCAGATACAGAGAGACACAGACATAGAGACACACAGAGTTAGACAGACAGAAGAGACAGAGACAGGGAGAAAGACAGAGAGAAAGAGAGAAAAAGAGAGAGAAAAAAGAGACAGAGAAAGAAAAAGAGAGAGAGAGAGAGACAGAGACAAAGAGAGGCAGACAGAGATGGAGACAAAGAGAGACAGAGACAAAGACAGAGACAGGGAGAGAGAGAGGAGAGAGAGAGAGAGAGAGGGAGAGAGAGAGAGAGAAAGATGAAGATAGAGAGAGAGAGAGAGAGAGAGAGAGAGAGAGAGAGAGAGAGAGAGAGAGAGAGAGAGAGAGAGAGAGACAGACCCAAAGCTTTGAGCTTTGGCAAGAGTTAGGGTGGAGGAGGTAGGATGGGGAGAAAAGCATAGGTCATCCTTTGCTTGGTCACACTTCCCTTCACACAGGTTCCCAAGCACAGATGTAAGCATGTCCTTCCTGTGCTGAAGAAACTAATGGCTTCCCATTACCTCCTGGATCAAATACAAACTCTTTTGTCATTTAGAGCCCTTAGCAATCTGCCTCCAACCTACCTTTGCAAGCTTATAACATGCTTCTCTCCTTTCCACACTGTCTGGTCTAACCAACTTCCCTACTTTCTCTTGCTCACACATGCCTGTCCCACATGCCTGGAATGCACTCACCACTCACTACCTCTTAGAATCTCAGGTTTCTCTCCAGATTCAGTCTAAGTGCCGCCTCCTACATGAAGCCTTCCCTCATTTCCCCCGTGGCTGGTTCCTGCAATGTCCGAGGAGTGACTTTGGATTTATATTGTTTATGTTTGTTTGTGCATCTCTAGTTTCCCCTCATGGAAAGTAAGTTCCTTGAGGGCAAAGTTTATTCATTCTTGTCCTTGATTTCCTAGGACCTAGCATAATGCCTGGAGTATAGTAAGCATTTAAATAAATGTTTGTTGCTTGCTTGCTTGATTGGTGGAGTCCGAGGGTCCTTTCCTTCTAGCCTGCTTTAAAAAAATCTCTTCATAGTTGCTTTTTGGGGGGGGGGGTTGGAGGGTCCATTTCAGATCTATAAAAGCCTGGACTGAATTGTCTCTGATGACTCCCCCTAAATAATCATATCCTACACATTTCCAGCATTTTATACTCTCAAATTGCTTTCACATCATACTTCATTAACCCTTCATAAAATCCCAGAAATGTAAACTCTCTGAGGGCAGAAACTTTCATTTTTGCTTGTGTATCTATATATCTTAGTACAGTGTCTGGCACATAGTTGGTGTTTAATAAATGCTTGTTGGTTGGTTGGTTATAAGTGAGGAAAGGCAAGCACTTAAAATATTGATAATTCTAGTTTTTACTTTAATTAATTTCCCAATATATACCTTCTCTCCTCTTCCCAGAGGAAGTGATACCATGTGTTTTCTCTTATAATTTGTTGTTATCTCTTATAACAAATTATTAAAAAAAAGAGAAAAAACCAGGTCAGCCAAACTAATCAGAACACCAATAAGACAAGAGGTGTGCGGAAGAGCGGATAGTTAAAATTTCAGTGTGAGCATTTATATCCCAGAAGCTTCAAATGCTACAAAACAGGGCTTCGTTGATTGTTTTCTTGATTATCAAGATTTAAGAAAGCAATGAAGAAAAAGTTAGTGATGCAGGTTCAACTTAAAAGTCTTCCCTGTGTACGTGTTCCCTGGAAAACTGGTTGTTAAGCCTTGACCAACCCACTGCTGACCATTCCAACATTATCTATCTATGTATCTATCTATCTGTCTGTCTGTCTGTCTGTCTGTCTGTCTGTCTGTCTAGATATAATTTCATACTTTTTGTCCCTCTCCTCACCCCCCCCCCACCTCCACCCCCAATAAGGGAGGAAGGAGAGTTCTCATATCTCTTCTTTAGAGCTAGGTTTCATCATTACCATTTCAGAGCATTCAGTTTTGATTCTGTTGCTTCTGTTACTGGTTTTCCCATTTTCATTGTTCTTGTTATTATATATATTGGTATCCTAGTTCTGCTTCCTTCACTTTGCATTAGTTCATATAAGTCTTCCCAGGCTTCTCTGGAACCGTCATGTCTATCACTTCTTATAGCACAACAAGACTCTATCACATTCACGTAGCACAGTTTGTTTAGCCCTGCCCCAATCATTGGGCCTTCATCTCCACATTTGCAATGATACCACACAATTTAATTCTTATAGCCTTACATTTTTAGAGCCTGAAATCATCAAAGAAAGCTGGGCAGAGAGGGGAAGTAACTGGCCAAAGATGATACAGCTCATTAATGGCAGATCCAAGATTAGAACCCAGGAGTTTAGGTTCCCAATCCAGTGCTTTTTTTCACCCTGGTACCACCCTCTGTTTCAAGGGTATATAGATGTTTTATTTCCTCAACTAGATTTCCTCAACAAACAGACCCAGCCCATGTTGAACCTGGCTTGCATTTAGGATTTACAAAGCTACTGGTGATCCAAGTCCATGCAATTAAGTAGTGTCTTTCGCTTTGGAATGAGCTTTGAGGGAAGAGAAGAGTCCCAGCACCCCCAGGCTGTGTTGAATCTCAAAGTCTAGACAAGCTCTCTCAGCCATCTCCAGTGGAAAATAACTCACACACGTAACTCACATTTCTATAGCACTTTAAGAGAGTGCTTTCCCCATGGCAACCCTGTGAAGCAAATTTTATGAAACCCATTTTATAAAGCAAAAGATCATAGACTCCTGGCTAGGATAGATCTCAGAGGCAATCTAGTCTAATCTCATTTTTCAGATGAGGAAATTGAGGCTAAAATCATAGATCTAGAACTGGAAGAGACCTTAGAAACTACCTAGAACAAACCCTGCATTTTACAGATGGGGAAACTGAGGCCTGGAGAGGAAAAGTGACTTGCCCAAAGTCACACAAGAGTAAGAGGCAGGGTTTGCATTTGAACCCAGGTCCTCTGACTCCAAAGCTTCCTGTACTACTCCGTTTTAAACTTGGATCTCCTGACTCTTTCTGATTACATTCTGTAGTTCTAGGAAAGTAAGGAAGCCTTTGGTGGATTGGGCAGAAGAGAGAAAGCCCACACTCTGAAGTGAGTGGAGGCAATAATTTTGTTTATCTTGCAAGTACACCCCGCTCCAGTGTCCACAGTCCATACAGCTCTCACTTGGAGACATGCTGCATGCTTACTCTCAGCAGCCCTGGAAGCCCCTGTTGTGGGTGGTGTTTACCTTCCAGCCCAAGAATAACAGATGCAGATGTATCTCGGAGAGATGCTGGCCGAAGGTCCCATATTCTGAAACCTCACCAGAGAGAAAAATGGCTGGAAATGGGAACTGGAGAAGCCCATTCCCTACTCAGAGGTGCAACTAGGAATTTTGGCTCAAGGGGAAAGTATCACAAACAGCTTCTGGGGGGAGTGACATGAAGTATGTCCTTAGCTGGGGAATGGGGCAGGATATTGCCCATATGGGAGGGGAAGACATAGACCCAAAGATACTGCCTGGGAGGGGTGGGGACAGAGTTCGTCCCAGTCCACCATCTGGCAGCATCCCTTTTAACACAAATTATTCTTGCTGAATGAGGTACTAAATAAGTGCTTTTTTTTTCTATTTTTTTATGCTGGAAAAGAAGGATAGGGTGGTTGATGCCCTTTAAATTCAGCACCTTGGGGCATAGCTCCAGCCACCCTGCCTTAGTTATGACTCTTGCTCTCTAAATATTGTCTTAGGGAAGGATAGAAGGTTGAGACTGGGTTCTTTTTTGCAAGCAGTGGTTCACTTAAAAGGCTGGGAATGAATGAATGAAGTAATGAATGAAAAACATTTATTAAGTACTTACTATGGATCAAGTACTGAATGACTGCATTTCTTCCTTCCTAATGATTACTTTGTGGCTACTTCCTTGACTAGGGTGGGGGGAAGGAGAAAAATCTTGGTTTTTAGGCAAGATCCTCTGACTCTTGTAAAGGGGAGAATTGTGAAGAATGTTTTCCTAAATCCTCTTCCACCTTTTCACCATCCCATGCTAGATAATATTATTCCCAATCAATTAAAAACACTTATTAAATACCTACGATATGCCAAGTACAGTCCCTACCCCCAAAGGGTTTGCATTGTCACTATTCTACTAAAATTATCCTCTCAAAGATCATTAATAAGCTCCTTATTGCTAAACTTAATGGTCACTTCTCAGACTCTTCTCCTTGGCCTCTTTCCAGAACCTGACCCAGTTGACCTCTTCCTCCTTTCGAATACTCTTGCTCCATTGGCTTCTGTAAAATGCCACATTCTCCTGGTTCTTCTCCTACCTGTACCTCCTACCTCCTTTTCTGTACAATGGGGTGACTCCTTTTCTTTCTCTTGCTCTGTTAAAGTAGATGTTCCCCACGTTTCTTAGGGACCTTAGTTATCTTATCTTTTCTCTCAATGAGCTAGGAATGATTAGCTTAGAGGAAAATAGACTCAGGGCTGACATGATGGATAGCTGTCTTCAAATACCTGACAAAAAGAGAGTAGAAGAGAAGAGAGTGACCTCCTTGAGGTATATGTCTTGCAATGGAATCTCCTAGTCAATGGGTATGGACCTTTTAGCCACTTTACCTACATAATTCCAAATTGCTTTCCAGAAGAGTTGTGCCATTTGACAGTTCCACCAACAATGCATTAGTGTTCCCATCTTTTTACAACTCCTCCATTGTGGGTCACGTTTTCTAAATCTCTGACCATGTTTGTGTGTTGTGTGTCCACTGTGAGCTGTCTGTATCATTGGCATATGGTGATTGAAACTGGATTCAATTCTCCAGGTGATGTTCCACTAGTGGGAGGTAGAGAGTAAATGGCTTAAGTTTCAGTGAACAAAACCAACAAGTGGAAGTTTTTGGGAGTGAGATTTTTGCCCAGTATATGGAAGAACTTTCTAGTAGCACTATCCAACAATGGAATGAGGTGTCTTGGGAGGTTTCGAGGTCTCCAAATTTAAGTTATTCAAGTAGATTCTGGGTGACTACTTCTTAGGACTTCGTAGAAAGGATTCCTGCATCAGGCAGGAGGAGGGGTAAGATGACCTCTAAGGGCCCCTCCAACTCTCAAATTCTATGATTGTAAGATTCTGATTTTCTTTGTTCAAAGATTCTATGATCCTAAGAATCTAAGGAATCTAAGATTTTGAATTTTCTGATTCTGTGATTCTAAAATTCCATGGCTCTATGATCCTAAATTTCTAAAATTTTATGAATCAAAGATTATACTATCCAAGCTAAAATTCTACAATCCCAGATCCTGTGATCCAAAGATCCTATGACTCAAAGATTCTCAGGTTCTATGATTCTAAGATCCTAGAAACCTAAGATTCTAAAATTCTTGACCTGATTCTGATTGTAACAATCTAAAATTCTGATTAGCAGAGCCTGAGTTTTTGTTTCTAAGTTGCAATGACTCTATGCTTCTATAAGTCTGAGTTTCCACAATTTTACAACTTAAAGCTTTAATGGCATGAAAACTATATGATTTTATGAATCAATTAATGTGTTAAATCTTTAATAAATATGAATGTAACTCAACTGGGTAGTCCCCTCCTTCATTCCATCTGGTATACTCCTTTGACTATTTTCTATAGCTACAACATAATTTGTTAGCCCCACATGACAAATGCTGGATGGATTTTAGCCCAGGAAAACAAACAAATAAACTTTCCTTTCCAGATGAATTTGCTTTCTTTTGTCAGAAAATGAAAACAAAGTAACCCAATGTATTTCCCCTTTGACCTTGGCAGCCCAAGAACAAAGATGCTAAATTCGATGGTCAGCTGCAACTGTCAGTTCACGCAGATGCCCATTGCTGTCTGCTTCCTCTGCACCTTTTAGATGCTCTTTGTTCTGTTCAGAATCCCTAATTGCCCTATTTTGGCCTCATATTGAATCTTGCAAGCCCTCTCAAATCCTTTTGGAAGTGGTAAGGAGTAAACAAAAAATAATAACATATAATTTGTTATTACTTTTTTTGTTTTTGCTTTTAAATGTGGAGAAAAGAATGTGTAATTTGATTCTAAACTTTGGTTGATTAAAATAAATGAGGTTCTTGCATTTGTTCATTCTCTTTCTCTTTCCCTTCTCTCTCTCTTCTCTCTTCCTCCCCCCCCTCCTGTCTCTCTCCTCTTCTCTCTCTTTCTTTCTCTCTATCTTCTCTGTTTGTCTTTACCATCTCCTTCTTTCTTTCTCCTTCCTCCCAGTTTCCTGACTCCCCTTCTATTGTGAACATTCTTTTGATCCCTTCTCTGAAGAGGCAGCAGAAATGTGGGGAGCTCAGAAGTGGCTGGTGGAACATAATTCCTTTTTGACATCCTCTGGGGTAGAAAGTAATTGAAAGTCTTAGTTTCCAAAGCTGATGCCAAAGCCACAACACAGGGTCAACATATTGGAGGACAAGCTGGAGCCAGTCAGTGGGATGGACTGGGGAAAACATCCTCGGAGGGCCTCCTCAATGGCAAAAGCGAAATGCCTGTCCTCACATATAAAGACCCGAGCTGGAGATTCCCCTTCTTGCTTTCAGTGTGTCATTACCTCTTCCAAAAACCTTTAGTGGCTCTTTAGGATGCATGCTCTTTGAGGGCAGGGATGGTTTCATTTGTTTAGTTTTTTAATCACCAGTGCCCCATATAGTGACTAGAAGTTGTAGGGGTCTAATAAATGCTTGATGTGTGAGTGAATGCAAGGATGGATGTTCTGCACTCCATGAAGTCTAAATTCTTCTGCCTGGCTTTCAATGGGATAGTATTTTACAAACCTTAATTCACGATGTAAGTTCAGCTTTGAGACCACCTTAAATCATTTACTCTCTACCTCCCACTAGTGGAACACCAACTGGAGAGTTGAATCACCATACTCAAATGATACAGACAGCTCACAGTGGACACACAACACACAGACATGGTCAGAGATTTAGAAAACGTGACCCACAATGGAGGAGTTGTAAAAAGATGGGAACACTAATGCATTGTTGGTGGAACTGTCAAATGGTACAACTGTTCTGGAAAGCAATTTGAATTATGTAGGTAAAGTGGCTAAAAGGCATACCCATTGACTAGGAGATTCCATTGTAAGGCATATACCTCAAGGAGGTCACTGACAAAAAGGAAGGCTCCATATACATCAAAATATTCATAGCAACACTTTTTGTAGTGGCAAAGAAATGGAAAAAGAATAGATGTCGATTGACTACCAGGGGTGAGGAACATGCAATCTTGAGACCAAATGTGGCCCTCTAGGTTCTCAAGCGCAGCCCTTTGACTGACAAACTTCATGCCTAAACAAATGGTGATAATGAATATAATAGAAGATGACTGTGTTGTAAGAATGATGAACATGACAAATGCAGAGAAACATGGGAAGACTTAAACAAGCTGAAGCAGGGTGAAGTAAGAAACAATATCTCCCATGATTACAACAAAGTAAATGGAAAGTACACCAACCACAAAACAGTCAGAAACGAATGTTGCGAAATTATAAAGCACAAGCTTGGCCCCAAAGAAGAAATATGAGAAGACAACTCCCTCTGTTCCTATGAACACATGGGATCCTTGGATGTACAACATTTCATATAATGTTATTTTTTAGCGTATCGATTAATTTGGATGAATCGTTTTCTTTAAAATATTTTTTTTTTATTAAAAAGGATAGCTGTCTGGGTAGGGGGAAGGGTGGGATACAGGGGAATATCTGGGCAATGTAAAAATAAAAGATATCAATAAAAATCTATTTAAAAGGTCTATTAAAAACATGGCCTAATTGGATAATGTCACTTAGATAATGCCACTGACAGACTTAAAGCACAAGACAAGGGAGAAGAAAGAAAGAGGAAGAAGATAACGAGTTGAGAGTCTAACAGTAGAGAAAGGAGAAAGTGACTAGGCAGAGAAGGACAGATGATGGGGGACAGCAGGATGCCACTGATAATTTCAGTCCTAGGGAGACAATGTGGTATGGTGAAAAGTCCATTGGTGTGGGAGCCAAAGGAACTAGTGCCGTATTCCAACTCTACCATTTACTGTGTGTGACCTCTCTCTCTCTTTCTCTCTCTGCCTCAGCTTCCTCATTTGTGATGGGATCGATGACCTCTAAGTCCCTCCCAGCTTTAGATCTATGACACTTAGTGACTCAGGTTAATTTGGTGCCTTTTTATCCTTCTTCTCCTACAAAGCTCCCAGAGATGGACCAACAAACTACAGAACAGTCCAAAAGCAGCCACGGGAGGAAGAAGGAGGCTTGGATGATACCCATGAAAGACAACTGGCTCCTGGATAATCCTCAGCTGCCTTGATTTCTCCCTGGAAGTCCAAGCTGAAGTTGGCAGACCACTACATGGAGATGTTGTAGACAGTATTTGTGTTTCAGGAATGAGTTGGTCCAGATGATTTCTGAGACTTTGGGAATTCTGTGATATCTCCTGTTGCTATGCAAAGACAGATTTCTGCTCCAGTTCTTCCTCACTATTAGAGTTGTTTAAAAGTGTCAGGAACTATCTTGGTAGGTAATGAGTTCCCCGACACTGGAGGTATCTAAGCAGCAGCTGGATGACCACTCACTATGACTACGGTGGAAGGGATTTTTTTCAGGTAGAGCTAGGACTAGATGACCTCTGAGGTCCTTTCTGAACTGAGATTTTATGATTTAAATATATATATATATATGTATGTATATAATACATATATATATATATACACACACAAAAACCATACATGCACAAATATGACATATATATTTACGTGTGTATGGCTGGCCCTGTTGTCACGTGCCCCTTTGCTCCCCTGGACAGTGCCATGCAGTGGAAAGAACACTGTCCCGCCTCTGAGGCTTACTCCCTATGTGACCTTCTGAGCCTCAGCTCCCTTATCTGTAAAAGGAGGTGGGACTAGATAACCTCTGAGATTCCTTCCCGCTCCAATCCCATGATCCATTTGGACTATCCTGTTCTCTCTAGGCTGGCTGACTCAAGCGCATTGGGGAAATATGCAGAGCCAGTGCAGAAATGCATCCCAAAGTTTGCATTCATTATCACCAGGGGGATTACGACATGTCTAATCTTCTGGGTTTGGTATGCGGAGTATTCTGTCCAGGACTCCTTTCGCTTTTTTTAATGGGGCTTTAAACATTTCTGCAAACCCAATCCAAGTGCTGATTTATTTTGAAAGGCCACAATTCTTTATCTCCTGGCATTTAGCTCACTTTTCCTCTCAGGCTTGATTAGCCACTTTTAGCCAAGTTCAGTTTCTTATTTCGTTCTGCAGGCAGGGGAGTGTGTCTTTTTTACAGGATCCCAGCATTTCAGAACTGGAAGGCGCCTGAGAAGAAGTCCCTTCCAGTCCCACTGGCACCTGCTCATAAGTCCCTGTTAGGACATCTCTTCAGGCTAAGTGACTTGCCTCAGATGCTATGGGGAATGAGCAGCAGAGACAAGATTTGAATGAGAGCCCTCTGAGAGAATCAATCAGTGGGCTTTTAAAGGGTGGTGGTGGGGCGTGTGTGTGTGTGTGTGTGTGTGTGTGTGTGTGTGTGTGTGTGTGTGTGTGAACTTCTTACTCTCTCACTTCAAAAGATCCATGATTTCATTCTTTTTGGGAGCCCCTCTACCAATGAAGATTGACCGCAGCCTTTCTGGCCTTAGAAGATGGATTCAAAGGGCTCAGAGTTAGAAGGAAATTCAGGTGTGGCTTAGGTCAACTACTTTGTTTTACTGTTAGGATAGGAATAAGGACTGGACTTGTGATTTCACTGATAGGGAGCTCCAAGTGAGTGAATTCTCTTCACGAATGCAAGTCAGTCTCTTCTCTGCAACTCTTCTCATCAGGTGAGAGAGATGCCTGGGGGCACTGAGGTTAATTGACTTGTCCAGAGTCACAGTGGCAGTCTGTGTCAGCTATGGGACTGGAACCCAGATCTTTCTGGCTTTGAGACTAGTTCTTTGTCCATTGGGCTATGCCACCTCTCTGTTTTCTTGCTATTTACTTAAGGACAGGGACTGGGAAATGTTGTTCCTTCTTTCACAGTAAAAGCCTGTTACATTCACGTACCCCACAATTAGTTTGGCCATTACTCAAACAATGGGCTCTCACCTTGATTCTAACATTTTGCTATCACAGAAAGGGAAATTCAGTTATATGTAGGGTCTTTCTGTCTTTGACCTTTTTAGCTTAAAAGTCCAGTGGCGGGTTCTCTGGGCAGGTGAAGTATATAGAGCACTGGGTCTGCAATCAGGAAGACTCATCTTCTTGAGTTCAAATCCAGCCTCAGACACTTAGTACCTGCTGTGTGACCCTGGGCAAGTCACTTCACCCTGTCTGCCTCAATTTCTTCATCTGTCAAATAAGTTGGAGAAGGAAATGGCAAACCACTCCAGTATCTTTGCCAAGAAAACCCCAAATGGGATTGTGGAAGAGTTGGACATGACTGAACAACAAGTGGGTTCTCAGGGTCAAAGGGTATAACAAATTTAATGACTTTTCTTGAACAATTACAAAACATTTTCTACAATTTTTGACTCAATTCACACCTCCACCAACAGTTTATTCCAGGGCCTGTCTTTCCATAGTTCCTCCAACGTGGACTCTTTCCATTTTTTGTTCCTTTAGTATACCCTTTATACTCTTGGCTGTCCAGCCAAACTGGCCCTGTTGCTGTTTCTCATATGTGGCATTCTGTCTCCTATCTCTGGACTTTTTCATAAATAGTCTGTTCCCCATACTAGGAATGTACCCCGCCCCCTACACCTATTAGAATCTTCATTCAATTAACTATGCTAACTATGTACCAGGCATTCTGTTAAATGCTGGGGATACAAAGAAAGACAAAAAACCCAAACCAAAACAAAACTTAAATCAAACCTCCAAACCAAAAGAATAGAACTAGGTTGGAGGCTTTGATAACTAAGGAAGAAGATACAGCCCTGTGGAGGGTTAAAGCCTGGGCATGGCTGAAGAGAGAGCATCCCTTAACAAAGCCTGTGTGGTTTGGTTTGCTAGGCTCAAGAAAAGGATTATCTATACCCTAGGTGTGTGTGGCTTCCATCACATTCTCTCTGGACAAGCAGTGAGGCAATAAGACCTTTTGTGCATGTTGTGGGGACCAGAGAGCCTTATGCATCCTACTTCACCCAGAGAGAGCAGAGGGTGGGAGAGATGGCTTTGCCTGTGTCTGGGGTCCCTTTCTCTACTGGCCGCTTGGATGGGTCTCTGCATCCTCTTTCTCAGATCTAAGAGAAGTGTGTGTCCTGAGCTCATAATAAAGATCCTGGGGTCTTCTGTTCTATGTTTGTGGGTAGTAAGAAGAAACTGGTCAAGTGGTTGATTAGGGGGTAATGGCCCCTGATGAGAATTGACCCCAGAATAGGGAAAGTTGGCTCTTGTCTGAAAATGTGCCTCTGAGGTTCATTTGACCACTATCAAGGGAAAATACCCAGGAAAGAGGAAGTATCCTTATTTACTTAATAACTGTGTCTACACATGATGCAGGCCAGTGAATGCTGCTTTCCTCATCAAATAATTTTTCCCTTAAGCAGGGGTGTGCTGGAGTCAAGCACAAATTGCCCCAAGGGATCTGATTGTTATATTTCAGTGTGAGCATTTTCACCTTGGAAATCTACAAGTGCTGCAAATCAGGACTTGATTCATTGTTTTGTTGATTATCTAAACTTAAGAAAGTCATAGAAAAAAACCTTAATAATGCAGATTATACTTAAAAGTACATTGTGGGTACATTTTTCTTTTTAGAAAGCTGGTTATTAAACATTTACTAGCACGCTCCTGACCTTGTGGGATCCTAGACATATTGGTGAGGGAGCAATCATGAAACCAGGGATTTCACCTGATACTGAGGGATTAACAGGGGGAGAGAAGGAGCCTGGATGGGCCTGAAGTTTCCATATTTTGGTCATAGGATCAGGGTTAGTCAAGTTATAGCAAAAATAAATTTGAAAAATATGTATTATGTTGCTTCATTTATGTTTTCTGGAACATTTAGCATTATTTTAATTAGATTTCAGCAATATTTTCATACCCTAACTTCCCATTTCCAATATCTCAGAATGGACCCCAATGGTTCCCATGCTATTTCAAATGCTAATGTTTCTGCAAAATTAATTAGTGAATCAAAGGCTAGAGCAGTCTTCTCTCAAGTGGTCTTCTTGCCCTCCAGAAAATATTCTTTCTTGCTTATGTACTCAGTGTCTTTTGACTTGTTAAAGCAGTCTCTGACTCTGTTAACTAGTATAATATAGTAGGGAATCATTGGACTTGGAATCAGGAGACCTGGGTTTGGATACCAGCTCCAATACTTTCTATCTTACATGACCATGGGCAAAGGACTCACTCTCTCTGGACCTCAGTCTTTTTATCTGTAAAAATGGGAATAATGCTGCTCACAGTGCTTGCCTCATAGAGCTTTTATGAGGAAAATGCTTCACAAGCCTGAAAACATCATGTGGATGTGAGTTATTAATGTTAGTAGTATTTGAATAATTCATATGTGATTTCAGCCTCCTTAACCTAGTGTACTATGTCAAACTCCTTGTTAATTTTATCACATTGTTCTCACTTAGATGCAGCAGGGTGGTGCAGTGGGTAGAGTGCTAGGCCTGGAGTCAGGAAGGCCTCAGTTTAAATCCAGCCTCAGGACCTTACTAGCTGTGTGAATCTGGGCAAGTCTCTTAATCTCTGCCTCAGTTTTCTCAATTGTAAAGTGGGGAGAATCTTTACATCCCAGGGTTGTTTCGAGGCTCAAATGAGATAATATTTGTAAAGCACCTAGCATGGTGTTTGGCACATAGTGGGTGCTTAACAAATCCTTCTTCCCTCTCCTCCCCCGTTCTCTTCTATTAAGTTTGTTTATGGAGGTTTGACCTAGTGCATTTTGGGGGAGATCTTCTGTTTCAACAATCCAGCTAGCAGCTGTTGTGGGGGTGAAAGACCAACATAAGCCCAACAACAAGAACGCTACCAGCACTCTGCAAAAGCACAGGTTCTTTTAATATGCTTTGGCAAGGAAAGCAATGTTAAGGGGTTGACAAGCTTACTTTAATTCAGCATACAAATATCACTCAGTTAGTTCAGGGGAAAAGGCCAGCACACTGAACTTCAGAGCAAAATACAAACAAAGTACAAATACCAACAGACAGACCAAATACAGATTCATAGTTACCAACATCTAGGTTCAGCCTGGGAGCTCATGAAAGGGGCTGGCCCAGAGTCTCGCACACCACCACTGCTGTGGGTAAGAGCTCCAAAGCAGAGGAAACCAACCCCTGGTTTTATATCTTTTTCAGGGGTGAATCACACATGCAACTCACCCACGCGACCTAGAATCGTCACAAAGAGGCAACTTAAACCCACGGGTCAGAAGTCTAACACTCAAACTCATGTGTAAACTAGGCCCTCCCTTAGTTAGCCCCACCTGGGGCCCCACCTTGGTTACCAAGTCACACCCACATAGGTTTTACACCTAATAGGGGTTTGGGCCTGGGGCTTAGCACCTAGTAAGGCTCAGTGAAATACACTGAATTACTACTTAAAGGAAACAAAAGCCAACTAAGTGCTAAGAGCCCATTTTGCTTACCAATACATCTTCCTTCGAAACCTGTAGGTTTTTTTTTTTTATCAACAATCATCAGCATCACCACAGCCACCACTTTTGTCATCATGCTGTCATCACCCTTATGGGATCTTAGGATCATGAGGGACAGAAGGACCTGAGAGGCCATCTAGTAAAGTAACCTTGCTTTATGGATAAGGAAACTGAATCGCCCTCGCTATCCTCATCCTCACCACTCATCAGGCCATCGTTTCCTGTAAATCTCAATATTTGATTTTTAACAGACAAAACACGGCAAACACTAGAAATTATATTTTTAATACAATGAGAATGAAACGGTTAAGTGGTGGATCAATTTTCTTATGAAATTTCTCCAGTAAAAACATTTTGTATTCTGAATAACACATCGATTGGTCTATAGGTTAACCCAATACAGTAGTGCTAGGATCAGGAAGATGGCAAAATATTACTGGTAACTGACTATTTTTTCAGCATGAGGCCTACAGTTGCTGAGAAATAGACTAGTTTTGCTAATCTTAGATTAGGATAGCTAAGCGGTGTAGTGGATAGAGCACCACCAGCCCTGAAGTCAGGAAGACCTGAGTTGAAATGTGGCCTCAGACACTTACTAGCTGTGTGACCCTGGGCAAGTCACTTAACCCTGTTTGCCTCCGTTTCCCTATCTGTAAAATGAGCTGGAGAAGGAAATGACAAAACCACTCCAGTATCTCTGCTAACAAAACCTCAAATGGAGTCACGAAGAATCAGACACGACTGAAGGACAACAACAAAAGCCTTAGATTAACCTGTGTTGATTAGACCATAGGATTTAGAGTAAGAAGGATCTTTACCAATCTTCTAGTCTAATAGGCCTCAAAGTGTGATCCTGGCTGTCCTGAGCCTCTTATAGTGGGTCTGCCAGGTCAAAACTATTTTCTTAATAATATTAAGATGTTATCTGTCTATTTAAATTTCTCCAACTGCGTATCAGTGTGAGGCCGGATTTTCTTCATATACTTCAACAACAAAAAAATTGCAACAGACTGAATACAGAAGCAAATATAATAATGTAGCTGACTTTTATTAAGCCAGACATTAAAGAGATTTGCAAAAGTATGTAAACTTTTGTTTTTGAAAATATAGTTATTTTTAACGAAAAGGATGTTTATATTAATATTTATATTATTTATATTAATATTTAATATTAATTTAATATTTAATATTTATATTATTTTCTTACTATATTATGTTGTATAATAAATGTTGCATAATAATAACATTATTATATTAGGCTTATTATGGAAATTTAAAGATTTTAAAGTATGATTAGTTCTAATTTCTAATACAGTAAATATTGATGGATATAAACCAAAGCTCTTGGGAGATATTTAATTTTTAAAAGTGCAAAAGCTTCCTGAGTCCAAGAATATTGAGAAGTATTGTTCTAATCCACATAAAGAACCAGGAGATCAGAGAGATTAAGTGACTTGCTCATAATCAATAGCTAATAAATATCAGAGCTGGCATTTGAACCCGGGACCCCTGACCTCTGTCCATCACTGTCTCTTTTGACCCATCCTACTTGCTTCAGGAACAAAACTCATTTTGTCAGCATTATAAGACCATCCAGGCCATGGGTTCTTAATATTGTTTCAAGGTACCATGGACCCTTTTGGCAATCTGTTGAAGCTTATGGATCTCTTCTCAGAATAATGTTTTTAAATTTATAAAATAACACAGAATTATAAAATTAATTATATATTGAATTATACCTTATATATTGAAATTATTCATATATGTATGAATGCTGTTGTAAAAATTCAAAAAGGGTATAGACTGCAGGCATTATTCAGAAGGGAGTCTCCCACTCTGAATTTGAGAGTCATTCAGAAGGTTGTGAGTATAGAATCCAGAAAAGGGAGCTCTGAACTTAGGATTCAGGCTGTTGGGCTTCTGGAACCAGGGAAAGCATATCTAGACCTTAACCAGAAGGGACCTAGTTTCCCAAGGCCTGGGTTAAGAAAGTCCTGATCATAAAACAGATTATTGCTGAAAAGATTCCAGTACGTTTTTTGTGGAAAGAACACAAAGTCCTCCTTGGACACCCGATGGAGGTGATCCTGAATTCTTGAAGGCAATGCCAGTCGAGTGTCAGCTCTGGCTTCAAGTGTGATCTTGGCTATAGATTGCGTCTACATTTTGAGGATGAGTTTAGATAAGTATGGAGCAGACTGGCCTGACAGTAAAGAATCCTTTGACCATGGGAAATCATGAGACGAAGATATATCTAAAATGCAACTCAACTCTGTGTGGTTCCTTTCCACTTTGTCGGTGAAGGTGGCCCAGGGTGCTGAGAATGACAGTTTTTAGATGCCTCCTCCATAATCTTAAACTTAGTTATTAGTTTCCTAAATGTGACATCCTTGTTGAGTCATTGACAAGTAGACGCATCATTGGAGCAACCAAACTGTGTTGACTTTGACCTTCCCACTATAGATGAAACTAGAAGAAAGAAGGACGTTGAAGCACAACGGAAGGGGGACTGTCAGATTCTCTTTGGAGAGACAGACAAAGGAATTGGTGGAGCTTGCTTTATCATGCGTCCAAAGGCAACAAGAAATGTCATTTCATGGGACATTTGTACATCTCTTTTTTGTGGAGCTCATGACTATTTTCCAGAAGACCTCTCCACCCCGGAAAATAATTGTACACATGAACCATTTGTTTCAGAGGATAAAGAGGAAGAGAAAAATCTATGATGAACTGTATGAGACCCTCCCAATGAAATCAACATAAACTGTGAATACTTGGTGACTTCACCTCAAAGATGAACACAGGTGAGAAGATCAAGAAATATACTGGAAAATATAGGTCAAGAATAAAAAAAGGAGAACATCGACTTGTAGATTGCATAAAAGCCTCACACCTATATTTCATGAATATTTTCTTTGAGAAAGTAAATGGCAGGTGCTAGTAGAGTGAACCCCTAAAACATCTCAAAAATGAAATTGATTATATATTAACACTAGAAAGAATAGGCACAGTAATTGTGAAATATAATTTTACTTTGAAATAATATTTTTCAACCTACTATCTCTGTTTTCTTTGCCGTGTTGATAAAAAAAATAGTCTGCATCAATTGATGCAACTTGGTCCTTTGAAGCATTCTTGAATTCCCATCCTTCTATTAGCAGAGAAGAAATGTCCCATTACTGATGGGGGAGTCATACATGAATGAGGTGTATATAGAGTGTTACATGCCCAACTGTCTGTGTAAAGTCAGGCCACTAAGTGGAAGATCATCTTCAAAGGTTTCTTGCAAATCGTGAAAGGGAAGGGGGAGGCAGGCTAAGAGACAGATTGGCGTCTGAGGATTCTGAGTTCTCCCATCAGCCACAAGGACTTCTCTTCCATTCCCAGAGCCCCATAGGCAGTTCACAGGGCTAGTGGGAGGCCAGAAATGCCTGACCTTTAAATAAAGGGTAGGCTTGGTTAAAAGACACGAACAAACAGTTCTCAAAAGAAAATTGCAAACTGTTAACAACCATATGACAGTAACGTAAATGGAAAAAATCACAATAACAAAATAATAAAAATTGAGTGCTTCAAAATTTAAATGGCCAAACTTGGCTCCAGAGAAGACCAAAGAAAAGACAGCTTCCCCACCCTTTGCTGCTTTGATGTTACCATGTAACATCAGATTTTTTCCCACGTCAAGTAACTTTAGAAAACTTTTTTGCATTCTAGACAGAAGTACAAAGAGACAATCGCTGGAAAAAGGAAGTAGCTTCAAGAATCATGGCCACTGAGGGCAGAGAAGAGTCAATTGTGTGAAGAGTCAAGAAAGGAGAAAACTCTCAGAACCCCCTCGAGTGACCCACCCAGCAGAAATGCTTCACCCCAAGAAAGCTGTGTAAGGACTCAAGGGCCTTACATTTTATTGGGGGGGGTGGGGGTGGGGGCGGACAATAGGTACACATGCTGTTGTTGCTGTTCAGTCATGTCTGAGTCTTCCATGATCCCATTTGGGGTTTTCTTGGCAAAGATACTGGAATGGTTTTCCATTTCCTACTTCAGGTCATTTTACAGATGCGGAAATTGAGGCAAACAGGGTGAAGTGACTTGCCCAGGGTCACACGGCTAGTGTTGAGGTCAAATTTGAACTCAGGTCCTCCTGACTCCAGGCCCAGCGCTGTATCTTCTGTGCCACCTCGCTGCCACATGTACATGTACATAAATAAGTGAAAAGGTAATTTTTCGGGGGGAGAAGAGGAAGGTGCTAGCATCTGGGTAGGGTGGGGATCAGGAAAGGCTTCACACTGAAGATGGTGCTTGAGGTGAGCTTTGAAGAAAGCCAGGGATTCTAAGAAGTGAATATGAGGAGGGAGAGAGGGCATTATAGGTATAGGGGACAGAATGTATGAAGCAAAGGCAGGGAGGCGAGAGGAATAGCAAAAAGACCAGTTTGACTTGATTGTAGAGTACATGAAAAGCAGTCATTGCTATTTGAAAGGCCACAGAAATCAGGTATGGTACCCCAAGATTAGAGAAGAGCAAATGTTGGGCTGATTTTCCCCAAAAAAGGGAAAATAGTGGAGTCTACAAACTATAGGTCAGTACTGAGTTTGATTTTTAGTTGCTGGGAAAATCCTAGAATGAGTCATTAAAGAGATGGTTGGTGAACAACTAGAAAGAGAAGCAGTGACTATACCATCATGGCTTCGTCAAGCACAGGCCATGCCAATTTAAACTCATTTCCTTTTTTGATGGGATTACTAAGCCAAAAGATGAAGAGAATTCTGTGGATATATTTGATAGCTTGGACAGATAGCACCAACAGACAATAAGTTAGGTTCTGATCAAACAGGAAGAAGACTGCAGGTTGTTTTGCCTTTAGGAAAGTTCAGAGCTCCTTTAATTATCCCAAACTTTCCCCAGAAACAAAGGCCCATATCAATACCCTACTGCTATGATGGTGAGATGTGGAAAGTACGGTCTCTGAAGAATTCAAAAGTAATGTCGCACAGAGGTAATGGAGAGGCACATGGCTGATGGGAGCAGGCAGTGACACAGAATAAACAAGGAACTTCAGTGAAGAGCCGTAGTAAAAGATGTCATGAAGAAATGTATGATTGAAAAGGATGAGCTGGTCCCATAGCAAGAGTGGGGGATGTCTGAAGGACTGTGAGTGTGTTTTACTACCGTCCTCAAGTGTAATGACCCCGGGAGTCTCCCCATTCCAATAAATGGAGATGCCCAAGGAAGCTCAAAAACCCCTGATAGGGAAACTAAGGCACCTTTTCAGAATAAGAGCAGCAGTAATGAACAGAAGCCGCTTTCTTGAGGGGAGATTGAATATCAATTCTCCAAGTCCTCCCTTCTCCCACCAGCCAACGGATCCAGCTTCCTTGGTCCCTTTCACCAATGCTTCGTCCTGCTGGACATAGATAAGACTCCCATAAAAACCCGTCAGATTTTATTGGTTTGGGGAGAGGGTGCCTCAGTCCCTCCAGGGCCCTAGGTTTGGGTGCCTAACTAAATCTGGGATCCCATTGGACCTGACCTATTTCTACCATCTTCTACCATCTCTGACTGCTCTTCATTTTAAAAGTATGTCCTTCCAATAAAGCTGGCCTGTTAGATGTTTTGTGTTTGCTGTACTGGCCTATAGGTATTCCTAACCTTCTTAAGTCTGCTTTAAGACGTTGAGGTGTCAGAGAAAGGTCCCTGGCCTCTGTGGCAAGCCTAGGCGAGGATGTAGATGAGAGCTGCATAGCACGGGTGGGGAAGACTGAGTTGCCATAGACATTAATCAATGAGATCACCAGTCCATTTGAGCATCTGAATGCCCTCCACAGGATCATAGATTCAGAGCTGGAAAGGATCCACAGAAGGCATTGAGTCCAGCTGCCTCATTTTACAGATGTGGAAACAGAGGCTCAGAACTGAGTGACTTGCTTAAGGTCACATAAATGGGAAGTGGTAGAGTCAGGCTTCAAAGCTTTCTGGGTCCTGGGTTCAAGGGACTGAAACAATAAAGCATGGTTATGGTTTGTTGGCATGGGATCATTTTTAAAAAAGCAACAGGGCAAGGGAGAGAGAGGGGGGGAGAGAGAGAGAGAGAGAGAGAGAGAGAGAGAGAGAGAGAGAGGGAAGGGGAGGAGGAGAGGGAAAAAGGAGGGAGATAGAAGGAGAGAAAGGGAAAAAGAGAAAGAGAGGAAGAAAAAAGGAAGAAAGGAGAGGAAGAAAGAGGGAGGGAGAGTGAGAGAAGAGAGGAGCAGAGAAGGGGGAAGGGGGGGGGAGAGAGAGAGAGAGAGAGAGAGGGCTCCAGGTTGCCATGACTTCTCACATTGTCTCTTCCTAAGGAGCTGGTTCTGGGAGTCTGCTTTATTTAAACTATGGCTTTTGTTAGAACTGGGAGCTGGAGAGAGGCTGTTGGGATTTAAATGGTCTCACAGTCAAATCAATAGTTCTGGAAAGGCGGTCATTATTAGATAGGAGAACTTTTCAGAGGAAATAAGGTTAAAGATGCTCAGCCAGCAAGAGCCAAAGGAATTATTTTCTCTTTAGAACCTGCCAATTACTCTATGCCTGGAGCAGAGCCCTATCCAGAGAGTTTCTAGGAGGCAAAGACCAATGGGAAATGTGCTAGTCGTCAGTGGTGCAGGGGACCCTGTCGCTCCAAGTTGTCCAGCTAATGAGTATGCCTTTCGATATGGGATAGCCGAGTACGCTGCTCTCTCCGTGATTTCTTTTCATCCAATTGGATACAAGGATGATCAGAATCTACTAAAAATAGAGGAGCACTAGCACCCCCAGACAGTGGCTGGAAAGGAGGTCTTGGTGTCGTTCAGTGCTGGCCTGGCTCTATATCCTGGTATATTTTACTTATTTACCTCCCCTCTCCCATCTTGAGTAAATTTTAGTAGCAGAAATAAATGTCTCATTAATTAGTCAAACTAAGTACTGTTAGATGAATGTGAGTTCCTTGAGGGCAGAGACTATAAGTTGTGTATGTGAAGTTTTTTTTTTAATTTTTAATTTTTTGATCATTGCTCGGTCCTGTGACTCTTTGTGATGCCATTTTAGGGTTTTCTTGGCAGAAATACTGGAGTGGTTTGCCATTTCCTTCTCCAGCTCATTTTACAGATGAGGAAACTGAGCCAAACAGGGTTAAGCGACTCACCTGGGGTCACATAGCTAGTAAGTGTCCGAGGTCAGATTTGAACGAACTCATGAAGATGAATCTTCCTGATTCCAAGTCCAATGCTCTCTTCACTGCCCACCTTGGTGCCCCAAATTTTGCACAGTAAGTGCTTAATAAATTCTGGTCTAATTGGATAGAATATAGTTCGTAAATTGCAGAATAGTGGGGTTTCCTTTTCAGCTGATTTAAATTAAATCAAAATACTATAATGCTGCTTTTTTGTACTTAATTTAGAATGGGAAATCTCTAGGGCAGAGACTGTTTTTTCTTTCCTTGTTTATTTCTTTTTTCCTCCCTCCCTTCCTTTCTCCCTCCCTCCCTTCCTCCCTCCCTCCCTTCCTTCCTCCCTCCCTCCCTTCCTTCCTTCCTTCCTTTCTCCCTCCCTCCCTTCCTTCCTTCTTTCCTTCTTTCCTTCCTTCCTTCTTTCTTTCCTTCCTTCCTCCCTCCCTTCCTTCCTCCCTCTCTTCCTTCCTTCCTCCCTCCCTCCCTCCCTTCCTTCCTTCCTTCCTTCCTTCCTTCCTTCCTTCCTTCCTTCCTTCCTTCCTTCCTTCCTTACTTCTTTCTTTCTTTCTTTCTTTCTTTCTTTCTTTCTTTCTTTCTTTCTTTCTTTCTTTCTTTCTTTCTTTCTTTCTTTCTTTCTTTCTTTTTTCTTCCTCCCTCCCTCTCTTTCTTTCTCTCCATGCTTAGTATAGTGCCTGGCATTATAGAATGGAATTACTAGATGCTCATTGGCTGACTGACTGCCAAGTGGACTTGGGGTTTGAGCTCAAGTGGTGTTTACTCTGCAGAAGGTTTTCTTCAACCTAAGGTTAAATACTAGACACTTCTCAGAGCCCAGGTGATCCATGAAGGCCTGTGATGCCAGAATGACTCCCAACCTGTCCCTACTGCCCCAGCAACCACCCAAAAAACCCCTTTGGAATCCTTTGGTTCCAAACTCAGTAAGAATCCAAGCCCAGTTGCTTCCCTATTATGTCAAGTAAGAGCCTTGAATCTGAAAAGATTTTAGATATGTGCAGAAATCCTGACTCTCCTGAGTTCTTCACACTGAAATTAAAGTGGCTTAAAGTAAACATGCAACATGTATAATACACATGTAAATAAATTTAGATTTACATAATAATTTTAGATTCAAATAACTCTGAACAGCTGCCTGGGAGACTTATAGTTAGATTATTTGCTGCCACTAGGGGCCATGAAAGATAAGAAAAGCACCAGACAGTGGACCCAAGGTCATGAAAGCCCCTTGACCTGTTCAATGGTATCAGTGGAACTGGCCCAAGAATAATCCTGAGAACCTTGGTTTGGAGAGTGAAAACTTGGCAGTTTCATCACAAGTAGGGCCCTTCTCCCAGAGGCAGATGGAAAGGACTAGAATTCTGCCACCAAAGGAATTCTAGCAACCTCTTGATTGGCGCATAATATGAAAGGTATCTGGGCTTTGTTGCCTTTAATGATTGAATATGGAAAAAGGCTCTAAAGACCATTAGTATAAACCAGGGTTATCTCTGTCCTGTGGAACCCCTTGGACTAAGCTTGTAATTGTGTCCAGAGCTGATTTTCCCTTAACTTTCACATGTGCTGCTTTGTCTTTCAGGGGACTGAATGGATACCTGAGGAACTGTGTGGCTGGCAGAGTTGAAGGATCATTGATCATAAGCTCATAGATCTAGAACTGGAAGGAAACCCAGAGGCCTTTTTTTTTTTAACAGATGAGGAAACTGAGGTCTAGGAGGTTGAATAACTTGCCCAGTCTCACAGCTACTAAGCTCTAGAGAAGAGATTTGAAGCCAGGCACTCTGCTTCCAAAACCAAGACTCCACTCTTTCTCTCAGGGTGGCTGAACCGACCCTCTCCTGCTTTATTATATACTACTCCCTTTCAACCACACTATGATCCAGCCAATGGTCTTTTAGCTGGTTTTCATTCTCATTAGAATGTAAGCTTCCCGAGGGCAAGAACTTAATGGATGTGGTCTTACTTGTTGATTTCCCACACAGAAGCGTCATACCTCCTGCCTCATTACCTCTGCCTGCGCTTTATACATATATAGTTATCAAAATATTTTAAAGTCCTAGAGCATCCTTGATCACCACACTGGGAGGTTAAAGTTCCACTTTATCTGAGCTTGTGCTAGTCTATCTGGCAGGCCCCTCTCCCAGAGCTTCCAGACTTCCGGTTGTTTTTCTGTACCATCCTGGGCTAGATAGAGGAGCTATCTGTTGTTTCTCTTTGAATTACTTCATCATTATTTGATCTGTTTCTCTCTGGTGGAGGTGACAAGGTGGCGAGGTGGGTAAGGGCACTGCCTTTGGAATCAGAAACACCTGGATTCAAATTCTGCCTCAGACGCTTCCCTGCTGTGCAACTCTGGGCAAGTCACTTAGACCTCTCTCAGGCTCAGCTCTTTCATTGTAAAACAGGGAGAATCATAACACCCACTTCATATGGCTGTTGTGAGGACCAAGTGAGACAGCACAGGCAAAGTGCTTTGCAAACCTTAAAGTCTCCTGTAAATGATAGCTGTTATTATTATATGTAGGGTTGGCTGGGCTCCTCTATAACCTTTTATGTTAACTAGAAGATGGGAGGCACTTAATAAATGTTTGATGGGTTGACCAGTGTGTCCTTTCAGTGTATAACATCAGTAATCAAGAAATCCTCTGACTGGATTTAAAGTGTGTGCAGACAGATTACTTGAGATCTAGAATTGGGTGGACTTATAGTAACCAGGTATGTTTTTGTTAATTGGAAAAAAAACCCCAGAAAATAAGCTCTAAATGAGCTCCACACAGGTGCAGTGATGCTCATCTAAGTGACTGACCCAAAATACACAAAGAATTTGATAATCTCTTCTTTCTAAAGCTTGAGGTCACATGACTTGGATGAAGCAATATTGTAGTGATCCATTGACATTTTCCTAGACTCATCCTTTTCAAGTCCTATGTAAATTACAACTTCCTTTTTTGAAATTAGCATGATTTTCTAAAATTCCTCCCCGTTGAAGAAATGTTTGAGTCTGTCTCATAAGATGGTTTCTGGGCTATTTGACTGCTTTTAGATACATTATCAGTCCAGGCTGCAGGACAGTATTTACTCTATTAGGTCCTGGTTTGCCCCTGGATTTCAGTCATTGTTTTCCCACCTCCACCCAAAAGTGCTGTACGGTAGTTGTTGGCATGTCTTTAGCAAGGCTGTATTTGAAATTAAGTGCTACACTCACTGGTTAGTGGACCAGGAGGGACTTAACCTATAACACACTTAACAGAAGAGAAAATCAAGGGCCATGGGAATGCTTAACCTAAAGAATCTGTCTGTCTGTCCGTCTATCTATCTATCTATCTGTCTGTCTGTCTATTCATCTATATTGCTCGGCAGCACATATACTAAAACTGGAATGGCACAGAGGAGATTAGCATAACCGCTGTGCAAAAATGATACAAAGATTTGTGGAGAGTTCCAAATTTTTTTCCCCTAAAAACAGTTTATGAAACATGTTATCGACCTCAGATAGAGAAATGATGGACTCAGAACACAGATTGAAGCATTTTCTCTTTCTTTTTCATCCTCCCTTCATTCCTTCCTCTCTCCCCTTTTCCCTCGGTCCCTTCTGTCCCTCTCTCCTTTCCTCCTCTATTCCCCTCTCCCTCCCTTGTTCTTTCCTTTTCCCTTCCTTCCTTCCTTCCTTCCTTCCTTCCTTCCTTTCTTTCTTTCATTCCTTCTTCCTTCCTTCCTTTCTTTCTTTCATTCCTTCTTTCTTCCTTTCTTCCTTCCTTCCTTCCTTTCTTTCTTTCTTTCCTTCCTTCCTTCTTCCTTCCTTCCTTCTTTCCTTCCTTCCTTCCTTCTTCCTTCCTTCCTTTCTTTCTTTCTTTCTTTCTTTCTTTCTTTCTTTCTGGAACATGGCTGATGCGGACATTTGTTTTACATGACTATACATATTTGTAATGGGTTTTGTTTTTCTTGCCTTCTCATTGAGTGGAGGCATGGGCTAAGGAGAGGGAGAGATTTTGGAACTGGAAAAAAAGAATAAAAACATTTCTGCACTTAATAAATAAAAGAATAATTTTTAGAAATTAAATTAAATTTTAAAAAATGAAGAGAAGACTTTGGGGAGAGAGGAGCCATAAAAGCTATCTTCAGATGTTTGAAGAGCTATATGGAAAAATCTTTAGACTTATTTTCCTTGGTCCCAGAGGAGTCAAGACATGGAAGCAGCGGGTAAAAATTATACAGAGGCAGATTTTGGCTTGATATAAGGAAAACACTTCCTAGACATTATAATTGTCCCAAGGTATAATGAGGTTAGGCATATTCTTGTTCAGCATGGTTTGAATTAGATGGTCCTTGATTTCTCTTCCAACATCCATAAAATGAGTGACCCAAGGCCTCTAATTCTGGTTCTGATATTTGCTATTGATTTTGCTGCACATCATGCATGTGTTCACTATTCTCTCATCTCTTTTTAGAAATGATCTGCTTCCTTTTCCTTTATTTTTCCATTCTGTTCCTGTCTCGATATATCCATGGCCTGCCACTTGGCTGATGATCCATAACGTTGATGCTGGAGGGAATATAGTGAGCCATGTCTTTTAAGACTGTTGACAGCCAATAATAGTACCCTCCTTTTTGGAGAGTCTCCTGTCACTCTCTGAGGGCTATTTTCATCAGTTCTCCTACTTGAAGGCTCTTTGGGTTCCTTTTGGGTATGCTGCCCGTTCAGGCTTCTGGTCATCTGCTTCCTGGGTTAGGGGAGTGTTGCTATAGTTAGCTTGGAAGAGTTCATTGTCTGCTAACCCAAATGGCCAAGAAAGGAAAGGTATTTGGGAAGATAGAATTTTACATGCTAGATAGATACCCTGTAAATTTGGGGCTTTTGTCCTGGAAGCTTGTCAGGGCTGCTAGGGGTGCAAACTAGGCCAAAGATAATAATAACTCCCACTACTATGGTGCTTTTTAAGGTTTACAGAGAAGTTTTCTTACAACATCCTTGTAATGTAGGTAGTGTGTGTCTTATCCCCATCTTACAGATAAGGAAAGTGAGACTTATAGGAACAAAGTGACTTGACCAGGGCCACAGGACTAGTAAATGTCAAAGCAAAGTTGTCCTGACTCTAAAACCAACATTCATGCCGTGCTGCCTCCTTGTAATTAAACCTTCCCATTTCCAGTTGAAAATGATCTTTCCTTTGTTGGAATATACCTAGCATGCTCAGCTTTTCTTATTTTAATCCTTTCTTGAAGCTCTAGCTCGCATCTATGCGGATATTCCTTCCACCAGTGTAGACTGTGGCCCATCATGACTTTTTCATCTATCTGTGTGATTCATTGTTCATGCCCTCCCAGTTATCCATCATAGAGAACCTACTCATTGTATTGGGAGGTGGGGAGGAGAGGTGTTTCCTCCAGGTCTCTGAATCTTCTGGGGGGTGGGGTAGCTGTGTAGCACTTAGATGGTCCTTCCTTTGGGAGATGATAGTTCACTGGATTCTTCCTGGTCAGACCATATTTGAGATCTTGTATTCAGTTCTGGGTCCTCCATTTCAAGAGTGCCATTGACAAGCTGGAGTATGTCCAAAGGAGAAGAGGGTGAAGGGCCTTGGTTTCCTTCCATCTGAAGCTTAGAAGGAACTGATGATATTTAGATTGGAAAAGAGAAGATTTAGTGAAGTCACTTAGCAACACTACAAGGGGGGAGGGGTAGAGTAGATGACCCCTGCCCTGCATTTCTAGGCTCTGTCCTCTTTAGCCTTATTTGAAGACAATTAGGTGACACAGTGGATAGAGCATTAGAAATGGAGTCAGGAAGATGAGTTCAAATTTGGCCTTGTGGGATCCTGGGCAAGTCACTTAATCTCTGCCTCAATTTCCTTACTTGTAAAATGGGGATAATAATAGCACCTACCTCCTAGGATTGTCAAGAAGATAAAATAGAGTAATATTTGTAAAGTGCTTTGCAAGTCTTAAAGAGTTATATAAATGCTAGTTGCTGTTATTGCTATCATTATTACTGAAGTGCTATCCCATGGAAGAGGCAACTAGGTGGCATGGTAGATAGAGTGCCAGGCCTGGAATCAGGAAATCCTGAGTTCAAATCTAGCTTCAGACACTTATTAGCTGTGTAACTCTGGGCAAGTCACTTAACCCTGTTTACCTAAGTTTCCTTATCTGTAAGATGAGCTGGGGAAGGAAATGGCAAACCACTCCAGTATCTTTGCCAAGTAAACCTCAAATGGGGTCATGAAGAGTCAGACATGACTGAAAGGACTGAACAACAACACAAAACCCATGGAAGAGAGAAATGACTTTTTCTAGGTCCAAGAAGAAAGAATTCAGAGCAATGACCAGAAGTTACAAGGTAGAAAATTTAGGCTTGATTTCAGGGAAAAAAATCCTAATAATTAGAGCTGGTCAAACAGTGGAATGGACTGATTGGGGAATGGTAAAGCCAACTGTGGTACATGAATGTAATGGAATACCATGGTACCATTAAAAAATGATGAACATCAAGAATTCAAAGAAGCATGGGAAGACCTGTATGAAATGAGTCAACAAGCATTTACTAAGCACCTACTATGCGCTAAGCACTGTACAAAGTACAGAGGATAGAAAAACAAAAACGGAGTAGGGTTCCCTGCCCTCAAGTAGCTTATACATTAACATTCTTAGAGTCTAATAATAAAAGATGATGATGAAGGGGATGAACTGGGTGTACCAGTAAGGCAACATTCACAATATTGATGGTGACCATGAACATGCCTGTATAGTTCAGTATTGCAAAATATAAAAGACTCTCTATATAGATGGCAGAAGAAGTAAAACATTTATTCAGACAAACAGAAGATCAAATTCCAAAACCAGTAATTCCAATTCGACATAGCAACAATTGTATCCCACTTCAATGTAATAGCAAGGAAATTAAAACAAAGTATCACAGCAAGGAGCCAAGCCATCCTGTAACCTTCCCCTCTGCTAGGGCCTTCCTGTAAACACTCGCTCACGAATCCTAACTGTCTGCTTGCCTACGTCCTCTCCTTCTGCAGTTCTGAAAGCCCTTGCAGTTCTCAGAGCCCTTCCAGTTCTCTCTCTGTCTCTCCGTCTCTTCCAGTTCTCCATCTCTCTTGCAGTTCTGTCTTCTTCACAGCTCTCTCTACTCTGAGCTTAATGGATACCCTCAGGATGTATATACCCTGTTTAGGGCCCGAGGGCTTCACACCTAATCAGCAAAAGGGTGTGGTCCTGGGGCTTAGTACCCACTTAGCAAAAGGGTGTGGGCCTGGGGCTTCCACCTACTTAGAAAAAGGGTGTGGGCCTTTCTACAAACAAGCCTCCCCTAATCAAGCTTCTCTTAACTAACTCTGCCTGAGGTCTATTAAGGGGATGAATGGGAGGGGAAGATCTTTAATCACATTAGTACCACCCTGGGTCAGCAAGTCAATATGTCCTAGAAAATGAGCATAGTCCTTCACTGCTGCTAAATATTAACTTTTCTACTTGCAGCTTGGCATGGGAGGCATTCTAAGCTCTAAAATATACATTTCTTAAGTTTGCTCTTACCTGAGCCTTTGAGGGAAACCAGGGATTCTGAAAGATGAGTAGACCATGAGGGACAGAGAATACCAAGAGTGTCTTACATGAGAGAACCAGTAAGAAGTCTAATTTGGCTGAACATGGTAGATATGGAGGTATCATGTTTAAAAAGTTTGATCGACATAATTTCTGGGGAATTAATAATTTTATTAGTAATACCAGCATTTTCTTAACAAGAAGGTTAGTGGTACTCTCCAATGCTAAAGACCAATCACAGTTTATATGCCTTTGGAAGAGTGAGTGTTCCTGAGGGTGGCAATCAACTCTGATTGGTTAACAATTAATAAGAGCATAAATATTACAATGAGGGGTTGGGGGAATGTAACTTCAGTCAGTCATTTACTCCCAAATCACCCCCAGCCTTGGGCAATCTAATCAGAGAATTGATCCCTACCCAAACCTGTATAGATAACAATGGACTTCTCTACTTGAGATTAAATTCTTGTAAGGTTGGGTGGTGTCTGACCACAATTGAAGAGAATGTTAATTCAGCCACCAGAGACTGAGCTTTGAAATGAGGACTTTAGAAAAATGAGAAACTCTAGATCTCCCCAAATCAATGGTTATTAATAATCATTTTTCTTAGAGGAGAATAATGTATAATCAGCCCAGAAAGGTAATTTGGGGCCAGTGAATTTGGTGTGAAGGGCTTCGAGTGCCAAACAGAGGAGTTTCTATTAGATCCTGTTGTTGTCTAAGACATCAGGGAGGTGATGCCATTGATGAGGGCACAGTCTCTGGGAACCCCTTGAACCCTTGAACTCTCCTTGAATCTTCCCACTTGATGTGGCCTTGGCCTGAGGCTATAACCATTAGGCCCAAATACCTACCTTTTCCAGCCCTCTATTATCCAGCTGTTTCCCACCCTTAATCCTGTTTCCCATCCTTAATCCTGATCAAAATATCTATACCCTAGCTCTGCTACCCTAGCCCTCTATTGTCTGTCATTTCCATGTAGCCTTCAGCTATTTCCCACCCTGGGTCTGACCTCATCTTGGTCACATCAAACTTCTCCTTAGACTCCTCCTCAAGTCCTCTCTAAACCCCTCCTCTGGTCACCCCAGACCACCCCTCAATCCCTCCCACAATCTTTGTGTATATAATCTCCATCTTGCCTCCATGAAGGGGTCAGATCCAATCTAGCTCAGATTGATCTGGCCTGCTTTCCTTACAGGCGTCACAAGGGGTGGGATCTCCTGGGGCAGGCCTATTTGGCTAACTCTTAATAAACTTTGTCTTTTCCCTTGGCTGAGAAAGCTTGAGTCGAATTCTTTTGGCAGGACCCAGTGTGTCGGTACTTTGGGGTGTCGAGCACCCCTCACGCCAAACCCTCTTCACCATGACTTGCAAGTGAATTGGATTTAAGAGAGGGAGGGCTGTGCAAAGTCACCAGCCTCACTTTTTCCTCTGGAGCCTTCTGGACCCAGTGGCAAGACATAGATCAGGATAATTAGAGATGGCCCGCATTAGATCCTTGAACCAGTAGGGACCCACTGGAGTTGATAAGGGTGGGAGCTGACATGGTCAGACCTGTGCTTTAGGGAAATCACTTTAGTACCTATGGGGAGGATGAATTGGAGAGGGGAGAGACTGAGGTGGGGAGAGTAATTCAGAAGCTATTACAACAGTCTAGGTGAGAGGTGATGAGAGCATGGACTAGGCTGGGGGTTGTACGAAAGTAGAGATGGGGAGAACATACAAGAAATTCTGTGCAGGTAGAAATGGCGAGATCTGGCAACTGATTGGCTATGTGGGGTAAGTGAGAGTAAGGAATCAAGAATGACGTTGAATTTGAGCAGATGGTCAAAGGCAAGACTTTGAGCCCAGGCTGTTCTGATGACAAAGCTGGAGAATATTGTATTTCTCTGCATTTATCACGCATAATAAATATTTGACAAATTTTTTTGGTTTTAATAATCATATATAACTTTATTGACCATTTCAACATAAATCCAAATGAATTGAAAGTCATTTTCAGGGTAATTTAGAGTCACTTGTCATTGAGAGTATTCCCATAGTAATGAGCAGCGCTGACCACCATCTACTTATTACTCAGGGGGCAAATAATGAGTGATGTAGGAATATTTTCATTATTAGGATAGCAAGAAGAAAAGTAAGGCCGAAGAGGTCCTTTAAAGGCTATATTTGGGGGACTGTAGATAAGGCATTTCTCTGTGACATTGTAAAATCCTATATGTCCCTTTTCATAATCAAGAAAAATACCCACTTTGTCAATAGGCTTGCTCTCATGCAAACCACCTTGTGAATTCCAGAGAAAGAAATTATTTCCATATTTGAAGGCAACTAGTGTCCTTACATCCTTGGATGACAAGGAGTGTGTCCCCTTTCTGCTGACTGAATCTTCACAAATGCCCACTGACCACTCTTCCTTATCTCCCACCTCCATTTCCCAATAGTGTTTGCCTGAGGTAAAGGTCTGGGCCCCAAGTACAACAAGAGCACAGTCAAATCTTTCTTCATTGTCAGGCAGGTCCTGGGGGACACTTGTATAGTTGAAAGTCCTCAAATCTTCAGACAAGACGAGGTGAGGATTGGCAGTTTCAGGATCCAGAGTTATATCTCTCTGGTAGTTCCTGAGCATTTTTCTCAAGCCAGTGATGGGGCAGGTACTCCAGGCAGGGAAAGCAACCTCTGGTTCTTGAAGCAGTAGCTCCTCATTCCTGGACAAAGTGTCTTTCATATCCTGGAGCATTTCCAAGGGATCTCTGTTCAAATTCTCCTCTATTTTTAACATCCTTTGTTTCGTATCCTGGATTTGTTGTGACAGTTTGGTCTTTTTCTCTTCAAGTTTTCTGAGCTTGTCTCTGGATTCCTGGTCTAGTCTTCCCAGATGTAGACATTCTTCATCCAATAAGAACTGGTGCATTTTCTCATATTCAGATGTAATTGACTTTTTAAGAGCAAAAGTATCCTCCTTACACTGTGCTTCTCTCTTTCTTATATTGTCCAGTGAAATTTTAAATTCTTCCTCTTTTTTCTGTAAGATATTCCACGAATCCTGGAGCTTCTCCTTGTACTTGTCGGTAGCCCTGTCCAAGGGAAGAACTTCATGATCCTTGTGCTCTGGTGCTAATGAACAAGACTCACAGAGGGGTCTCTTGTCTTCCTCGCAGAAGAGCTTCTCTTTTTCCCCATGTTGACCACAGATGGTCAGGCCCACCATGCTCTGAAGTAAGTGAGGTCTGATCATTTTGGCAGTGATACAAAGATGCTGCAAGTTCTCATTGGGCACCAGATCACTGACTTCAATGACTTTTCTGCACTCTGGGCAGGTCAACATGCCATCATCTCCCTCCTTGCATTGGAGAAGACACCTTATGCAAAAGCTGTGGCCACATTTGAGAATCACTGGGTCAGTGAAGTAGCTCAGGCAGATGGAGCAAGTGAGATCTGCCTTGAGATTTTCAAGTAAGCCTTTGACATCCATGTTCCTAGACCTCTGATTCTCTCCTTCTCCAATATCTTCTTGGGATAAATAACGGCTCTCTCCTTTGAGCTCTGGCAGCAAAAGTTTTCAGGACTGAGTTGTTGGGGTCTTTTTATATGTCTTTCTTTGGTTAACCCCTCCCTCTACTCCACCCACAGGTAAGAACTCCTCTGGTTTGATAGCTTCTTGCCTCTGGTATAGGTCTGAGTTGTCACCTCTCTCCTTTTGTAAAGTAATAAGTTTCCATTCACAATAGTGTTTGCACCTAGACCCTCAGATCAGAGTAGTCTTGCCATTGAATTCCAAGTGAAACTTACTTTTCCTTCCTTCCTTCTCTAATATTCTTCTCAGGAGATATCATGCTAAATCTTTCCCTTTAGTGGTGTCAGCAATATTTTTAGGACTTTGTTGTTGTGGTCTTTTAAAGTGTTTTTCTTTACGCTTCCCACAAAAGGTGAGAACTTCTGTGTCCTCATAGAGCTTCTAGTCTCTGCTATGATACTGAGTTCTCAGCTCTTGTTTCAGAATTGCCTGCTACCCACTCTGACCCATCCTCTTAACACTGCTCCTTTAGAGTCTGTAGCCTGCTCATCTCTCCCCTTTTATTCTGGCCTTTGGAACCTCTATTCTGTTGCCTACAGTCACCAAATTAAGAGCTGAGCCTTTCAACATTATAATTAATTAGATCAACATTTAATTAATTAAAATCAACATAAGATTATCTAAAATATACAAATTAATAACATTTAAAAGAGATGTTTAGTTATGCTAAACATGCATAACTTCCAATTATGTGGAATGAAAAGCTTTCAAAATATAGAGACTCAAGAGAAGAAATCAATACCATGTGGGAGCAGGATGTGTGTGGTACATGTCATCCCCATCATCCTGCCTGCTACTGGAGCTGTACCAAGGAAGCTCTCAGGGAGCCCCCAGAGAGTAAGCTTATGTCCCAATACTTTTATTCAATTACAAAACACAATTTTTCTATTCACTGGTACAATATTCCACTGAATATTGGATATAAAAGAATAATGGCAGGATAGTGGCTTGTCCTAGGACTGGTTTTAAACAAAATGGAAAAAACATAACAACAATAACAAGAACTCACATTTCTATAACCATTTAAAGCTTTTAAAGAGATTTTCATATATTATTTCACTTGATGTTTGGCCCTTCACAATGACCTTGTGAGATGTGTTCTGTTTTCATTCCCATTTTACAGATGAGAAAAGGGAAGTTGAAGATCAAGTGATTTTCTCAGAATTACGTAAGTGGGGTCAGGCAGGATTCAACATACTTGTCCTTTCATTCTTCTATACATTCAACAAAAACTTATTATAGAAAGTAGTATGTGCAGAGGAAAAAAAACACAATGGCTCTCTAGAGTTAGAAGATTGGGGTTCAAATATCACTTCTGACATGTGTTACCTGAGCAGTCTCGGTTAAATCACTTCATCTCCCTGGGACTCAGTTTCTTCATCTGTAAAATAGGAAGGTATACTAAATGGCTTCCAAGGTCTCTTCCAGATCCAGACCCAGGGCCCTCTGACCAGTCCTGTGCTGGCCACTGCAGCATGAAGACCTGGTCCCTGCCCTCCAGGAGTTGTGGGCACAGCCATGGCTGGTACTTCCAGGTCCAGGAATAGTCTGAGAGCTGGGTCTCCTCCTAGGGTGTAAAGTGCCGTTTTCCTCCGATGTGGGTCATTCTGGAGAACAGGATGTGCTTGGAATTCAGCCAGCAGACACCCCGGGATGGCTATAATTGGGCCAGATAAAGTGCTGTCAGCCTGGAATCTTTATATTGTGTCACTAGACTGCCCGGGCGGCTGTGAAATATCTCTTTAATGCAGCTGTCCTCTCAGGAGAATTATCATTAGCGCAGGCAGCCCCCTTTAATAGAAGCAGCCCCTTTTAATGGGAATAATTATTCACCAGCATTTGAGGGCTCTGTTTTTCCTGCATTGCTTGAAAAAAAAAATGTACACGGCATAATGCACTCTATCAGGGCAGGCTAGATCGATTCAGTTCACTCCTTGTTATTCTCCGGGGGCCCCAGCTGCCAAGGCTCTCCATGTAATGGATGATGCTTTAAAGCAACGGATGGTAAACAATTGCAGCAAGGCCAGGCTGGAGTTGGTTCTGTGGTGGGCTGTGGATGAAAAAAGAAGCCATCCCTACATGTAGGACACTGGGCTCATGCCTGCGGGTGGTTTCTCTTCTCTCCCCTTCCCTGCCGCCTAAGCTCATTTATAAGAACATAAAAACTACTTGTGGCATTCATATTTCCACTTGGTTTTCACTGGCCCTGGGATCATCGAGAGGCTGGTACATTCCTGCTTTCACAGGCACCTTATTTTACAGGTGTTCTGGAACCCCAGGTAATCTAGAACTTTAGGGAATCATCGATGGTCAAGGGGCTCTAATTCCCCACCTGCCCTCTTTCTCTGCCAATCAAGAACAGCCTTTAAAGTCGGGTTTCTTAATATAGGGTTCACAGATCCTCAAGGTGTCTATGGTTGTGTTTCAGTGAATCTATAAATTTGGGATGGGAAAAAATGACATCTTTATTTTCACTAACCTCTAACTGAAATTGAGGATTTCCTTCAATTATTTAAAAAACATTTCTTTTGAGAAGGGGTCTATAGTTTTCATCAGACCGTCAAGGGGGTCCATGATACTAAAAAGGTGAAGAATTCCTGTTCTAAAGGGAACAAAGGCAGTTCTGTAATTTAGAGCTGAAAGAGCCCTTAGAAATCATCAGATTCTAACCGAACCCAATCACTTTATTTTATTTATTTTGAAGATAGATTTTATTGACACTTTTTGGTCTTACTTCATGGTCATTTCTGGAAATACACTCCCTCCTCCCCCTCTGCCCCTCATTGAACCTTCCCTTTTCATAAAGAAAAACAGTTGAACAAAAACATCTTCTCCATCAGATTGTCCCTTCAATATTCCCCAGTCTAATCTTCAATCTCTCTCTAATTACTGGCTTCAAACATGCCTATGACCCTCATCCTTAAAAAGCCTTCACTAGTCCCTACCAACCCCTCCAGCTATTGTCCTATATTACTGCTGCTTTTCTCAGCCAAACTCCCAGAAAAAGCTGTCAACACTCATTGCCTCCTTTTTTTTTCCCCTCTCCTCTAACTCATTTCTCAACTCTTTGCAATCTGGTTTCTGAGCTTCTTGCCTAATTGAAACTGCTCTCTCCAAAGTCACTAATAATCCCTTGATGGCTGAATCTTATGGTCTTTTCTCAGACCTCATCCGTCTTGAGCCCTGGGTAGTCATTTCCACTGCTGACTACCCTCTCTTCTTGGATATTTGCTTCTCTCTGAGTCTCAATGATATTCCTTTAGCTTGGTTCTTTCACTTACCTGACTTTTAGTCTCCTTAGCTAACTCATCCTCCATATCACACAACCTTGTCTGTGCCTATACCCCAAGTCTCTTTCCGGGACCCTCTTTTCTCTATACATGTTCTGTCTTGGTGACCTCATCAGCTCCCATGGGTTGAATGATCATGTCTACTAAGATGATTTCCAGATTTATACATCTAACCTGAATCTGTCTCATGAGTTACATTCCATTGTCACCAACTGTCTATTGGAAATTCCAAACTGGACATTGCTTAAACATCTCAAACTCAATAAGTTGAAAACAGAATTCACTATGTTTCTCCTGAAACCCTCCTTGCCAACAAATTTCCCTATTTCTCTCAAGGGCATTGCTATCCTTCTAGTCTCCCAGGCTCATAACCACGGTAGCATCCTCAACTCCTGACTCTTCCTCACCCCACATATCCAAATCTTTACTCATACAGCCACCATCTCAGGCCACCTCTTCACTGGGATCATCACAATGCTTCAAGGATCTCTCCACTCTAATCCTTCCTACACATAGTCACCACCTCTTCACTGGGATCATCACAATGCTTCAAGGATCTCTCCACTCTAATCCTTCCTACACATAGTCACCAAAGTGATTTACCTTAAGAGCAGGTCTGACCATGTCGCTCCCCTATTTAATAAACTCTAATGGCTTCTTAATGCCACTAGAATAAAAGATAAACTCTTTTGGGCTTTTCAAGTCTTTCAATACATGGATCTAACCTATCTTTCCAGCCTCATTGGATGTTACTCTTTCTCTCACTCTACAATTCAACCAGGGTGCAGCTAGGTGGCACCATAGTACATTCATAGAGTGTTATCATCTTCACTAGTTCAAATCCAGCCTCAGATACTTAGTAACTGGGTGACCCTGGGCAAGTCACTTAACCATGTTTGCCTCAGTTTACTCAACTGTAAAATGAGCTGGAAAAGGAAATGGCAAACTGATCCAGTATCTTTGCCAAGAAAATCCCAGATGGGGTGATGAAGAGTTGGACACGACTGAAACGACTGAACAACAACACAGTTTAGCCAAACTGACCTTCTCTCTCCTCCTCACACGTGGCACTCCATCTCCCATCTTGGCATCTTTGCATGTCCCCAGTGCCTGTAATGTACTCCTTCTTCATCTCTGTTTCCCCAATGCCTCAGTTTCTTCCAGATACAGCTCAAGCACCAATTACACAAAGCCTTTCTTGCTCCCAGCCCCCTCGCTCGCGAGTACCCTCCCTCTCTAATTATCTTTTATTGAACTTTTTGTTGTTGTCGTTCAATAGTTTCAATCATGTCCAACTCTTCGTGACCCCATTTGGAGTTTTCTGGGCCATTTCCTGTTCTAGCTCATTTTACAGATGAGGAAACTGAGGCAGAAAGGGTTAAGTGACTTGCCCAGGGTCACACAATGGCCTGTCTGAAGTCAAATGTGAACTCAGGAAGATGAGTCAGGAATTTCCTGACTCCAGGCCTGGTACTTTATCAATTGGGTCACCTAGCCGTCCCTGGATCAGTCGAAGGAACTGGGATCCTCGTTTGTCTCCTTTTTTTCAATTTTTATTTTTTTTTATTTGTCTTCTTAAACTGTGTCTCACGAGGTGTTGTTCATCCTTTGAAAAGGACCAACGACATTTGGAGGATGATGTTTTGACTTTTGAGTAAATTGGATTTAAGTGAGGCAAGGCTGTGCAAAGTTATCAGCCTCACTCTATCCTTCAGAGTCATCAGAGTCCAGTGGAATTTATATCCTCCTATTTAGGGATGGAATCTGCTTAAAGACAGGAAGAAGGATAAAAGCTAGTTTTCCTGAGTGGAGAGGAAAGAGGGTGTCTGAGACCTCTCTGAGGGTCCAGCTCTCAGAGAGGAGGATACCAGAGCCTGCCCTCTCCTTCAGATTCCTTCCAGGAAATAGAGGGGATAGAAAGACGATACCGTGGGTTAGGTTCATGTCTATAAAAAGGTCAGGTCAAGAATTTGCCTTCCAAGACAGAGGACAGAGTAGTATTCTCTCTCTCTCTCTCTCTCTCTCTCTCTCTCTCTCTCTCTCTCTCTCTCTCTCTCTTCTCTCTTCCTCCTCTTTCTCTTTCCTCTCCCTCCCTACCCTCTCTTCTCTCTCTCCCTTCTCTCTCTCTCCTCTCTTTCTCTCTCCTTTCTGTCTGTCTCTATCTCTGTCTCTCTTCTTCTCCTCTCTCTCTCCTCTCTTTCTCTGTCATTCTCCTCCTCCTTCTCTGTCTCTCCTTTTATCTCTTCCTCCCTCCCTCTTTCTCACTCTGTCTTTGTCTGTCTCTCTGTCTTCTGCCCTGCAGCCACTGATCCTTGAGATGGGTCTCCCCCCAACATTCAGACACTATCAACAACCTCCCCATTCCTGAGAAAACTGTCAGAGAATCATAAGATGCTATAATTTCAGAGCTTGAGGATACCTTAGAAATCACTGGATAAGAGTCTAGAAACTGAAGTGACCCCAGAGGCCTTCTCATCTAATCGCCCTGAATTTACCAAAAAGGAGACTGAGGCCCAGAACGAGGTTAAGTGACTTGACCAAGGACACATAATTAGAAAATATCACGGGCAGGATTTGAATTCAGGTCCACTGACTAGAAAAGCACCAGTGCACTTTCATCCATCCCAGCTGCTTCTCCTTAACTTCACCAAACATCCTTTTATTCATTAGAAATTATTTTGTATATATTTATATGTGTAGGTGTTATCTTCCATGATAGAATGATATTAAAAATAATAACCAACATTTATTTGGTGCTTCAGGGTTTTACAAAATGCTTTTCAGATATTGTAGCATTCGATCCACACAATAACCCTTTGAAGTAGATGCTATTTTATTGTTCCACGAGGAAACTGGCTGAGAGAGGTGAGGCAACTTGCCTAGAGTTACATAAGCTAAGTAAGCATCCAAGGCAGGATTCTAACTCAGATCTTCTAGACTTGCCATCCCATACTCTCTCTAATACATGACCAAGCTGCCTCCCTGAGAAATTAAGTGATTCAGTCAAAGTCACACAATGAGTTGGGAGCAAAAGGGGCCTAAGCCCCTAAGATCCTGATTCATAGGATCATAGATTTAGAGCGGGAAGGGGCCCTAGAAGTAATGGAGTTCAACGCCCCCCCCCCTCCTCATTTTACAGATGAGGAAACCAAGGCACAAAGTGACTTGGCTAGGTAGTGTCTGAAGGGACTGCCAGTCTGGTGTCCTATCCGCTACACCAAGAGGTCACACGCAGCCTGTTTTGACTGAGTGTTCCCCTGCTAGGGACCAGCAATCAGCCGACCATCCAGGACTCCTCTAGTAAAGAGGGGGCAGAATCTATGTGACGCAGTGCTCACCAGGACAAATATCTCTGTGTCTGCTTTAGTCCTATTGAAGATTCTGAGTTTCTTTCCAATGCTCTTTAAACATCTGCTGTTTCTGACCCTCAGTTTCTACTATGCGGCATCTGAGAGACTTCTCAGAACAAGGCTGGCTAGTTCTCTGCACCACATCTAGAGGGATCAATTTTTATCTGAGCATAGCCTTTAAACAAAGCCTGAGTGACTCTGACTCAGCACCTCCACTCCTCCCCCATCCGCCTGGGGGATCTACAGCCAGACTCTCATCCATCTGGAGCTGTTGTATGGACAGACTTCACCATGGACTGATTTTGTAGTTCCAATGTTTTCTGAGTCTAAGCCATGGTCTATGAATCTTTTAAAATGTATTTTTGATAGCTGTATGTCAATATCATTGGTTCCCTTCCTAATCCTATGTTTTTATTTTATGCATTTAGAAACCTTATTCTGTGGAGCGGTCCATAGACTTCACCACCAAAAAGGTGCAGAACCCCTACTTTCATTGTCATATCTCTCCTTTCTCCTCCAACTAGAATATAAACCCTTTGAGGGCAGGGACTGTTTGGTTTCTGTCTTTGTATGCGGAGTTTGTTGTACATTGTGAGAGAGGAGGCTCTTAATGATTTTTGTTGGATGGGATCAAACTGGATTGAGGAAGGGATTAGTGAGGGTTAGAATCCTGGAAGCTGTCCAGGGGCCTGGCATCCTGGGGGTATGCACCTGGCTTGCTCTGGGATGTGTGTGTGTGTGTGTGTGTGTGTGTGTGTGTGTGAAGTGGTCCTCCTTATATTCCAGTAAAAGAAACCCAACAGATCATTTTCAGCTTAGGTCTGGGAGACGGGAGGTGGAAGTGTTCTACCTTATGTGCCTAGAAGAAAAATCTTATAGATCAGACTCAGTTTACAATGCATTTCTTGGCCCTTAATGGTTTTTAAAATAATGCTTCATCCACAACTCTGAAAAAGGCAATACTAGAACCAGACTGATATCTCATCTCTGTTCTTTTTCATTTGCTGAGAGTTGTAGGCTGGTAGGGAAGGGGAGACATGCCAGAGGGTACCTAGGCTCTTCTCAGAGTTCACAAGCATCCCTGGGGCGTTGTTGCTGAGCTAGGCATCCCAGGGCCCGGCAAGCTAGGCTTGTTTGGCTGCCGGTGTTGTTCAAGCCACATTGGGATCCCCAAGCTGGAACTCTCCAGAGGCTACAGTGAGGTAGCCAGAGTTTGGTGTTGGCCTCCAGGTGGAGGCTGGCCAGCGGAGGTGAGCCGGCTCTGCTCCCCCATCTCGATGAGCTAAGCAAAACCAGATGAGGCAATGGGAGGACAAATCCAAAAGAGAGAGAAGGGATCCAGGAGAAAGAGGTGGGAGTGAGAGAGGCAGCTTCTGATCCAGGCATTTTGATGGATTTTGTCACCCCCTTTCTGCTTGGCTTACTGGTCTTGGCCCAAAGGGATCAGGAAGGGTTATCCTCCACCATTGGCGAAGGGGCAAGTGGGGTGACCCCCAGCCATGCCTGGGCCCTTGGCCTGGCTCTCTCACTCTCCTGGCAGGTGCTTGTTGGACTGTTGCCTCTGAAGCAAGTGAGCCCGAGGAAGCCTCAGGAAATTTGAACTTGGCTCTCATCTCTCACCCACAGTGCAGGGTGGGCCCCTCGCTTGGAAGCCAAGCCTACCCTTCAGTCAACACCACTCCTGGCCAGGGGAGCTTGGCTTCAGGCTTCAGCTGTCCTCCTCCTACAGGGAGCAGAAACCAAAGGCTTTCTTTGGAATCGAATGTCTCACTGAAATGGAGCCTGGAGGCAACTCTGGTGCCCATCAAATGCTGAGCTGGGAGTCGAGAAGGCGCTGGGCTAGAAAGATAATTTAAAAAATAGTAATAATACGAGTTTTTATAGCACATGAACTCTTCCCACCCTATCTTCCCAGCCTTGTTGGCCATCCCTCCCCTTCCCTGTCTCCACAATTCAGCCAAACTGCCTTTCTCCTTGCTCCTCACCCATGGCATACCATCTTTAGGACTCTGGGCTGGCTGCCCCCCATACCTCTTAAAATCTCTGTCCTCCTTCAGGACAGGGGTCCACAACCTCCAGCCCGAGGGCCAGATCCGGGCCCCCTTTTTTTTTCTACAGCCAGAACTAAGAAGGCTTTTTATGTCTAAATACAATAAAATTTTATTTTGAAACATAAAAACATCCTTAGTTCTGGCCAGACAACACCAGGAGGCTGTGGATTTAGCTCTTCAGACACAGTTTGCTGACCCCAGTTTCAGGACAGAGCTCAAGAGCCACCTTGCCCATGAAGCTTGACCTCCCCCCTACCTATTAGTCCCCTTTTTCCCCCAAACCTTACATTTAACTACTTTGCAGTTATTCTCTTTACTCTTTATATATATACGTATATACACACACACACACACACACACACACACACACACACGCACGCACACACGCACACACACATATACACGGAGGTGGTATGCAGTGGTGGTTAGAGAGCTGTCCTCAAAGGCAGGAAGACTGGGTTCAAGACCCATTTCTCATGCATACTGACTTTGTGACCCTGATTAAGTTAATTATTTATTTAATTAGGTTCATTTCAACGCTGTAAGCATTTCTTGAAGACTAAATTGTGGAGAAGGTGCTATCTGCATTAGTAAAGGGAGCTTCTTCACCTGGATGTCCAGTTAGGACCTTCTATACTTATGTATGTTTTTATCTTGCCTACTGGACAGCTAGGTGGCGCCATAGTGCACACAGAGCACCTGGCCTGGTGTAGGAAGACTCACCTTGCTAAGTTCAAATCGACCTTAGACAATTTCTAGCTGCGTGACCCTGGGCAAGTCACTTAACCCTGTTGGCCTCAGTTTCCACTTCCGTAAAATGAGCTGAAGAAGGAAATGGCAAAGCCCTCCAGTATCTTTGCCAAGAAACCCACAAATGGGGTCACAAAGAGTCAGACAGGACCGAACAACACATTGGTGTTTATTAGCACGCTTATTAGCATGTAAACTCCTTGAGAATTGGGACTGTTTCTTTTGGTTGTTGCTGTTTTGACTTTGTGTTCCCAGATCCTGCTAGGCCTGTGCCCTGGTCTGGTAGGGAGACTGTCTTTACCACTAAGACCTGTGGTCATGCCTGCCTGAAAGAGGTGATCTCAGAGTCAATCTAGTTTTGATGCCCAGGAGAGGAGCCAGCACAATGCTTGGCACACAGTGGGTAAATGCTTGTTGACTGGTTGGTCATCACAACAACACTTCAAGGTAATCACTACAGGATTATTAACTGCATTTTATAGATAGACCAGAGGAAGGCTCAGAGGAATGAAATAATTTGACGAAGATCACAACTAGTAAGTGTCAGAGGAAGGATTAGAATTCAGATCTGTCCTGACCATAGGTCTAGCCCTCTTTCCACTCTACCTCAAGCTAGCTCTCCATAATGGCCCATTTTGGGTCATTTCCACTGTAACTTTCTATGAGTTTAAGCCACAGTTTACACAGTGACTGGTTCATATAGTATAACACACATTATGGCACTCATTGATCCCCAATTCCTGAAGACTAATTTTTTTTCCTGAACTCCCAGCAAACGTTCTCTGGCATCCTTCCCTTCCCAAGTTTCCCTTCTTTGTCAATATAGATTAAGTAAGAGGCCTTAGGGGCCTTCCCAAGGCAGTAGTAGAGGGCAGTGACAAGAGTCCTGGCTTTGGAGTCGGAGACACCTGTGTGACCTTGGGGCAGGTTACTTAACATGTCTGGATCTCAGTTTTCTCATCTGTAAAATGGATGGCATGGTCTCTAAGTTCTCTTTCAGCTTTGATTTTGATGATCCTATAATTCTGTTAGTGAAGAGAAGGTTTCAGTGGTTTGGGGGTTTCAATCAATCAATATTTATTATGTGCCAAGTATAATAAAGGATGCAAAGAAGTCTAAAACATTCCAATACAACAGCAGGTATTACTAAGTGCCTACTGTCTGCAGAGCCTACTGTGCTGGGGAGGATAGAAAGGTTAGGGATGGCACAGTCCCTGCACTCGTGAAGCTTATACTCCAGAAGAGAAGACAGGACAGAAACAAGAAGCAATAGCAAGAAGCAGGATGCTGAGTCAAATAAGGAGGCCAGACAAGGTGGGCAAACCCAGTGCTTTCTCCAATAGAACTCAAGCTTATTGAGGTCAGGGGTTTCCTTCCTTCCTTCCTTCCTTCCTTCCTTCCTTCCTTCCTTCCTTCCTTCCTTCCTTCCTTCCTTTCTTTCTTTCTTTCTTTCTTTCTTTCTTTCTTTCTTTCTTTCTTTCTTTCTTTCTTTCTTTCTTTCCTTCTTGCTTTCTCTGTCATTCTAGATTCAGTGTTTAGCACATAGTAGGTGCTTTTAGATGTCTATTGTTTGATTGATAAAAAGATTACTCTGGCCTGGGATGGCCAGGGAAGGCTACATGAAATATGTGGGACTTGGGGTAAGCCTTGAAAGATGGGTAGGCTATAGATAGGAAGAAAGGAAATAAGCATTTATTAAGTGCCTACTATGTGCTAGGCACTGTGCTAAGTGCTTTACAAATATAATCTCATTTGATTCTTACAACAACCCTGGGAGTTAAATGATATTATTATCCCCATTTTACAGTTGAGGAGACTGAGGCATATTGATGTTAAATGACTTGCCTTTAGTCACACACAGCTAGTAAGTGTCTGAGGTTGGATTTGAACTCAGATCTTCTTGACAGTAGGCTCAACACTTCGTCCATTTTACCACTTGGGTAGAAAGAAGCAGGGAGGGCATTCCACTGGAAGGAAAGGTGAAGAGCAAGGTCATAGAAGTGGGAATTTATAAGGACTGGCGACAGCCTGGGATGTAGTGCGTAGCTCAGTCCAGCTGGACAGAGAAGATAGAGAAAAAAGCTGGAAAAGGGAGATTACATTTAATCTGTTTTTCAATGCCACCTAAACCTTGGGACAGTTATTGGTATTCATGCCGGAGACAAAAAGTGCCTTTCCAGAGATAAAATGATTGAGTGGTCTTTGGGCATTTTGTTTTCTTTTAATTGGCATTGAAAGGCCAGAACAAGGCCTCTGCTAACAACAAGTACTGGGCCTTTTGCCTTGAATTAAAGAACTCTGGAATAAATTAGTTGATTGTATAATGCATTTCAATTCCCAGAAACTTGGCCAGAGCAGCTCTTCTCCCCTTATGAAAAGAATATTTTTCAACTCCATTATCTGACCTACTCCTTTAGGGAAAATATTACATGCTCCCCACTCCCTCCCATGCCAGGCTCCTGATGGCAGAGTTGGTTCACTTCAACACTGAGATCTGGAGATCAGAGGACATGGCTTTACATGCTAGGCCTATGCCCTGGGCTGGGAGGGGGATTGTCTTTACTGCCAAGACCTGTAGCTTTGCCTGCCTAGAAGAGGTAATCGCAGAGTGAAACTGGTTTTAATGCCCAAGAGAGGGGCCAGAGGCACAGTTTTATGGGGCTCAGATTCTAGAATCTGAACTGAGAAAGGGAGTGGAAAGGGACCTAGCTCTGTTGTCTCTTGGCCCCGTTCACCACAGCTTTTCAACAACCACATAGTTCAGGGTAGCAGCTGAGGCACCAGCAGTCAGGAAAAGCTGTTCAATGCACAGGGCATCAGGAACAGGGCCGGAGGTGGGAAACGTCTGAATTTGATGGTCAGAAATTTTAAAAATTAAGAGAGAAGATTGCCACCTTGGTGGGGATTTCTGTCTTTAACAAGAATGCTAGGGAGTCTGGAAATATTAAGTAGGAACTGTTGGACAGGAGTCCAAGTTAGGTTGATTGTAGAACATCAGGGCAAAAGCCAAGGAAACCCAAAGCAGACAGGGATGAGCTTTGTTGAACAGTTTGTCGTGCTCAGCACGTCTCCTGGAAGGGTCTTCTTTTGAGATAGGAATAATTTTAAGCATTTTAAAGTTGGAAGAGACCTTAGAATTTAACCAGTTGAAACTTTTCATTTTAAAGAGGGAAACTGAAAGGGACCAGAGGAGTCATGAGAACCATTCCAAAGTGGAATGGGCTGCTCTTGGAGAGTGATGGGACCCATCCCACCACTTGAGATCTTTGAGTGGAGGTTACATGACTATTCATCAGTATGTTGTAGAAAGGATCCTTTTTCAAATATGAATTGAATTAATTTTTACATCACTGAAAAGAGATTGAGGTTGCAGGGAAAATCTACTGAGGCTTCCTATTTCTGCCCTCTCTCTTAAAAAATCATATTAGGTACTGTTTTGTCTATTTCCTTGGCCTTATAAGAAATAACATCTTGATAGTTTTTGCTTTGAACTCTTTTTTATGTTAAGAATTTCTATTTTGTTTTTCACTTGGGGGTTATAATTTGTTATTTTTCTTTTTCTCTCTTCATTGTTGCTTCATTTCTTTCCTTGTTTACTCCCCTTTATCCATTCCTTCCTTCCTCCCTCCCTCCCTTCCTTCTTTCCTTCCTTCCTTCCTTCCTTCCTTCCTTCCTCCCTCCCTCCCTCCCTTTCTCCCCTCCTCCCTTCCTCCCTCCCTCCCTACCTTTCTCCTTTTCTTCTTTCCTTCCTTCCTTCCCTCCTTCCCTCCCTCCTTCCTTCCTTCCTTCCTTTCTTCTTCCCTCCCAAGTCTTACAAATTCTACCTCCTCAACATCTCTCCTATCTATCCCTTTCTCTCTACTCAAACCTTCATCCCATGCAAGCCCTCACCCTCTCTCACCTGGACTATTGCAATAACCTTCTACTGCACAGTCTCTTCCTGCATCCTGTCTCTCCTCTCATTAACTAGACTTTGCACAGTGGTCACATTGATTTTCCTAAAGAACAATCTGACCATGTCGCCCATTGCACAAGAGCATTTCCATGGCTCCCCATTGACCCTAGGAGAAAGTAGAAACACCTCTGTTTAACATTTACAGCCATTTACAATCTGGCTCCAGCCTGTGTTTCCAGGCTTACATATTATTCCATGTTATGAATTTTATGCTCTAGTGAAGCTGACCTGTTTACTGTTTCTGGTGGTGTGGTAGATAGAACTCCAGGAGTGGAGTTAGGAAGACTTGAGTTCAAATCTGGCCTCAGATTAGCTAGGTGACCCTGAGAAAGTCACTTAATCTCTCTTTGCCTCAGTTTCCTTATCTCTACAATGGGGATAACAGCACCTACTTCCCAAGGTTATTGTGAGGATCGAATGAGATCGTAATAGTAAATTGCTTAGCATAGTACCTGGAGCATAGTAAGTGCTATATAAATATTAGCTATTGTCATTATCCATCTCATTTACCACATCCTGGCCTTTGCCCAGCCTGCTTTTCCTCCTCCCCTCTGAGCCTGGGAACCTTTAGTCCTCCTCAGGGCTCAATTTAAGGTTCACCTCCTTCAAGAGACCTTTGATGAGTCCCCCTGATAGCTAGTGTCCCCAATCCTGTTGGAAATGTTACTACTACTACTACTACTGCTACTACTACTACCACTACCACCACCACCACCACCACTTCTACTACTACTACTACTACTGCCACTACTGCCACTACTACCACCACACCACCACTACCCCTACTACTACTACTACTCCCACTACTACTAGCTAACATTTATCCATTGCTTCAAGATTTACGAAGCACTTTACATATTTTTACATATATTTTACATATATTCAAATGCTCACTTTGTATCCACATCCTCTGCTTATGTGTCTGTGAACACGGATTCCTCCTCATGTCATGTGAGCTCCCTAAGTTTGGGGATGGTCTGACTTTTGTATTGATATCTCCAGTCCTAGCATGGTACTGAGCATATATGGTCATATTTGTTGATTGATCGATTGGACTCGACGATCTTTTAGCTCTTAACTCTATGATCCTACTTTATCTCCCCAAGCCTCAGTTTCCCTGGATGTAAAATGGGGATAATAATCTCTTAGCTATCTCAGAGGGCTCTTATACAGATCAAATGGAATAATGGGTGTGAAAGCACAGTGTCAACCACAAAACATTATACGAATGGAGGGTGTTATTATTCTAAATGCCTCAGTGAAAAGTTCCCAGTTACCAATTAGTCAGGAACATCCAGATGCCATTTATAAGGTAGGTGTCAATTATCCCCTTAGCCTTTGCTTGGGTGAGCACTAAATATGTTAAATTTTTCATCTTTCCTAGTGTTTTTCCTGTTCCTTGGGGGCCAATTCTCTACCTCTTCTTTCTCCTCTCTTTCCTCTGATTGGCTGTGATCCAACACTGGGATCTAGCAAGGGATGCACTTATCATAACTTTGTTTAAAAAATCAGAATAGTCAGTGTTGGTGAGGTTGTGTCAAGGGGGCACATGAATCCACCATTGATGGAACTGTGAATTGGCCTAGCCATTCTGGAAAGCCATTTGGAATTATTCGAAGAGAGTGATTGAAATGGATATGCCCCTTGACCCAGATATTCCACTGTTAGGCCAAGACCTCCCCAGGGAGGCCAAAACATTTATCGCGGAACTTTTTTTTGTGGCAACATTGATACCCATTTGTTCAAAATGGCTAAACACAGCTCTTTTTGTGGTGGCAAAGAATTGGAAATTGGAGAAATGCGCATCAATTGGGGAAATGGCTGAACAAACTGTGGTATATGGTTGTGATGGAATACTATTGTGCTATAAGAAATGAGAAAGAGGATACTTTCAGAAAAACCTGGGAAGACTTACATGAGCAGTCAGGCAAACATTGTACACTGCAACAACATCAACTATGAATGACTTAGCTCTTCTCAGCAATACAATGATCCAAGACAATTCCAAAAGACTTTTGACAAAAAATGCTATCCACCTCCAGAGAAAGAACTGGCGGAGTCTGAATGCAGATCAAAGAACACTTTAAAAAAACCCTTTCTTTATTTTTTCTGTCTTTTTCTTTTTCGGGGGGAGCTCCGTGTTCTCTTTTGCAACAGAGCTAATATGGAAATATGTTTTACATGATATACAGTGTCCCTATATGAGGACCTGTAAGGGCAAGCAAAGTGGGACTTTTTGTTGTCTTTTGTTTTGGAGCACTTCTCAGCCCTAAGGCAATCAAGTCCTTTTGATTGAGTCTTGCCTTTGTTTGTAGGAAGGCCCACATCCTTTTGCTAGTTCAGGCACAAGAGGTGTGAAACCCTCAAGAGGTGTGAAGCACTCTGACCCCGAAGAAATGTATATATACTCTGAGGTTAGCATTTTGTTTGGGGATCACTCATTGGAGGAATATTGGTGTGAAGACTCTGGGTAGCTGTTAAGGAGCCCACTGGCTTTGAAAACCCAGATGTTGATGCTTCTCTCTCTGGCAAATATGTATGTATAGCTTTGGTCAGACAGCTAGAAGCCTGTCTGTTGATTTGTGTTATTTGCTCGGTTTATATTTTCTCTGTCTGTAATTTCTGTTAGTATTTGCTCTGAAGTTCAGGGTGCTGGGTTTTCCCCCTGAACTCAATGAATGATACGTATGTTTGATTAACGTGAGATTGTAAACCCCTTAAAGTTGCTTTCTTTAGAAAAGCAGATCAAAGAACCTGTGCTAGCAGCCCTCCTGTGTGCTGGTGTTATTGGCCTTACACCTCCACAGCAGCTACAAGCAACATTGTTGTTATAGGACCTATGTGGGATATATATGAGATCCCATATATCCCCTATAGGGGGATATATATGAGCTATGTAAGATTGCATCTGCAGCTATTGATGCAGCACAAGAAAACATGGATGCATCCTTGTATATACATATATGATATATGACATTTTATATATATATAGTATAATCTTATATATATGTATATATATGGCATAATACCAAATTACTTGCCTTCTTAAAGAGAAGAGGAGGAAAGAGGAGGGAGGGAATTTGGAATTCAAAAATTATTTTTAAAATGTTAAAAATTGTTTTTACATGTAATTGAGAATGATAAAATAAAACCATCCTGAAAAAGAAATGGCTAAACAAGTTGTGGTACCTGAATGTAAGGGAATATTATTGAGAATGAATGAATGAATATGATGAATACAGAGAATCATAGGACGACTCATATGAACTGATGCAAAATAAAGTAAGCCGAACTAGGGAAACCATGTACACGATGATCATAGCAATGCAGATGGGAAGAACAAGACAATCAAAATGGAACAATACTGTGAAATTATTAGTTTGATTCAAAGAAGAAATATAAGAAGTTACCTCCCCTGACTTTTCTGCAGAAATGGGAAATCATAAGCAAGGAATACCACTTGTAATGTCAGACTTTTTCTATATGTTGGTTAGTTTTGTTGAACTCTTTTCTTCTCCCCTTTTATTGTTTGTTTTAAGGGATGACTCTCCGGGAGGTAACACATTGGCAATTTTAGGTAATGTAAGTACAAAAGGCAGCTACTGGTGCCATAGTGCACAGAGTGCTGGGCCTGGAGTCAGCAACACTCATCTTCCTGAATTCAAATCTGGCCTCGGACACTTAGTAGCTGTGTGACCCTAGGCAAGTCACTTAACTCTATTTACTCTATTAGCTCTATTAACTCAGTTTCTTCATCTGTAAAATGAGCTTGAGAAAGGAAATGGCAAAGCACTCCAGTATCTTTGCCAAGAAAACCCCACATGGGGTTACCAAGAATTGGACATGACTGAAACGACTGAGCAACAACAACAAAGCCTTATCTACCCTGAACTGTTCCTAACTCACTCACTCAGGGTCCATCCTTTTGCATGAATGAACTCTTGTTTCAAATCACCTAACTTCTTAAGGGGACTGACCTCTTACTGCTGACATTTTCAAATGACAGAAAAAGCCTTGAAGTAAAGCAAAGTTAAATTGGTTTCTTCACAGTGTCAATCACAGGCCTGCACAGAGCTGTGAGTCAACCGCCCCAGCATGCCCTGAGGTCAGCATTACCACTGGCCCTTTCCCCAAGAGCCCATATGCGGCCAGCGGCTGTGGGGCTGAAATGGCCGGAGATGGCCAAATGCAGTGGAGAGTGAAAAGAAAAACACAAAACACGGGCCAGGTGGAAGAGTAAAGAACAGCTCCGTTTATTTAACTGAAGGACAGGGCTCTTAGGCAAGCAGAATCAACAAATCCATGTGCGAGGCATTTGCATAATGCCTGACTTCCTCGTGCTTTTGTTCCCCTTTTGGCTTAAACAATGTTGTGTTAACAGCCCACAGGTGGTATTTAGCAGGTGTGTGCCCTGGGGGTTTTGGAGAGAGCACATGTGTACCTAGGAGGCTTGAAGAGCCTTCATCCTGAGCAGCACGTGCATGCCAAGGGAGGGATGGAGAGCCCACGTGCGGAGTTATCAGCCCAAGGGCAAGAACAGGCCTCTGGCCTGTATCTTATCCCAGAATGGACTTTCTCAGAGCTGGTCCTCTACACCCATACACCTTTGATGCTAATGCTCGTAAATACCAACACCACTAGTGTGGTTCCCAAGCTGGGTTGCACTTTGTCTATTTCTCTCCTGCCTGGGTTCTTTTTCCTTCTTGGTTATCATAACCTAAACCAAAACCTGAGCTACATAAGATTGCATCTGCTAGTTACTGACGCAGCCCAGGAGAACGTGGACACATCCGGAGCAGCAGCGGGTGGAGATGACCCAGTGAGTGTTTGCTGAATGAACAAGGGAGCAAAGGACTCAGCAAGATCTTTGCAATATTCTAAGTTTGAGATGATCTCATCTGTCTTCTAGCCTGTCTCCTGCCCACCTGGGTTCATCTGGGAGAAGAGCCCAACTCCAAAATCGACCTCTGGGGTTGGGTTTGGGGTCTGGTTTGTCAGGAGCCTGTCATTACCCCCATTATACCTGTTCTAGATGATTCACAGGCCATGGGGCCTTCTTTGAAGCCTAGTTTCCTCTTTATGGGGAAGTTTTTATTTTATTTATTCATTCTTTTTTTTTCTTTTCTGATGACTCATTGGAGTTAAAGTCTCCTATGAGAAAAAGCAGGGGAAGAAATAAGAGGTTTCCACATAAAAAAAGGTAAAAGAAATAAAAGCTAGCATTTATACAATGCTTTAAGGTTTGGAAAGCACTTTATAGGTGTTATCTCGTTTAATCTTCACAGCTCTATGAGACAGGTGCTATTCTTATATCCATCTTATAGATGAGAAAACTGAGGCTGAGAATGATAGTCCCCATTTTACAGGTGAGGAAATGGAGTCTCAGAGTGGTTTGAAGCGACTTCCTCAGGGTCACACAGCTACTAAGCCTCTGAGACAGAATTCGAACTCAAGTTTTCCCATCTCTAACTCCAGCACCCGACCAACTGAGTCACCTAGCTGGTAGCAGGGTGATTCTCCGCTCCTCACACTGGGGCTGAAATTTGCTTCCCAGCTCAACAGAACACTGCTCTATTTCAAGGACCAAATGCCAAGAGCTTCCTCCAAAGTGAGATCCTCCTCCAAAAAACAGGAACCAGGGATGGCATGGAGGGCAGGGGCTGTGCTAGGAAGGGAGGTTATTGGACCAACAAGCATCGATTAAGCATTCATTATAGGCAAGTCACTGTGCTGAGCATCTGGGGCACAAAGCAAGGCAAAACTGCAGGGTCTGCCTTCAAAGGAGCTTCTGCTCTAATGCTGGTGCACTGGTTCTGGAATCAGAGGACCCGGGGTCCAATTCTGCCCATGACATTTCCTACCTATATAAACTAGGGCCAGTCACTTAAATTATCTCAGTCCACCCTTTTCCCATCTATGAAATGGGAGACCTAAGTCTAGCTTCCTTCTAGATCTTATTGGCCATGTAGCCACAGGTAAGTCACCTTCACTTCTCTAGATCTCAGCTTTTCCATCTGTAAAATGGGGATAACAGTAGTTACACTAACTACTTCCTGAGGCTGCTGTGAGGACAACAGAGCTCTTGTGAGTTAGTGCTGTTAACATGGAACCAGACTCACACGTCCCATTGTATCAGTAAGGCAATAAACACAGCTTCGATGATAATCTAAATGGCTATTCTGCCAGGAGGATGGTTTGGGACTCCAGAATCACAGATCTCAAATCTGGAAGGGACCTCAGACCTGGACCGATTCGTATCTGACCAAGATCCCCGTCCCCCCTCCCCCCCCAATGGCAGCCCTCACCAGTGGTCACACCTAGGTCTCTGATGGAAGACCTGCAGTCCTGAGGAACCTGCTACCAGCTCCCAGCGCTTTTGGAGAGCTCGGGGTTATTAATAATTGCCCCCATTCTTATGTTAATGGAAAGTTTACAAAGCACTTTACCCTCGTTATCTTCTGTGATCTTTATGAGGAAGGTGCTAACAACAGCCCTATTTTATATGACTCTTTTGCAGATGAAGAAACTGAGTATCAGGGTGTGGGCCAGAGGGAAGATTCGAATGGAGGAGTCCCTGACTCCAGAGTCAGTGCTCTTTCTTCTACACCATTCCCTTCTTTCTCTTGCCAGGAAGTTGTTTTTTTACAACTAGCCTAAATCTTTTTTCATTGTCATTCAATGTTTCAGCAGTGCCCCACTCTTTTGGGGTTTCCTTGGCAGAGATGCTACAGTGGTTTGCCATTTCCTTCTCCAGCTCATTTTACAGCTGAGAAAACTGAGGCAAACGAGGTAAAGTGACTTGCCCAGGGTCACACAGCTAGTAAGTGTCTGAGGCTGCATTTGAACTCAGGTCTTCCTGACTCTACACCTGGCACTCTATCTACTGTGCCACCTAGCTGCCAACGTGCTTTTCTCTAATTCCACCCATTTCCCTTTGTTCTGTACTCTGGGGCCAAGCAAAAGAAGTCTAATCAGACACTTACTAACTGTGTGACCCTGAAGGAGTCACTTAACCTCTGCCTCAATTTTCTCAACTTTAAAATGAGAATAATGATAGCACCTACCACCCAGGGTTGTTATGAGGATCAAGTGAGATAACATTTGTAGAGTGCTTAATACTGTTCTTGGCACATAGTAGGGACAATATAAATCCTAGTCACATGACAAACTTTCAGATCCTCGAAGATAGATATTCTGGACCACTCCTATTCTATTCAAGGAGCCTTCCCTTATTCTGGATATTAGCAGAAGAGGTGATGCCCAGCCAAGTGATTTCTCCTAGCTCAGAATGTGATCACAGATAATTTTATTAAACTGAATGTAAAGACCAATGTAATCAGTGAAAATAAGAGAGCAGGTAATAGAGATAAGGAGAGGTTAATGTGTTAACATATGTCAATATTCTGTTGCTCCTTTATGAAGTCTGAAGCACTCCCTGATGGAATTTGGTAATGTAATTAGGTAGGGAAATGCTGCAATCAGTCCAGGAAGGGATCAACTTGGTGGAGGATGAGTATCAAGTGATTTTCTACTCCCATTGACATCAGTTATCAAAATGAAACAAAACTCCCACTCTATCCAGCATCTGGAGAGCCTCTCAGGTCGAGCTAGAGGCACAGAGGAGTACACTGAAATAGACAATTTCTATTGAGACAGAGAGAAGCAATTTTCCAGGCAGGAGGCAATTTCAAGGAACAAGACCCATGGCAGTAGAGAAGAGAGCTGATTACAGATTCAAGAGAGAATGAGCTCTGGCAGTTAAGGATTCAGCTGTGGGGAAGAGCAAATCCCTGAACTTATCCAGCAGACCCTGTACCCAAGAGGGAGCTTAGCACGGGGACTCCCTGAGGTGGGTTATCTTGGCCACATGTTCCCAGCTTCACTACCATTATAGTTTATGCCAACTTTTCCCACAGGTACTGGGTGTGTGTACCCCAGGTTTATGGGGGAGAAGATTTCCAGATATTTTTCTTACTACGTCATACTATTAAATCCTTTTACTTTAATCTAGTTGTGTTTACTGGCTGACTATTAATGATAAGCTCTTTGGTGGTTTGCAAAGTATCACTTTAGGAGTATGTACTGACTGAGCTTCTGTTGAACCCAAGGTAGTAGTCTTCCTCTACAGAGTAGCCCACAGAGTGGATGCTACATAGAGTTCCCAAGATTAAGAGTTGGACACTAGCCTCCTAAAGGGAAACACTCTCTGAACTTGGAGGAGAAGAGCATCCTCCATAGAGACTGCTTTGCAGTGGAAGGACTTAAGTCATGCCCTGAGGACCCAGGATATTTGCATCTTGTCAAGCTTCCATATTGTTTTAGGTTGCACAATGCAGATCCAAGGGGAATGAATGGGAAATACGTGTTTAGTAGTCCCATAAAGGGTCTTTACTTTTTGAAAGGAGTTGAATGAGTCTAATGGACTAATTGAATGTTCTACATTTCTGTATCTGATTAGGATCCTTCACATCTTTATGCATTTTCTGCTGTAGGTAAAACAAAGACTCTCCCATTCCCAATTTCCTTATTGTACATTGAGAGCCAATATAGGTTTACATTCAGGGAACCCTAGTATCAAGTCACTTGAGCCTCATTCAGATTTCCCAAGGTGGGTGCAGTGAGCCAAAGAGGGAAACTGACTTTTTTTGGGGGGGGGTCAGGTACTCTGTCCATGTGAGCTCAGCGCTTTTGGGGAGAGGATAGTTGAATATCTTGCCCAGGGTCACATAGCAAGGAAGTATCTGAGGCAGGATTTGAATTTAGGTCTTCCTGACTTAAAATCTCATACTCTAACCTGTCACTTAACTATCTGTCTAATCCTGGGTGAATCACTTAGCCTCCCTCTGCCTCAGTTTTCTCTTCTGCCAAAGGAGGCTAACAATAGCACTCGGTTCCCAAGGTTGTTATGAGAATAAAATTAGATAATATTTGTAAAGCTTGTGCTATATATAAATGCTAGTTACTGTTGTTGTTAATAATCACTGCACCACCTAATTGCCCTTATCTGCCTGAGGATTCTGATTTGCAAAGATAAATTATTATAAATGGTTAAAATAAAATCTTTTTGTTAGATTTCAATAGGATAATATAGTGATTTACCAAATATTCCCTTGACCCCCTTGATAAGCTTCTTGTACTCCCTGGAAGTAAGCATGCCATAGGGTGGGGACCCTCTGATGTAGTCCAATGCTTCCATTTTATAGAGGAGGAAATTATCCCTCAGGAAAATGAAATGTTTGCCCAAAAAATCCCCTAAGAAGAAGAACCAAGACTTGAACCCAGGTCCTCTAGACTCCAGATCTAATGTCAAATTCCCTGCACTAACCTGGCCTCTAAAACTTGTATCTTGTGCTTCACATAATGCTCTGCATGCAGTTGGTGGCTAATAGTTGACAAGGTGTTGCACAGTGAATCTTATCTCTCTCAAGATAATTGCAGCAAGAGCCAGGGACTCTCTGGGTTATTGAGCAAAGTCTTATTGGTTTAAGAGGCCTTCCTGTAGGATCCTCGGATGACTCCGGGAGATGTTTGCTACTTGTAGAACTCTGGGGCCATTCTCAGTTCTGCCCAAAGGAGGAGTCCAGAGAAGAGATGGAGAGAGTCCTGCATCACTGACTCTGTCTAGGGAAGCAGGGACTGTCTATTTCCCTTTCACTACCCCACATGTATGAAGGGGTGGGAGCTGGTGGGCGGGGGAGGCCCAGTCAAAAGGGTCACTGCTGGAGGCACAGAGTGGGGGGAGCTGGCTGGGAAAGCCGGCCTTGTCAGTTTCAGCAAACATCTTGTCCAAACACACTGAGCCTCTTAGTCATCATTCCTGTGCCTGGGGCTCCATGTCCTCAAGGATTCTCTCTCTCTCTCTCTCTCTCTCTCTCTCTCTCTCTCTCTCTCTTTCTCTCTCTCTGTGTCTGTCTCATTCTCTCTGTCTTATTCTCTCTCTGTCTCTTTCTCTCTCTGTCTCTCTCCCCTTTTTCCTTTCCTTCTCTCTTTCACTTTCGCTTCTCTGTCTCTCTCTTTCTCCGTGACTGATTCTCTCCCTCTCTCCTTATCTTTCTCAAGGCACTTAGCTTTTCTAGGGAGCTGGGGATTTCCACTCTGGAGCATCTGTGAAATCCAGGGCTATTTCCTGTTTGCCTTTGCCCTCTGGAAAGGACTTGTCTGCTCTGAAATTTGGGGGGAAGGTGGCTCACTTCCTTTGCTTCCTCAGGGGAAGCCCTGGAATGTCTCCCTCGGCCTCCACTGTGGGGGCTTGTGATGGCTTCTGATAGGAGGAGTTTTGAGGCTCCTTAGCACTTCACGCGAGCTCGCACACACACACACTCACACACTCATACACACACACACACACACACACACACACACGCTCACATACACTCACACACACACACTCACACCAGAGAGACCTCCCGGTGCCCTTGAACGATGCAGCCTGCCTGGGGAGGACAAAAAAAGGTGGAAAGGTAGCCTGGGGTCAGTGGAGAAAGTGCCGACATTTCTAAAGGTTCAGTTACTCGCACCAAAAGTGAAACCAAATGTGGAAGAAGAACCAGCCCTTCTGAGCCGAAGGCCAGGCCTGGAGAGAGGCACAAGCTGGCTTTCTCCAGAGCTTTTCCCATGCTACATAGAGCACCCTTTAGTGATGGGATTTTTGGGGATACTAGGAAGAAAACTCCCTCTCCCAAATATCTTCTTTACCTGCATGGGAGTTGTTTCTTTAGGTCTTGTACTTTCATTCATTTCTTCATTCATTAAAAAAATCTGTGTATACAGTGCCCATTAATGTACAAGAGAAGACAGGGAGCTCAGCTCTGGAGCAAGGTGTAGGGCAGAGCTGACTCAGCTCAAACATGAATCCAGCCCCTAGATTTCACTGACCCCCATCCCTGACCCTCAGGCTTGTCCTCTAGGGGCTAGGTATACACCCTGAAGTCACTCACGTACCAATTCCGCTTCCTCTTTTCACTCCTTTCTCAGGGACTGATAATCAAAACAACATTGACAATCGACTGCTCTGTATTCTGCATCCTGTTGATTCTGAGTTCTAGGCCACCTGGTCTAAGCTTCCTTTCCTGGTTGCCACTGCTTTCCTCCCATGCCATCTCCTTTCCTCTGGTCTGCCTGTCCTATTTTCATTGTGTGTTTAGGTGGTGCAATGGATAGAAGATATGAGTTCAAATCTAGCCTTAGACACTTACTAGCTATATGAACCTGGGCAAGTCACTTAATCTCTGTATGCTTCAGTTTCTTCAACTGTACAATGGGGATAAATAACAGCATCTGCCTGCTGGGTTATTGTGAGGGTTGAACGAGGTAATATTTGTGACATGTTTAGTACAGTGACTGGCACATGTAGGTGCTTAATAAATGCTTATTCCTTTCCCCCTCTTTCTATTGTTAACAAAGTGCCCTTATGCTCACCATCCTGGAAATTACTTAGTGCATATTTTAATTTACTTTTGGGTGTATAAGTTGCTCCCATTCCCCTCCCCCAAAGCTTCTTAAGGGAAGGCACTGAAGTGTGCTTTTAAAAAAAAATCCTTAGTCTGGTACACACTAAGTATTTAATGCTTGCTGGATTGAAGGCCCAAGGCATAGAGAAGAGGGGAATAAGAAACTTAAGGAAAGTGGTCCCTGACCTCAAGAAGTTTATAGGCTAGTAGAGGAAATGAGCTGCCTGCACAAATCTATGTACCTGGAGAGACAGTGGGATGATGTGGTAGAAGGAGCATTGGCTTGGGAGTCAGGAAATCTAGGGAGGCCCTAGGGATCTCATTATCTAGCCCATGTGATTCTTGCCAATTTTTTTTAACCTCTGGGTCTCAGTTTTTATTTCTGTAAAATGAGTGTTTAAAGACCTTTGAGAATTGCAAATTAAAATGACAATAAAAACACAAGAAAGCAAACATGGACAATTCTCAACACAAGATGTATTATTTATCCCACAGACTTTCTTAAAATGAAAATTTATTGTTACATATTTTGAATCCTCTTATGTTCTGCTATGCACATGACATGCTTTTTATCCTTTCTTACTTTGTATTTAAGTTTCAATATTTAAGTTTATGATACATTTTTGTTTCTTTTCTCTATTCTGTGTTTGTGTTCTGGTAAATAAAAAAAAACCAACTCTGAGGTACCACCTCATACCTATCAGAGTGGCTAATGTGACAAAAAAGGAAAATGTTGGATGTCAGAAAACTGGGACACTAATGCACTGTTGGTAGAGTTGTGAACTAATCCAACCATTCTGGAGAGCAATTTTGAACTATGCTCAAAGAGCTATAAAACCGGGCAATATTTGAAGTCAGAACTTTCTGACTTCTAGGCCAGATTTCTCTTCACTTCTCTCATGATATTGGCTTTTGAGGTAGGCTTTGAAAACTTGATATTACAGTTATCTCTTCCATGGCACAGTGATTGGGGGCGTAGTGATCCCACAATCCGGAAAATCTGCATACAATTTTTTGGCTCTTCCTTTGTACTAGAGAAGTCTGAATTATTATGGCATTAAAAGATAAAATATGTTGAAATTATAATATACTTTATGCATTTCTGAGTTTCTAAACTTTTTCTATGTCATCTGCTGGTCTTCGCGTGTTGTCTGCAGCTTTTGAAAAACTCCCTCCGAATTCCCATTTAATCTCTTGTGCCAACCTGCGATATATGAAAATTACAATAGAGAAAGTCGCAACATGGAAGGGATAGCTGCATTTCAACAGCCAGAAATGGGAGGGGCAGTGGGCAGGGGAAATGGGATCATTTCCGGTGGAAGGCACAGTAGGAGTAAAGGTGATTAGTTCCTGGAAGGGTGAGCCATCCAGTTTTGGCTGGAGCGTTTCTGTCTCCTAGAGGCCTCATTGGAAGGGGTAAGTTAGGATATGTTCATTGGCCTCTGAGCATTATCTTGGAAGAGCAAACATGAAATCACTAGTCTCTGTGCAAACTCAGAAGCCCTCCCCAGCTCCGCTGAACCTGTTCAAATTTTGCATGGGTTGCCTCTTTGTGTGGCTAATTAGATACATCCCTGAAGGCTCTTTTTTCTTAGCCTTTCTCACCTCTGTTCCCTACCTGGCTGTTACAGATCTGTCTTGCCCAATGACTATAGCTGGGTCAGTCCCTCTATCTTTTTTACAGATATTCCCCTCTGCATCCCTTCCAGATAAATTTCCTGGCCAAGATGGCCTTAGCAGCCTCCACAGCCCAACCAGCCATATCAATCTGGTCACACTCTTATTCATTAACACTTGAGAGTATTTCAGACCACTTCCTGAAAAGACTCAGTGGGAATGGGACATGGGGTTGGTACCCAAGAAAAGGAGTTGGAAGCTAGGAAGAAATTGACAGTGGGTGTTCATCAATTGAGAAACGGCTGAGCAAACTTGGGAATGTGAATGGGATGGAATACCATTATGCCCTAAGAAATGATGACTATGAGAAAATCAGAGAAACTTGGGAAGGCTTATATGAATGGTTTGGACAATGTCAGCAGGGCAACAATTTACCCAGTGACCACAGTAATATAAAGTATGACAACATTGAAAAACTTCAGAACTTTGGTCAGTTCAGTGACAAATTGTGATCTCAGAAGACTAATAATGAAACATGCCTTTTGCTTCTCAACACAGAGAACATAGAATCATCAGATCTAGAACTGGAAGAGTATTAAAAATAATCTAGTCCAATCCCTTCCTTTTAGGGATGAGGAGACTGAGGCCCAATTGTCCAAGGTAATAAGTGACAGACTCAGGATCTGAACTCAGATCCTCTGACTCCAGGGCTAACGCTCTATCTGTCCTATCATACTACCTCCGTGTGTCTAAAATACATTTCTAAATTTGGAAAGATTTATTTATTTGTAAGCTTGTGCTACCTTTATACACCATCAAAGTTGAAGGTCCAAAGCTGAAGAACAGACAATGAAATGTCTCTCTAAGGGTGCAAATGAAGCATTCTCATTTGTCTAAGGCTTTAAAAAGCACGATCACATATTGAAAGACCATCAGAGACAATGACATTCAACCCTCACCCCCACCCCCAAATGGCTGCTTAACTACTTTTGTCCCCAGGCACTCATCTGCAAGATCTAACAGGAATCTGGGAAGTGGTGGTCACCATAAGATAGGGTGAGCTCCCTTACCAAGGAGCTCCAATTCTGAACTAGGAAGAAATGTGGAATAGGAGAGGATATACCTTGCTCGTGCCCTGTCTGGGACCCTGAGGCCTAACTCAAAGTGCGTCTCATGGGGGCAGCTAGGTGGCACAGAGAATAGAGAACCAGCCGTGGAGTTCAGGAGGACCTGAATTCAAATCCAGCCTCAAACACTTAACACTTATTAGCTGTGTGACCCTGGGCAAGTCACTTAACCCCAATTGCCTCACCAAAAAAGAAGTATATCTCATTTCTTCCATGAAACTATCCATGATCAATATCTTCACAACCACTCTCACATAGATCCCATTCTCTCCATTCACAGCCACCACTCTGGTCTCTCATTGGGAATCAGGAGGATCAGAGTTCAAACCTAGCATCCAGCACTTGCTTGCTGGGTGACCCTGGGCAAGTCACTTAACCTTTAATCTATAAAATGAAGCTAATAATAGGAACTACCTCCCAGGGTTATTGTGAGGATAAAATGAGATAATATGAAGTGCTTTGCAAACCTAAAAGGGCCATATAAAAATGTTAGCTATTATTATGTCCAAAGCAGATTTTATTATAGCATTTACTGTCTCATTCTCCCAAATCTACTTCTCTTCTTAACTTTCCTATTTACTTTGAAGGAACCCTTAAATGTCCAGTCATTCAGATTAGCAATCCCATGGTTGCCTTTGCTCTTTCCTCTCTCTCACCTCCCACATCCGATTAATTACCTGCCACAACCTGTTGCTTCTACCTCCACAATATCTGTCGCACCCATCCCCTTCATTCCACTCACACAGCTGCCATTCTCAGTCAGTCTCTCACCACCTGTCATGTGGATCATTGCAACAACAAAAAAGTGTTTATTACATCATATTTCTTACATCATCATGGTTATCCCAAATATCCCTCTCCCTCCTCTTCCCTGGGAGCCATCACATAAGATAAAGAGTATTTTTTGGAGAGGGGGAGAAATTAATCACAACTGATTAATAACATTGAAAAAAATCTGAAAAAGTGTAATGTATAACACCTGTGGACCTTTCACCTTCACAAAGTGGTGGGTCTGGGGGATGTCCTCTTGTATCTCTTTAATCAAGTCTTGTTTGACCTTTGGAATTTTGTTAATTCACTTTTGATTTTTTGGTGCATCACTGTTCTTTTCATCTACGTTGCCGTAGTTACTGTTTTCTTGGCTCTGTTTATCTCACTCTGCATCGGTTCATATAGATTTTTCTATGCTTCTTCATCACACACTTCATTTCTTACAGCACAGTGATATTCCATTACATGCACGCACCACAATTTATTTAACCGCTCCCCAATTTATGGGTATCTGTTTCCAGATCTTAGCTATCACAAAAAGTCTGCTATACATATTTTGGTGCATACGGGGGGGATTTACTTCTTCTTGACATCTTTCTTGGGGTATAAGCCCTGTAATGGAACCTCTGGTTCAGTATGCATGGGTATTTCTGTCACTTTGCATAATTCCAAATTGTCTTTCAAAATGATAGTACCATTTCACAGCTCCCCCAACAATGTATTAGTGTGCCTCTTCTCCCACAACCTCTCCAACACGGGCTGTTGCCATTTCTGGATCATTTTTTTTCCAATTTTCAGGGTGTAAGGGAACCTCAAGGTTATTTTAATTTGCATTTCTCTTATTATTAGTGCAATAACCTTCTAAGTGATCTTCCTCTTTCCATCCTCTATCCTCTCTAATTCATCTGCCAAAACAATCTTCCTAAGGCACAGGACGGAATGTGTTAATCCCCTGTTCAGCAATCTGCAGTGGCTTTCTATTGTCTCTAGATTAGGTCTCTAGACTACCTTTCTACTTATCTCATAAACTCTATGTTCCAACCACCCTTATGCTCAATTGCTATTCTCTGAACTTGGCATTTCATCTTTTACCCCTGTGGCTCGAATGGATTCCTTTCCCATCTCCATTTCTTTAGAATCCTCCAATTCCTTCAGAGCCCAGTCCAGGTCCTACCTTGTTTGAGAATCCTTTCCTGATTCCTCCAGATATCAGCACTACCTTCCTCCTTGTACTCTCCTATACTCTTTGTTTATCTGCATAGGGACTGTGTCCCTGCAATAAAACATAAGCTCTCTGAGAGCAAGCACTGGTTTTGTCTTTGTCTTTGTCTTTGTATGTCCAGTGCCTATTTAGCACAGTGCCTTAATAGATGCTGGTTGAACTGAACTGGATTGAATTAGGTCATAAGTCCCCTGGCACTTATAAGGAGTTGCATCCATTTGTGTATGAGGCAGAGAATGATTGTGCTGCTGGATTCTTTCTAGTTATGCTGTTGTTGTTTGTCCTTCATTTGTGGAGAGGACCAGTGACATCACAGGGTGATGCATTGACTTGTGTGTGAATTGGATTTAAGTGAGGTAGAGTTGCGCAAAGTCTTCAGCCTCACTCTGTCTTCCAGAGTCATCAAAGCCTAGTGGCAAGACAAGAGTCAAGATGTTCACCAGTGGCCCGGGATGCAGTGGATGACCTTGGCATCTTTGATGTCTGACCAAACTCGAAGTGCTCTACAGCACCTGCTTCAGCTGCCTTCATGGACCTTGGAACAAATTGTTCTTATCTGCCCATTCATCAGAGGAAGTTTTCACATGCTTGGGATAGACATCCCCCCAACTCACCAATAGGTTTGAGGCCTGTCAGTTACCCTCTACCTGGGTTAGCCTCTTTGCTGAGAAGGTTCTACTGGGCTGTGGCTGCTGTGTATGCTACAGCTTCTTGGAGCCACAGGTGAAAGTTGGGTGAATCAAGTGGACACCAAAGGTGGAAAGCAGCCCTGAAAAGAGCTCTGCAAGCCCTCACACCAGAGGTGCTCATCCTCTCTGAACTTTGACATCTTAATTAAATGCTTTTGCTGTTGGTTTTGTGGATCTTCTGTGGCAAAATGGGTATAAAGAGGGTGTTGTACTTGTGGGACTCAGACTATGATTTTCAAAACTAGTTACCTAAATAGCCCACATTGGAAGTGGGAAAAGTAGCAAGTGGATCCAGAATCCCTGAGTCTTCAGGAGACCACTGTTACACGTATATCAAAACTCTATTCCTTCGTTGTAACTTAGAGGGAGTTAAGTTTAATTAACTTGACTTTCTAGTTTAGCTAAATGACTAACTGCCTCTTCCCTCCTCCTATCATTAACCATCACAGGGTCATTTTCTTGTTTATCCAAATATATTTCTTCATGTTGGGGTTTCAGGGACTGTGCAAGAAATATTTGGGGACAAGGACCTTTTCAGAAAACATACTCGTCTGCTTACTGTCCTATTTAAGTCCTGCCCTAGAAAAATTTCCCTGAGAAAAGGGGAATTCTTAGTATCCAGGGGCCACAAACCCTTCTCTTCCCTCCCTTTTCCCCAATTTTCCTCCTGCTAAAGGGAAGAATCAATGACTGTTTCACTTTCCCCTTCTCCCACAGCTTCCTGTTTGGTACCTGAGTCTGTGTCATGTCCAATCCTCCATCCTCAGTACAGGGATAACTTTCGTTGCAGAAGGGGGAGGGATGCCCTGCCCCGAGCAAGAATTTCTCAAAAATGAGATTCCCAGGGTAGGTTAGCATTTTCCATCCTCCTTGGCTTTCTTTCCTGATTGGACTTTATCTCTGCATTTCATTAGACTTTGTTAGATGTGGTTGTTTCTGATCCACCCCTTCCTCTTCCTCCATAATGTCAAAGCATCTCCTCCCCACACTGCCCTGAGCTGTACTATCACTATTAATGAAAGGATGGATCTCTGGCCCCACCCTCTGCCGTGTGTGTGTTTGTGTGAGTGTGTGTGTGTGTGTGTGGGCGAGCGCTTGGTGTGTAGATTCCCCATCCCGGGCTTGCTCCATCAGTTCACAGCCTGTAAATAAACTTTTAATTAATACAGCTCCAATTTAATTAATACAGCCAAGTCCAAGTTTGTGGTTATGGGAATGTGTCCTTTCTGATGACATTCAAATGACTGCTCTATTTATAATGATGACTCAGCCTTTACCTAAAATCCTGCAGTGAGATCTTGGCATTGGTGCCAGCTTCCCTGAAATCTTAAACAGTTTTAGCCTGTAAATTATCACTGTTTCATTTTCATAATAGTGCTCATCCTTGACCTCCTCTTGACCCTGTCGCCAAACCACTTAGCAAAATCCGAGGGTGACCCGTGCCCTTCTACCTCCCGCTCCGGCGCTTCTCCCCGTCCATGTGTCTCCATTTTCTCCTGTTTATCAAGAAAATTGCTATTGCTCCCACGTCCTGCCTTGGCAGAGAGAGCCCCCTCCGACAACAACCTTGAGACGGAGACTTCCTTGCTTGGCTAATGGGAAATTCTCTGCCAGACAATTTTCCTGCTGGCTCTCATTGTTTGCACATGAATGAGCCTTCGTAGGAAGTCTAAAGGGGGAGTGGATACCCAGAGAGGAATGCTCTGAGCTCCCCAAACTTCTAACACTTCTGCAGCCTCTAGCCTTGCCCCTCTCCAAACCTCCCTCTCCGTATCTCTCTTTCCACTGCCTGTGTTTGATTCAGAATCACTTCTGAGTAGGGCCACCTGAGAGAAGAGATGTCTATCAGCCTTAGGTTTAAAAATCTACCATGAAGGAAATCCCATAGCTTCCCCCACTCTTCCCAAGCCAGCAGCTAACTACCTTCTCTGTCATTCATTCATCCACCCACCCACCCATCCATCCATCCATCCATCTGTTCATTCATAGAAAGAATGTTGAAATTAGAATCACAGGACCTGAATCCGAATCCCAGCTTTGCTAGTTACTAGCTATGTGAGCTTGGGAAAGTCATTCAAACTCCTTCTGTCCCAGTTTCTTCACCTGTAAATGAAGGTAGGATCATAGATTTAGATCTGGTGTTGGACTAGACTAGATGTAGGAGTTAATTTATCACTCCACAAATGCTTATTAAGTATCTACCAGGTGCCGGACACTCTGCTAGACATTTAGGATACAAAGAAAAAAATTAAACAGTCCCTGCCCTCAAGGAACTTACATTCTATCAGAAGAGACAAGGTACATATAAGTATACACAAAGTATATTCAGAATGAATGCAAGGTAAATTTTGGAGAGCAAGACTACTAGCATTCATTTGTCATTCACTATTCACTCATCCAACATTCATTTTCTCCATTTGTTCATTGAGTTATAGTTTTAAAATTCATTAATTTCCTCTTCATTTTTTCAAAGCCCATTCATCCATCAAGCACTCATTGGATATCCTCTATGTGCAAGGCACGTTGTTATGTGCTGTGGGGAATACAAGGATAAATAAGGCAGGGGGCTATCCCTCAGGAAGCTTACAGTTTAGTAGAGGAAATACAGTACACCAACAACTATAATACGAGGCACTATTCACAAGTACCAAATGATTATAAATGCATCGTGAATTCAAAGGAGAAAAAGATCACTTCTTGCTGGTATGATTAACTCACTCCTTCCTCCATTCATTCAACAAATTAACTCTCGGGATGCAAATCTCAGCTAATTTTCTTTTGTCCTCTATTTGATTTCATGAGACAATTTCATACCTTTATTCCTCTCCCCTTAAATTCATGGCCAAATATTTCCCCAGGGGAAAGATCCCTCAGTTAAATCCCAGGCACCAAGTCCCCAAATTCCAGGTGCTTGCCCAAATCTCAAACCCAACAGATTAAAATTGGATTATACCGGTTGGTGTCTTGTGACTCTGGTGGCTATTACATATTAATTCACGAGTCCTGTTTGCTCTGCAATATCAATTAAGTTGGGACTTTCTTACTGTTTTAAAATGATTAATTAAGTGTCTTTGACTGGGTCTTACTAGGTGCTAAGCCCCAGGCCCAAACCCCGATCTATTAGGTGCTAAGCCTATGTGGGTGTGAATTGGTAACTAAGATGGGGCTCTAGGTGGGGCCAATGAAGGGAGGTCTGATTACGTCTTTGCTCCCAAGTAGGCTCCAAACCCCTACCTATTAGGTGCTAAGTTGATGTGGGCATGAAGCCCTCAAGGTCCTAGGAGGAGGTGCTAACTCCAGAGCCAAGAGTAAGAGCTTAAGTTCTGGTCAATCAGATGACTTTTGATGATGGCTAAAGAGTGCATAAAAAGGGAAGACAGAGCTATTTGCTTAGGGCTCTCACTCTTGGTGGCGAGATGATGTGGAGACTCTGGGCAGCTGTAGAGTTCTCTAGCTTGTAAACTTGGATGTTGGGACTTTGTTAAACCCTGGTAACTATGCATTGAGATTTGAATCAGACAAGGTCTGTCTGTTGATGTTTGTAATTTGTTTGTATTTGCTTTGAAGTTCAGGGTGCTGGCTTTCTCCCCTGAACTGAGTGAATGATATTTGTATGCTGGATTAAAGTAAGATTGTTAACCTCTTAAAGTTGCTTTCCTTAATAAAGCAGATCAAAAGAACCTGGGCTTGCAGCGATCTGTGAACTGGTTGTTGTTGGTTTTACATTCCCACAGCAGCTGCTAGCCGGATTGTTGAAACAGATGGCACCATTGTTTTAACCCTACCCTTGATCTCTTATTTAGTTAGAATTCTTGATTAAAAATCTAGCCATTCTAGCGTGAAAACATATAACCATTTCTTTTCTCTCTAGGGGACATGGTTGCAGAATCAGGTATACCTCTGAACACTAGAATGGAAAAAAGGACTACCAGCCATGGAACTGGTGGATGATATTAGGTCAAACAGACCAAATAAAATGCAAATACACCAAAGAGCCATGATTTCCTCAATGTGGGGGAACTCCCAATATGGGAATTTCTTCCACCAATAGCAACAGAGAATAACCTATCTATGATGGTTAATGAGCGGAAGGGAAAAAGTGTATAGCACCTACTATGTGCGAGGAACTGAGTTAAGTGCTTTTTACAAATTTTATCTTATTTTATCTTCACAATAACCCTGCCAAGTAGGTGCTGTTATTATCCCCATTTTACAATTAAGGAAACTGAGGCAGACCGAGGTTAAGTGCCCTGCCCAGGGTCACACAGCTAGTAAGTGTCTGGGGCTGGATTTAAGCTCAAGTCTTCCTGACTCCCAGCCCAGCACTCTATCCACTATGCCACCAGCTACTTCCAGGGAGTTGGGTAAGACACATAAAGTCACACATACAGGAAAGGATTAGGGGTAGAATTTGAATCTAGGTCATCCTGACTCCAAGCCCAGGGCTCTAGGCACTCTAATGGATCTGTGCTGTCATTACTGCCTAGCCCTACCTGCCCATCCTATGAGTCTATCATAAATTCACCAAAGGGAGTCCTGACAACATCCTGGACAGACATTGCAAATGTATAATGAATTGGCCCTGGAAATCAACAGGCAGAAATGATTGGCTGTATTGTCTTTGGGAATTGCATAATGCCTCTACAACCTCATGACAGGAACAGGGTGGATACGACTTTATTATGATCTATGAGCAATTTGAAACGAAGGAAGCATCTGAGAACATTGTTGATGTCAAGTAGGGCCTGCATGTTTTTGCTGCTCACTCTCACTCTCATCAATATCTAATTAATTGGGAAGTCTTAATTGATTCTCTCTCTACGATATCTTTTCCATCTATGCCTTCTCTCCACTCACACCAAAACTGCCTCACTTCGGTTTCCCTTCTCTTACAAAGAGCATTGTAATAGTCGTGTAATTGGTCCTCCTACATCTAGCCTTTCCTCTCTCTAATCCATATTCTGGGCCACTAGGTGGTGCCATAGTGCACAGAGCCCTAGGCCCAGAGTCAGGAAGATTCATCTTCCCTGAGTTCAAATCTGACCTCACACTTCCTAACTGTGTGACCCTGGGCAAGTCATTTAACTCTGTTTGCCTCAGTTTCCTCACTTGTAAAATGAGGTGGAGAAGGAAATGGCAAACCACACCAGTATCTTTGCCAAGAAAACTTCAAATGAGGACACAAAGACTTGAACATGACTGAAATAACTGAAAAACAAATCCATACTTTCCACTAAGCTGCCAGAGATATGCCTAAAGCAAAATCTGACTGTATGACTCTCCTCCTCGAGAAGCTTCTGTGGCTCTCTAGTTCCTCTAGGCTCCAGTCTATCTTTTCCAGACTGATTTCATATTACTCCTTGTCACACATTCTAAATTACAGTCAATGGGTCTACTGTGACACTGTACCTCCTCTCTCCATGCCTTTGGAAAGGCCATTCTTTATCCCTGGAAGGCTGTACATCTTCACTTCTGTCTCTTGGTACTTCTCAAATGCCAGGAGACGTGTCAACTCCTGAAGGAAGTTTTTCCTAAAGTTTTTGTCAGTATTTCCCTACAAAGTACTATCTATGTGTCTATCCATCTATTTATCATCTATCTATCCATCCATCTATTTATCTATCTATCCATCCATCCATCTATCTATCCATCCATTTATCTATCTATCCATGCATCCATCTATCCATTTATCTGCCATCTATCTACCAATCACTTATATTTTGTCTATCACCTATCAGTCACAGATCAATCTATTTCTTCATCTATCATCCATCTCTATCACCAATTAATCAATCATCTATCTACCTATTATCTAGATTCCATCATCTATAAATTATCTATCACCTATCAATCAATTTATCCATCACCTATCACCTACCTGTCTATCATCTCTCAATCATTCAATGTCTCACCTATTTATCAATTGTCTAGCATCTGTCAAACAGTCATCTAGCTTTCATAGAGCTATCCATCCATCATCTATCCATCTATTTTTCCATTATCTATCATCTAACTATTCATCTATCATCTATCTATCTATCATTAATATTCTATCACTTATCTATCTATTTATCAATCTATTTATCTTCATCTATCATCTGTTACTCTGTCATTCATTTTTCTATCATCTATCTAGCTATTTATCACCTATATTCTGTCTCTATCATTGATCATCTATTAATCTATTTATTTATCATCTATCATCTCTCTATCATCCGTCATTTATTTGTTTTTGTTTTAAATGTACTTACATGTAATCACATTATAGAATTTGATTATACACAAGTAGAACATAATTTCCTTGAAGGCTGGAATTGTTATTCTTCTGTCTTCACATTTTCAGCACCTAATATGACCTAGCACATAGTAAGTACTTAATAACTACTTGTTGAATTGCACAAATGATGTCATTCCCTATTTAACAGGACAGTCCTGGGAAGAACTTCCTTTGTCCAGGGGTTTTCAATCCCACAAGTCACTCACCTCTGTCAGCCTCAGTTCCTTCATCTGGAAAATGAGGGAGTTGGACTGATGACCCCTGTTCTGGGTCAGCCCTGACTCAGACTAGTCTGTGGATTCAAAAGTGGAACAAAATGAATTACTTGTAAACCATCCAACACTTAAAGAAAAAGAAATATCCTTGAAAGGATGGAAAGGATACTCGGCCAGGATACAGCCTTGGTTCAGGTGGACACTCCCCTTCCCGCTATTTTCATATAAAAAGACATTTCTGGTCAGAAGGGTGTGTTTCTTCTCATAGTGGGTGCGGGGAGGGGTGACCATTGAGCATGAGGGTCAGAGACTTCTCATGGACTGGCCTTTTGATATCACAAGCAACCAGAAAGCCTTGTTAATGTCTCTAGTACTACTTCCTCAGACCAGTCACAGCTCTACTGATCTTCAGGGGGGGAAAAACTAGCCCAGCTTATGATGCATGGATCCTAGTAGAAATTGCTCCTCACATGGCTTCTGAGGCTCCTTCCAGCTCTGGAAGGGGCATTAGAGGTCTCTTAGTCCAATCCTCATTTTATGGCTGATGAATTTGAGACCCAGAGAGATTAAGTATAGCAGAACCTGCATTAGAATCCAGGTCTTCTGGCATTGAATCTATATCATGCTGTCTCTCCTTACTAATCCTGGATTTAGGCCTGCCTTCTTTGCATAAGACTCTCCTTATTGGTGGTTCCAGACCCTCATCTGGGAAAAACCTGCAGAGAAAGAGAGTACACTTTGGAAGGTAGACAGGGAAAGCTGGCTCGGTAACACATTTCTAATTTCCAGCTTGACTCTCTGGAGATGTGGGAAATTTCCCCTGAGATGAGAACAGGGTTTTTCCCTTGGTTGAGTGGAGATATCTCAATCCTATGCCAAGGATATAGGCTTGAACTCAGAGTTATGCTATGTAAAATTTAGATTCTAAGTGCTTTGAGAGCAGAGACTGTCTTTTACCTTTCTTTGTATCTCCAATGCTTATCACAGTACATGCTACATAGTTGACACTTAGTAAACACTTATTGACTGATTTTCTTCCAATTGGAGCTGTCCAGCAGTTGAATTGCTTCTTGGAAGGTGAAGAGTTCTCTGTCAAGGAAAATCTTTAAGGAGACCCTGGATGACTACCTGTCAGGGAAATGTCACCTCTGAAATCTCTTCTAACTTGGAGATTCTATGATTCTACAAAAAGGGGAAAATAGGAAGAAGTTAAGAGGAGGCAAGAAAAGAATAATCTTATATCCTTGAGAATCTAGAGAACTAGGGTTTCTTGCAACTCGGTACCCAAGTTACTACCTAAAATCAATTGATCTGCAAGCATTTGTTAAGCACCTACTGTGTGCTGGGAACTGTGCCAGTTGCTAGGATTTTGAGTTAAAAAGTGAAACAGTCCTTGTTCTGAAGGACTCAAATGTCAGTATGGTTGTGTTTGGAATGCCAATATCCTTTGGTCAAGATGGCTGTGCTGTGTTTGGCCCAACAAACTTCATCCCAGATTATTTTTTGACAAAGTCAACATTCTTTCTTTCCCACTCTTTTAAAATCCTCAAAGGTTCACATGCTCCATGCAGGCTTCTTAGTTTGCCTGAGTTGCTTGGCCTTCTTTCCCACCTCATTGCCCAGAATGTAATAACCCACCCTGACTCCCGGCCAGCAGTGATGGGCCCAGGAATTTCAACATTGCTCAGCAACCCTGGTCTGGCTGCCAGTCCATCTGTTTCCAATCTCTTTATTGCTTCACATTCTTTCTGCCTCTCTCTCTCTCTCTCTCTCTCTCTCTCTCTCTCTCTCTCTCTCTCTTTCTCTCTCTCTCTCTCTCTCTCTCTCTCTCTCTCTCTCTCTCTCTCTCCTCTCTCTCTCTCTCATTTTCCCTCTTTCTCCCCTTTCCTTTCTCTCTCTGACTCTTTCCTGCTCTCCTTTTTCTCCTCTTTCATTTCTCTCCTCTCTCTTCTCTATCATTTCTCTTTTCTCCCTTCTTTCTTCCTCTCTTTCTCACCTCTGTCTCTATCTGTCTTTCTCTACACACACAGAAAGAGGCAGAGATGAGAGACAGAGGAAGTAAGAAAAGAGAAAAGAGAAAGGATAGAGGAGAGAAGAGAGGGGAGAGAAATAAGAGAGGAGAGAGAAGAGAAAGAAGAGAGGAGAGAAGGAAAGAGTCAGAGAAAGGAAAGGAGAGAAAGAGGGAAAAGGAGAGGAGAGGAAGAGAGAGAGAGAGAGAGAGAGAGAGAGAGAGAGAGAGAGAGAGAGAGAGAGAGAGAATGATGTAAATATGGGCCTACACTTTAATTGCTTAATGAATTTTGTCACTTTCCAAATGAGCACTGGTCTTGCCCAACACCCTTCCCACAACTGAAAGTTTATGTGTGCCCCTAAATTTCATTTATCTGCTGTCTTGGGAGAAAAGCAAGAGCAAAAACAACAACAAAACCCAGTCATGCCCCTCCTCCCTTTCCCTTCTTTGATTCTTAGATGTTGGCATGAAGGAAGAGCACATGGAGTGTCAACATTCAGGGGGAGGTGGTTCTACTTCCCACATAGGGTGCCAAGGAGGAGGAGAAGAAGGAGGAAGGCATAATTCTTTTGGTCCCTTGTTTCCCAAAGTTCATAAGTATGCCAAGCTGCAACCTGGACCTTTGCCTGTAACACAGTGGCCCACCTCTGATGAGATTATCTGAGGTAGAGAGATGTGTCCAATACTCTAGCAGTCTAGCAGATCTGTGTTCGCATTGTTATAAGTATCCCCTCCCATGATACAGATCATAGCCCGTTCATGCTGGCCCATCTTGTTATGGAACTAGTCCATCTTTTCTCCCCAGTCATCATACACTTTGTTGATAACGTTCTTTCAGCTCATAGGACACAGATTTAGGGTTAGTTAAGAAGGTACCTCCAAGGTCATCTAGTCCAATCCCTCTTTTTATAGATGGGGACACTGAGGCCCGGGTGAGTTTAACAGATACTAAACCTCAGAGGTGTGTTTGAACCCATGGCCTCTGGCCCCACAACCAGCATTCTTTCTCCTGTACCAGACTTTCACATTGTTTTTCCTAATGAAATTACAGGCAGCTCACACCCAACATGTGCCTCTCCACTGCCCTCTGGGTGATCTTCCACTTCAATTCTTTGGAGCCTACATTGTTCTAAGACTCCCAGTCATATAACATGGCAGGAAGGGTTTTGGTGTAAAAAACACGGACCATTGTTTCAGGGGAGAAGTTGGTGTCATTAAAATAACTTCCCAGTTTCCCAAAGGCAATCCGGCCCGCTCTCCTCCTCCTCTTTGGGGAGATGACAAGCTGCCAGCGGGCACAACTCAGCTTCCATCCCCATGGGAACACAGTTTTTCTGAAGTGCCAACTCTCCAATACCAGGCATCTGGGTGTGGGGCTGGTTCCTCTTTGACTGCTTTTTAATGGACCCATGATGGTGCTTCTCACCCAATGAAACACCTTCTTTGTCTCTCACAGCCAAAGGCACTTACTAGAAAATGAATGGAAAAAAATAGGGCCCACAGAAGTTTTTATGGGCCCATCATACTTGTTAGCAGGACTTAAAGTAATGGAAGAGGAAAGAAGCTGGTTTAGGGATCATTTCATTTGGAGAGAAAAAGGAAATAAGATGGTTTATTCACAAACCTGGGCTAAATCCAGACTCTTCACCCTTGTACCAATGGCCCTCCACCATCTGGTGCTACTTCACCTATTTGACCTGATCTCCTACTACTCTCTTATAAGGAACCTTCCTGAACCCCTCCCAACCCCCCCAATTCTGTCAGGCTAGTTTCTTTATTACTTCCTGTGAACTCTGCTCATGTCTTAACCCTGCCTACAATGTTGGATTTGAGAGTCCCAGCTCTGTTGCTAACTGTGTGACCTTGGGCAAGTCACCCTCCTCTGTGCCTCAGTTTCCTCTTCTGTGAAATGAGGTAATTAAAACAGATGGTCTCTAAAGGCACTTGGAGCTTGATACTATGATCTATGATCCTGTTTCAACTGATTTTTTTTTCAAGGCATGACTTCTCTGATGACTCTTTCTTGTACTGATCTCCCTCCCCCTTTCCCAAATTCCTGTGTCACTCATTGGCTGGATCACATAATTTAACACTAGAGGGATAAATAAATTATACATGATGAGTGTCAGGGAACCCTGGGTCTGGATAAATACACACACATATATGTGTATATATGTATATACATATATACACACATATATACATATACACACATACCTACATGTATGTATACACATATATACATACACACTCATATACATACATACATACATATATATACATCTTCATCTACATCCATTATATATATATATATATATATATATATATATATATGTATGTGTACATATATATGTACGCTTGGTTCAAATCCCAGCCCTGCTGCTTACTACCTGTATGTAGTAAGGACAAATCCCCTCCTGGGGCCTCAGTTTCTTTACCTGTAAAAAGAGGAGGGTCAGGCTAGATGGCCTCTGAGGATGAGGAACCTTACAGTTGGGAGTTTTTCTCAACTTTTCTTTACAATGTCTATACTCCATTAGAGCACACAGGCTATGCATCCATCAGTCCCATATTCTTATGTCACCAGATCATTACCCCCCCCCACCCCCTGGTCACATTTCTTTAATGATGTCCTTTAAGATCATTGATCCCAGATCTAGACCTGGTGAGTTAGGCATAGGAGGCATTCTCCAGTTGGCTCACAAGTGTGCCTCACCTTCCCAGCTGGATTGTTAGTGCTTTTGGCCAGGGAAACTTTTATCAGAAATTTATAGATTTAAGTCTAGAAGGGATCTTAGAAGTCATTTAATCCAACCCCCTTATTTTATAGAAGAGGAACTGTGACTTGCAGAAGATCTCACAGGGAGTCAGAACTTGAACCCACATCTTTTGACTCCAGAGCCAGCATGCTTTCCCTTATATGAGGTTGCCTCCTTTATTTAAGTTCTCTTATATTCCCTATTGCACCAAGCAGAGCACAAGGCAGGGAGAATATACTGGTAAATATATTTCAGAAAGAATAACCAAGTTGTAAAATGGAGTATAATAGGTTCCTAGCTCCTATTTTTGAAAAATGGAATGACCTCTCAGATCCTAACTACATCCCATTTAAAAAAATAAATTTATTTTTTATTTTTAGTTTACAACACTCAGTTCCACAAGTTTTTGGGTTCCAAATTTTCTCTCCCTCCCTCTCCTCCCCCTCCCCTTGCAAGACAGCACATAATCCAATGTAAGTTCTTTGCATACTTTCACATTGAACTTATTTACATAATAGTCCAGTTGTAAAGGAGAATTATAACCAATGGAATGAATTATGAGCAAGAAGAAACAAAACCAAAAAAGAAGGAAAAAAAAGAGAGAGCAAATAGTTTGCCTCAATATGCATTCTTTCTCTGGATGTGCATAGCTTTTTCCTTCATGAGTCTTTTGGAGCTGTCTTTGAACATTGCATTGATGAGAGGAGCCAAATCTATCAAAGATAGTCCTTACTGATACACAGTATCTGTAATCATGTATAATGATCTCCTGGTTCTGCTCCCCTCACTCAGCATCAGTTCATATAAGTCTTTCCAGGTTGTAATGAAGACCATCTGCTCCTCATTTCTTATAGCACAATAGTATTCCATTATATTCATATACCACAATTTGTTTAGCCATTCCCCAATTGATGGGCATCCTCCTGATTTCCAATTCTTTGCCACCACAAAAAGAGCTGGTATAAACATTTTTGTACATACAGGTCCATTTCCCATTTGTGTGATCTCTTTGGGATACAGCCCTAGAAGTGGTATTGCTGGGTCAAAGGGTATGTACATTTTTATAGCCCTTTGGGCACAGTTCCAAATTGCTCTTCAGAATGGCTGGGTCAGTTCACAATTCTACTAACCATGTAACGATGTTTCAATTTTCCCACATCCTCTCCAGCATTTATCATTTTCCTGTTTTGTCGTGTTAGCCAATCTGACAGGAGATATGTGATACCTCAGAGTTGTTTTGATTTGCATTTCTCTAATCAATAGTGATTTAGAGCATTTTTTCATATGACTATAGATATCTTTAATTTCTTCCTCTGAAAACTGCCTGTTCATATCCTTTGACCATTTATCAACTGGGGAATGGCTTTTATTCCTATAAATTTTGGCTCAGTTCCCTGTATATTTTAGATATGAGGACTTTATCAGAGACACTGGTTGTAAAGATTCTTTCCCATTTTTCTTCCTAATCCTAATCTTTGTTGCAATGGCTTTGTTTGTATAAACACTTTTCAATTTAACATAATCAAAATTATCCATTTTGCATTTTGTAATACTCTCTGTCTGTTATTGGGTCATGAATTCTTCTCTCTTCTCCATAAATCTGACAGGTAAACTATTCCTTGCTCTCCCAAATTGCTTATAGTATCAGCCTTTATTCCTAAATCATGAACCCATTTTGACTTTATTTTGTTATATGGTGTAAGATATTGGTCTATGCCCAGTTTCTGCCATACTGTTTTCCAATTTTCCTAGCAGTTGTTGTGAAATAGTGAGTTCTTAACTCAGAAGCTGGATTCAGGTTTATCAAAGAGTAGATTGCTATAGTTGTAATTACATCTCATTCTTTTTTTAAAAAAAAAATTTTAAAAGCAGGGCAATTGGGGTTAAGTGACTTGCCCAGGGTCACACAGCTAGTACATGTGTCAAGTGTCTGAAGCCAGATTTGAACTCAGGTCTATCTGACTCCAGGGCTGGTGCTCTACTCAGAGCCACTTAACTGCCCCTACTATATCTCATTCTTAACCCCACTGCCCTGAATATGCTGAATTGAATGTGAAGTAGAGGTTATGCAGATGAATAAGACACTCAAGGAACTTGTAGTCTTGTTAGTACAATAAACATAGAACAAATTAGAATAAAATAAGAACATATTCAAAACTCAAAGGAATTTGTAATGTCATCAATGTGAGTATTCCCTCCAATGGCAGAGATTGCAGCTTATATGTAACACTGGTCTGTTGTGATATTTGCTCCTGTCTTCCCATATGTACATTGTAGGAGAGACACTCAAGGTACTAGGATCATTCCAGATTTCTCTTGACATCTAGGGGACATTCACGAAAGATCTGGTAAAACACATTTTTTTTAATTCCTCTCTCTTGACAAGTGATCAGTTTATTTGTAAAATCATATGGAGAAAGGTAGTGGAAAATTATGAGTTGTATTGCTATGGCAAGAAGTAGTGGGAAAGCATCAGCTTGAGAAAAGCTTGGTGAAAGTCATCCCAAAGACATTCAGGAATGAAGCCAGAAAGAAGACAACAGACAAAAAGATGGATAAGATCTACAAAGACTTTTATTTAAAAAAAACAACAAACTTCACTCTCAAGAACAGTGGAGTCAAACATCTGAACTCACATCACAGTCATGGGTATGTTCCCACAGGAAGTAGAAATGACATTGAAGAAAATTGGTCAGCTTAGGCTAAGTTTTACATATTCTAGGTTTGTGCGGGAAGCATTGTTTTGAAGCATTGAGGAATCAATTCTTAATGTATCAGAAGGGGGGAAGATACTAAAGATATAGGAAAACTCTCAGCTCTTATTACTATTGAGATAATGAGTCATTGAAAACTTTTGAGTAGGGGCGTGATGTTCAAAGCTGTGATTTATTTTGGCAGCTCTGTGGAAGATGAATTGGATAGGAGACAGACTAGAAACAAGGAGATCAATCAAGAGGCTATGGCAATAATCTGACAAGACATGAGAGGGTCTGAACTAAGCTAGGAATTGTATGGATAGAAATAGGATCAACAAGACTTGTCAACTGGGTTTGTGGGTTTGATCAATCAATCAACAAGTGCTTATTAGGCACCTATTGTATACTAGACACTATAGAAACAAATGAAAGGGACTAATTGGTCTTTGATCAATTGGTTTCCTTACCTCAGTTGATGTAGACACAAAGCAAAAGACAAATAATGAAGGAAATGAGGTATTAATATATTAAACAAGCTACTAGACCAATTGTAAAGGTGCAACCCTATGTCCCCTTAGGGATGTGAAAACATTTTTCTAATTGAATTAGAAGGGAAACTGGGGATTGGCTGGTTGAAAACTTGCCACACCCCTACAAATATTTAAATAGCCAAGCCCATACCTTTGGAGGGGGCAGCTAGGAGGCGCAGTGGATAGAGCACTAGGCTTGGAATCATGGAGATCTGAGTTCAAATCCAGCTTCAGACACTTACTAGCTGTGTGACTCTGGACAGGTCACTTCACCCTGTTTGCCTCAGTTTCCTCATCTGTAAAATGAACCGGAGAACGATGTGGCAAACCAGTATCCTTGCCAAGAAAAACCTATGTGGGGACATGTAGAGTCATACATGACTGACCAACAGCGAAATGTCTTCGGACTTAGTAGAATTTGAGAGAGCTTGGACTGGGAGCACCTTTGTGGGGTATGACCATTGTATGGTACCTCTACCAGTAGGAAGAAGGAGGTAGGGAAGAGAAGATTTGCCTTGGCCATACGTGTCCCCTACCTGTATGCTTCAATACTATTGTAGTCTAAGTTTGCACCAACTCATCCCACAGGTGTCGTGTATTTATATGAAGATGCTTCCCAGGTTTCCAGAGGTAGGAGAAAGAGGATGTTTTATAACTATTATTCTTATTAGTCCATCCTAGTAAATGCCTTTGCTTTGGGATAATTGTGTCTACTGGGTAACTGGTTTTTTTTTTAATTCTCTCTTATTTTATTTTCTGAATTACATTCAAATCTTTTTTAACATTCATTTTTTAAAAATTTGAGTTTCAAATTCTCTCCCTCCCACCTCTCCCCACTCCTTGAGAACACAAGCAATTTGATATAGATTATACACGTGAAGTCATGCAAAATGTATTTCCATATTAGCCATGTTGCAAAACACAGATCAAAAAATCCCCCAAAAATAAAGTAAAAAAAAGTATGCTTTGATTTGCATTTAGACTCCATTAATTCTTTCTCTAGAGATGGATAACATTTTTTATCATAAGTCCTTTGGAATTTCCTTGGATCATTGCATTGATCAGAATAGCTAAGACATTCGCACTGATCATCATACAATATTGCTGTTACTCTGTACGATGGTTTTTTGCTTCTGCCAACTTCACTTTGCATCAGTTCATATGAGTCTTCCCAGGTTTTTCTGAAACCATCCTGCTCATCATTTCTTATAGCACAATAGCATTCCATTACATTCACATATCATGACTTGTTTAGCCATTCCCCAATTGATGGGCATCCCCTCAATTTCCAGTTCTTTGCCACCACAAAAAGAGCTGCTATAAATCTTTTTGTACATATAGGCCATTTTCCTTTTTCTTTGTTCTCTTAGGGATACAGACCTAGCAGTGATGTTGCTGAGTCAAAGAATATACATGGTTTTATAGCCCTTTGGGCCTAGTTCCAAATTGCTCCCCAGAATGGTTGGATCAGTTCACAACTCCACCAACAGTGCATTAGTGTCCCATTTTGTCCACGTGCCCTCCAACATTTGTCCTTTTCCATTTTTGTTATAGTAATGTTCACAGGTGGGGGCTCACAAGCTATAGTTTTGGTAGCACAGACCCAGTATAGTAGGATGACTTAGAACTTGTGAGAACCTGTTCCTCCACCCCCACCTCTGGGAATCCAACTTTTAAATTTGTAAGTACTGACTTAGGAAGTGGCCAAGAGGGAGTGTTACCCAAATACAAAAGCAAGACAATTCTTGCCCTTATGTTCTTCTGGGGAGATATCACATGGTCATACAGAGGTACGTAGAGAATATATAAAAACTAAGGATAGAGTGATTTGGGTGGGGCACTAACAACTGGGGGAACAAGGATAGGCCTCTTTAATAAAGTAGCACTTGATTTGAGCCTTAAAGGGAGTTAGGAGTCCAAAGAGGGGAAGGTTAAGGAGCCAGAACATTCCAGGCACAGGAGAAAGCCTGTGCAAAGACATGTAAGAGTAAATAGGCCAATTTGCCTGGAGGTAGACTGGGTGAGAAGGAGTAATGTATAATCAGCCTGGAAAGGTAGGCTGGAGCTTTTGAATAACACAGAGAAGAGTTTATATTTCATCTTAGAGGAAATTGGGAGCCATGGAAGGCTCTTGAGCATCCCCTGACTTAGGAATATCACTTTGGCAGCTATGTGGAGGATGGACCATCAAGGGAAAAGACTGGATACAGGGAGACCAAGTTAGGATATTATTGCAGTAGATCATGAAGGTGACCATGGTGTGAGTGGAGAGACAGGGCTTGATGTGAGACATGTTGTGGAGGCGGAATTTATCAGACTCGGCAACTGATGGAATATGGGCAGTGGGTACGAGAGTGAAGAGTCAAGGCTGATGCCAATACTGCCAGCTTGGATGACCAGAAAATGATGGTGGCCTTGGTGAAAATGAGCAAAATAGGATGAGAGGTAGGGAAGGTTCCTTCCAGCTCTAAATCTTCTGGGACTCCATTCTTTCCTGCTGGAGAGCTTCTGGCTTTCTCTGAAGTTGCATGCCAGTGAGCTTTCCAGCCTAGAGGGAGGGCCCCGTCAACCCAGATCATAAAATACACAACCCAGTTCAAAAAACAGCACCACAGGCTCAGCTCCCAGTTCCCCCCACTGGCAGTGGGAGCAGAGTTGGCCAAGAGACCATGTTTAACATTTCACAGACTGATTCTGCTCTCCCAGGCATCTCTGCTCCTGCTTTGCTCAACTGACAGACACATTTAATGGAAAGTAGTTCTGTAGAAAAAAAAAATGGAAAAAGTCAGTTGACCCAGAGTTATTGAGGCCTGTGAGGAAACCTCTATAACATGAAGTGGGGGAACGGTTTAATGACCCTAATTTGGGTTGTGTTTTTAAAAGGGGAAAGCATCAAAACATTTATTGACCAAGTACTGGAGTTTGGTGACTTGCCTATTTTTTCTGTTACAAATTGTTTCAGAAGGCATAGGATTTAGAACTGGCCTGACCTTTAGAGGCAATACAGTCTATTGCATAGGGGAGGAAACAGGCCCAGAGAGGGGAGAGCTGGGATTCAAACTCAGATCTATTGACTCCAGATTCAGTTCTCTTTCTGCTACACTGAAATTTTTATTTCTTAAAGGGGCTGGGCCTCTTGAATATTTCAAAAGGGTGTGCAGATACTGTGAGTTTGGTGGATAAAGCCAGCATCTGTCTGGATGTCAGCCCAAACTGGAAGTCACAAGCCAAGTTTGGAGCCTGCTCAGTTATTTCAAGGGTCAGCACCTAGAAGGCCAGTTTGGGCAAGAATATCTAGTCAGGATTAAAGGCCAAGTGAAAAGCTAAAAGAGGGAGGGTTTCAGGCCAGAAATAGGCTAGGAATGGAATTTAGACTAAGAAAGTAGACAGTATTTTAGGAATTTTAACAGATAACGGATCTACAAAGGGCAGCGAGGTGGTACAGTGGATAGAGCACCAGGCCTGGAGTCAGGAAGATTTGAGTTCAAATCCAGCCTCAGACACTTACTAGTGTGACCTTGGGCACATCACTTCACTCTGTCTTCATGTCCTCATCTATAAAATAAGCTGCAGGAATTGTGGAAAGATGGTGGGATGTCAAGAAATGACCCAACTTTTCCAAATTCCCTCACAAATAATGTACAATAATGCCTCAAATTAAATTTTAGAATGGCAAAAATAATTAATAGTCAGAGTAAAGCAGTTGTCCCACCTAAGACAACTTCAGAGGACATTAGAAAAGATCTGACCTCCTAGGGTGGTGGTCTGGCTTGATTGAAGTACAGATACCTCTGGCAAATACTATTGAGTCAACAAACAGCAAAGCCTGGGGGCAGCTGTGTAGACAGTGGCAGCCTCAGTTTCAGGAGATTTTGTCCCATAAACCATAGGGGGGTCAGGTGGCTAATCAGGGGAAGACTGTGGAGGCCTTCTGTTAGTGCTGGATGTGGGGCCCTGGAGCACTGGCCAGATGCAGACTTAGGCTGTGGCCACAGGCAAGGAGGGGTGAGCACAGTCAGGGATGGCGGCAGGGGGACTGCTGATTATGGTCCCTGGTAGGAGAGCATAGTCCCTGGTTTCATTTTCATGGCACAGGGGTGAGATCCCACTTGCAGCTGCCTGGGAGTCTCCAGGGAGCAAGAGCATTTGTAGTGCCGGTGGTGCCAGGGGCCATGGCCATGGAAAAGAGGAATATCTGAGGTCATTTATAGACCAAGGCGTGAGCTGGAGGAGCAGTGATTACACCTGGCCTTGGATTATAGAACACTGGAAGAACCAAGAGGTCAGCCCCCCCCCCCCCGCCCAGATATAGCTCAGAAAACAACATCATGAAAAACCTGAAGCCTGAGACATCATTCCCCACACCTCAGGAACAGAGTCCAGCTCTAACATAAAGTTAATAGCCAAGAGATATACCACTAAAGACGAGCAAAAGACAGAGAAAGAACCCAACCATAGATAGCTACTATGGTGACAGAGAGGATCAAAATTCAAACTCAGAAGAAGACAAAACAGCTTCTTGAAAAGTTTTGAAGAAAAAAGTAAAATGGTCACAAGCCCAAAGAGAGTTCTTGGAAGAGCTTAAAAAGGATGCTAAAAATCAAATAAGAGAGGTTAAGGAAAAATTGGCAAAACAGATGAGTGATGCAAGAAAAGCAAGAAAATTATGAAAAGAAAGTCAATCGATTAGAAAAAGATCCAAAAACTTATTGAGGAAAATAACTCCTTAAAAATTAGAATTGGATAAGGGGAAGCTAATGACTTCATAAGACATCAAGAAATAATAAAACAAAATCAAAAGAATGAAAAAAATAGAAGATTGTCGGACTACCTGAAAGTTATGTTAAGAAAAAAGAGTCTAGACACTATACTTCAAGAAATTATTAAGGAAAACTGTTATGAAGTTCTCGAACTAGAGGGTAAAATAGAAATTGAAAAAATCTACCAATCACCACTTGAAAGAGATCCCAAAATGAAAACTCACAGAAACATTATAGCTAAATTTCAAAACTCGCAGGTCAAGGAGAAAATATTACAAGCGACTAGAAAGAAACAATTTAAATATTATGGAGCTACAGTCAGGATTACTCAAGATTTAACAGCTTCTACATTAAAAGACTGAAGGATGTAGAATATAATATTTTGAAGAGCAAAGGAACTAGGTTTGCAACCAACAATAACATACCTAGCAAAGCTGAGTGTAATCCTGCAAGGGAAAAAATAGATATTTGATGAACTAAAAGACTTTCCAATTTTTTTGAGGAAAAGACCAGAACTAAAAAGAAAATTTGACTTACAAGAACCCAAAGAAACATAAAAAAGTAAATACAAAAGACCAATTATAAAGGATTCAAGAGGTTAAACTATTTACTTCTTATACGAGAAAATGATATTTGCAACTCTTTAGAATGTTTCATTACTAGGGTAGCTTGGAAGAGTATACGTAGATAGAAGGCTTGGGGTTAAGTTAATTATAATGAGATGATTCTAAAAAATAAAATTGGTAGGGAGAGGTAAAATGGAGCAATTATCTCATACAAAAGAGGCATGAATTGAAGAACTATTATAGTGGAGGAGAGGTTAGGGTGGAGGGCAGGTAGTGTGGGAACCTTATTCTCATTGGAACTGGGTTAAAAAGGAAATAACATATACATCTAGAATGGTATAAAAGTCTTCTTAACTTACAGAGAGATAGGAAGGCAAGGGGATAGGATAAGGGAGAAACTCTTAGAAGGGCATGAAGATTAGAGAGGTAGTGGTCAGAAGTAAAGTAGACTTCTGGGGAGGGATAAGGTGAAAAGAGAGAGAAAAAGGTGGGGGAAAACAGGATGGATGAAAATACACAATTAGTAATTAAAACTTTGAATGTGAATAAGATGAAGAACTCACCTATAAAATGGAAATGGATAGCACAATGGATTAAAAAAAAACCCAGAACCTGACAATATGTTGTTTATAAGAAAAACATTTAAAAATGAGAGCACTCATATAGTAAAAATAAAGAGCTGGAGTAGAATTTATCATGCTTCAGCTGATGTAAAAAAAAGCAGGGTTAGCAGTCATGATCTCAGACAAGGTTAAAGCTAAAATTGTTTAATTAAGAGAAATAAGCAGGGAAACTACATTCTGTTGTATCCTAAACAATGGAGTAATAACAATATTAAGTATATATGCACCAAATGCTATAGCATTCAGAATTTTTGTAAAGGAAATGGTACAGGTGGAAAGAGAAAACAAAACTATAATAGTGAGGATATTTCAACTAGGCAATTAATAGAATCTTAGATATGCTAGAAATGACAGACATTGGGAGAGAATCGAATTAGCATTATGTGTAGACAATAATGAACAAGGATTCTTGAAAAATAAATAAATAAAATGAATTAGAGGAGGAAACATCAAACCACTCCAATATTTTTGCCAAGAAAACCCCAAATGGGGTCACAAAGAGTCAGAAATGACTGAAATGACTGAAGAAGAACAACAAGGTCTACAAAATAACATGTATAACTATTGGCTCCAAGACAGAGAGAGTAAAACTTCTGATCAGGTTTTCAATACCCTTTCTTCTGTGGACATATGTGGATTTGGAGGTAAGAGAGTAAAGGAGTTGGTGACTTGAGTCCTCCCTGTTCTCGTTCTTGGAATGCTATCCTCCCCACCCCCACTAAACTTCATCTCAAATATTGATCTGGAGGACAAAATGAGGGAGGGGTGGAGGTAGGACTTTTTGGATCACCTTTTTATGTGAAACAATTAGGGTGATTCTCTTCAATGTTCAATCACATCTGACTTCCTATCCATCAATCAACAAATGAACATTTCTAAAGTGTCTACTCTATGCCAGGAATTATACTAGATGCTGGGAATAAGAAGACAAAAATGAAACAATTCCTGCCCTCAATGGGCTTACATTTTATTGGAGGAAATAACATGTGCCTATGCAAGTAAATATATGCATGGCATACCAAGTAATTTGACTGGATACCACCAACTGGGGTATGGCAGTGGTCAGAGGAAGCCTTATGGAAGAGGTGGCATTTGAGCTGAGCTGTGAAGGGAACTAAGAATTGTGAGAGATAGCAGTGAGGGCATGGCAGGCAACCTTATAGAGGAGAATGAGGTGGGAGATGGGAGGATCTCTGCGGGGTATAGCAAGCAGGTCAGTTTGGAGTGCGCGAAGAGGAATATGACATAATCAGCCTGGAAAAGTGGGTCAGAATCAGATTGTGAAAGGTTTTGAGTGCCAAACAGGAGAGTTTGTATTTCATCCTAGAAATAATCATTCCCCACACACCAGGAACAGAGCCCAGCTCTAACATAAAGTTAACAGACAAGAGATATACCATTAAAGATGAGTAAAAGATGGGGAAAGAACCCAACCATAGATAGCTACTATGGTGACAGAGAGGATCAAAATTCAAACTCAGAAGAAGACAAGACAGTTTCTCGCAAAGTTTTGAAGAAAAAAGTAAAATGGTCACAAGCCCAAAGAGAGTTCTTGGAAGAGCTTAAAAAGGATTTTAAAAATCAAATAAGTGGTTAAGAAAAGAATTGGCAAAATAGATGAGTCAGAGGGTCAGATTCTGTGCTTTAGGAATATCAATTTGATATAACTATATGAAGGACAGATTGCAGAGAAGAGACACCAGATGCAGGGAGACTGATTAAGAGCCTATTGTCCAGGCAAGAGGTTAGGAGAGCCTAGATTAGGGTGGTGGTTGTGTGAATGGAGAAAAGTGGAGGTGTGGGTGGTTTTTATTGTCGTGTCCAACTCTTCACAACCCCATTTGGGGTTTTCTTGGCAAAGATACTGGAGTGGTTTGCTAATTCCTTCTCCAACTCCCTTGACAGATGAGGAAACTGAGGCAAATGAGGTTAAGTGACTTGCCCAGGGTCATATAGTTAGAGTCCAAGGCTGAGTTTGAACTCAGGTCTTTCTGACTCCAGGCCCAACACTCTATCCACTGCACCATCTAGCTGTTGACAGACATAGGTAGTTGGATATGATGGTGGTGGTGGTGGTGGTGGAGGTGGTGGTGGAGGTGGAGGTGGAGGTGGAGGTGGTGGTGGTGGTGGTGGTGATGGTGGAGGTGATGGTGGTGGAAGTGGAGGTGGAGGTGGTGGTGGTGGTGGAGGTGGAGGTGGAGGTGGAGGTGGTGGTGGGGTGATGGTGGTGGTGGTGGTGGTGGAGGTGGAGGTGGAGGTGGAGGTGGAGGTGGAGGTGGTGGCGGTGGTGGTGGTGGTGATGGTGGAGGTGGTGGTGATGGTGGTGGTGGTGGAGGTGGAGGTGGTGGAGGTGGAGGTGGAGGTGGAGGTGGAGGTGGTGGTGGTGGTGATGGTGGTGGTGGTGGTGGTGGAGGTGGAGGTGGAGGTAGAGGTGGAGGTGGTGGTGGTGGTGGTGGTGGAGGTGGTGGTGGTGGAGGTGGAGGTGGAGGTAGAGGTGGAGGTGGTGGTGGTGGTGGTGGTGGAGGTGGTGGTGGTGGTGATGGTGGTGGTGATGGTGGTGGTGGTGGTGGTGGTAATGAAGGGGCAAGGATATCCCAGAAGCTGCAAACCTGGGTGACAAGAATGATTGTGTTACCCTAAAAGAAATGGTGAAGTTAGGGAACAGGGGTAGTTTTGAGAAAATGGTAATAGGAATAGCTAACATTTATCTAGCACTTACTATATGCTAGATACTGAGCTAAATGCCTTATAATTATTATCTCATTTGAGCCTCACAATAACCCTGCAGTGTAGGAGCTGTTATTTTCTCTATTTTACAGATGAAGAAACTGAGGCAAGCAGCAGGTAACTGACTTTCCCAGGATTACACAGCTAGTAAAAGTCTGAGGCTGGATTTGAACTTAGGTCTTCCTGACTTCAGGCACAGCACTGTATCTATCGCACCAATTCTGCTTTGGACACATTAAGTTTGAGAAACTCAGAGGACATAGAATTGAAGATGTCCAATAGTTGGAGCTCAGGAGAGAGACTATGACCGGGTATCTAGATGTGGGAGCTCCCTGCCCAAAGATCAATCAATCAATATTTGTTGAGTTGTTCAGGCATTTCCAATTCTTCATGACCCCACGGACCTTAGCACACCAGGCCCTTCTATCCTCCACTGTCTCTCAGAGTCTGTCCAAGTTTGTGTTTGTTGTTTCCATGACACTATCTATCTATCTCTTCCTCTACTGTCTTCTTTTTCTTTAGCCTTCAATCTGTCCCCAAATCAGGGTCTTTTTCAATGAGTCCCATCTTTTCATTATGTGGCCAAAGTATTGAAGCTTCAGCTATTCGGTACCAGGTACTGTGCTAAGTGTTGGGATACAAAAAGAGGCAAAAAGCTTCCTGCCTTCAAGGAGCTCCCAATCTAATGGGGGAGGTGAGAGTTGAGTCCACTGGAGCTATTGAGATCACAGAGAAGTGGAGTGTAGAAAAAGAAGAGAAACAGACAAGGACAGAGTCTTGGGAAGCAGGCACAATTAGGGAGTGGGACACAGAGGATTTCCAAAAGAGACTGAGGTGGACAGGACAGACAGGTCAAAAGAGAGCCAAGACACAGCAGGATCATGAAAATGCAGAAAGAAGAGGGTGCTGAAGAGTGGTAGGTGGTTATTGGTGTCTAATGCTGCAGAGAGGTCCAGAAGGATGAGAACTGAGAAAGCGTTATTGGATTAGTCAATTAAGAGATAAGTGGACACAGCAGTTTAAGTTCAGGGATAAAGTTGGGAACCACACTGCAAAGAGTTGTGATGTGAATTAAAGGGGAAGAATAGAGGTGATGAGTGTAGACAGCTGTTTTTTAAAAAGAAATTTGACTGAAAGAGGGAGGAGAGCTTTAGGAGATGGCAGCCTTTTCGGGGGAGGAAGTTACCATGTTGCTCCCTCTTCAATGACAGAACCCTGACACAAAGCCCTGTTTGCCCCATGTTAGTTACAGTATGCCACCTCTGTAAAATGAAATGGTTGGACTAGTTAGCCTCTAAAATCCCTTTGGGCTCAGACATTTGGGTGTGTAAAGGTGTGTCCTGGGTATGCATGGAGGGAAACTTTAGAGACCAAAGACAAACTTTAGTGCCCTGTCCTCAAATTCACCCTGCTGACCACAGACACAGGTCATAGATTTTTGCTGAGGGCTTAATTTAAAAAAAATCAATAAAGTAAATGATCCCAATGATCAAAACCCAACTATTTTTGGCCAAGGAGCGGGGCAGGTCAACAATAAATTGAATAGAGACATTTTTTTTTTCTGAAATCGAACACTGGTGGTTGGTGGAAGATCATCAGAAATAGAAACTGATGGAGATGAGTTTGGTTTCCAAAGTATTTTATGTCCCCCAAGTTCCCAGAATTCTGTGTCCTTTTCCCTAGTGCCTCTCCCCTCCCAGAATCTCATTAGCCATTGTCTTCCCCTATTAGAATGTAAGGTCTTGGCTAGCTGAAGTGATGCAAGCCCTTAATCTCTGCTACTGAGGAGGCTGAAGCTAGTGGAGCGCTTTAGCTGGAAAGTTCTGAGCCACAATGGGCCCAGCTGCCAGGGTGGGAGTGGGGTAAATCCCTGGGATCGGGAGGCCCCTAAGGATGCCTAAGGAAGCAAACAGGCCCAGATCCTAAAACAGGGCAGATCAAAGCTTAGTGCTAATCGAAGTGAGACTGGACCTGTGAGAAGCCCCTGTATATACAGCCTGGCGGGATGGGGAGAGCCAGTCTTAACACCAACAAAAAGAACATAAGCTTTTTGAGGACAGGATGCTCTTATATTTGTATTCCCAGGGCTTAGCAGAGTGCCTCGCACATAGTAAATGCTTAATAAATGTTCTCTCTCCCTGTGATATAGATTATACATACACATATATTTACTTATCTGTCTGCCTCTCTCTCTCTTTCTGTCTATCTATCCACCTGCTTCTGTACGTCTCTAGCTGTCTGTCTGTATCTACTGATTGGTCTGTCTACCCATTTGTCTCTGTCTATACCTATCTAGCTGTCTGTCTGTCTCTCTGTTTATCTGTCTATACATCTGTCTCTATCTGTCTTTCTCATCTAGCTATCTTTCCTTCCAATAGAGAGGTGGGGTCTACAGAGGTCGAGAGTTGCATATACTGTTAGAAATAGTGGCCAGGTAGACAGATCTTGTTTAACTGCTTGTCTTTGCACAAAGAAAGAGAATAAGCCTTTATAAGGCACCTGCTCAGTGTCAGGCACTGTGCCAAGGGTTCTATAAAGATTACCTCATTTGATGTTCACAACCACAACCTTGCAAGGTGGGTGCTGTCATCAGCTCCATTTTAAGGTGAGGAACCTAAGGCTTGCATATGGAGGATAGAAATATTGGAGAGTGTCTGTGATGTACAAACAGAAGCACAGTCAAATCTTTTTCTCAAGAAGCTGCCTTGAGAAGGCCTTGGGTGAGGGGTGGATGTCAGCGCCAGCATGTGGCAGAAGGGGAAAGAGGAGACCCAGGCCAGGGCTCCAACCAGGCGGCTCCTTTGTTGTGGGCTTTGGGTGAGTCTCTTAATGCTGGATGGGGATTTCCCCTCTGCAGAATGGGGGAGTGGGAGTGGTATTGGGTCGAGTGCTCCCTTACAGCTCTGAGTAGCCACACTTGTGAGTCTGATCATCTCTGTGGCCCATGGGACCCTTTCTCTTCATCTCTTCACTTTGTCTCTTCGGTATCCTTCGGGTCCTGCCTGTGGTGTGTGTGTGTGTGTGTGTGTGTGTGTGTGTGAGATGAGACATTGGTAATTCTGAGCCCCGCCCCGAGATGAAGGAGAAGCCGAGCTGGGAACATTCCTGTCCATACTTGGTACAACTCTTTCTGTGGAATGTGTTGGAAGACAGGCTGAGAACATCATCGGAATTTTTCTATTGTTACTGCCTTGGTCCCTGAAGGTCATCAGCCAGGGCGGGCAGGATTAGGGAAAAAAGAACAGCCAGAAAATGGTTCTCCACCCCCATCATCCTTTCTTAGGATCCACAGCTCTGGAGCTAGAAGGCACCTTAGAAGCCAGCTAGTCCAACCCGCTCATTTCACAGTGGAGGAAACTGAGGCAAAGAGAGGTTATGGGATCATAGAGTTACAGCTGGAAGGGGCCTTAGAGGCCATTTACCTTAGATGCCCTTACTTCACCAAGGGGGAAACCGAGGGCCAGAGAAGTTAAGTGGTCAGGATTTGAACTTAGGTCTAGGTCTGCCCCAACTCCAATTTTACCATTCTATCTTCCTCTAAAAGACAGAAGATGACATTTATCCCTAAAGAATCTAGCTAAGGAAACTCAACAAACACAAGAAAATAATTTTAGAATACTCACAAAGCAACCTATCACCAAGTGTAAATGAATGTGCAATTTCAGCCCGTGGAAGTCTTGGAACCATCTTCATGTCAGTGGTTCAGGAATTCTGCAGCATCTAATGTCACTTGGGGAGGGGGGCAAGTATCCCATCCTCTGGTTCCTTGGAGACCATGTGGCATCAATCCTATCATTTTTAGGGGGGGCATAACTGAGACTGGGCGGGGGGAATGACTCCCCTGAGATCACACAGAGAGTTAGTTGGGATCATGCTTCCCGATTTCCAACCCAAAGCTCCACCCAACTCACCAAGCTCAGCATCCCTTGGGAGTTTGGTTTGTTGTTTCCCTTTGGTCAGTGAGGCCACACATATCCTGGGATGAGAGGAAACCGGGAGGAGTGAATTGAAAGCAGCTGAGATGGCACAACAGCGGAGGGGAGAAGGCAGCCCGATGATCCCTGTATGTCTTGGCCCAGCCGACAAGTGCTCTGGCGTCCCCAGGAGAGAGGAAGAAGGAGGGAAGGAAAGATGGGGTCAGTGGTCACTGAGCTGGCCTTGCCGACGGCCAAGCCCACAGCCTGGGATTGAGGCCAGAAGCTCGGATTGTCCAAATTCAGGTTAAGCCCTAATTAAATCATCTATTAGGTTGTTTGTAATCCCTTGCCTCTCTGCTGCCTCCCAGCCAGAGACCATCCTTATATCAACAGTGAAGCTGTTTGACTTCTGGAATCACAGCTGGCCAAGGACTGCTTGGAAACTGAAGGAAGAGAAAGTGGGGGCTGAGTCCAAGCCTGTATTGGATTTTGTGGGTAAACTCCATGTTGGGAGGGTGTGGAGAGAGAAAGATGGGGAAGTGACATGAACCAGATGGACAGCCTCTGATTTGCACAAATCACCAGTGCCCCAGATGTGCCAGATATGTGTTTCTGCCAAAGTCAAGGGACCACATGAGGCCAACGAGTCTGGTGATACAAGTATGTGGGCACAGTCAGACCTGGTTCCTAAGAGATATGTGGTGTGGCCAGGGCTTCAAGGTGCACCGGAGTTTCCCTCAGGGGTGGCTATGTGTGCCCTAAGGCCCGGGACATTATGGGTACTGCTTATGGACTCTCTAAATGGGAAAGGGTCAGCCCTGGAAGTCTTCTCTATGAATTTAGTACTGGGAGTTTTCATGGGTTTGTTGAAACTGAACGAGACATTAGAGATCATTTAATCCGATCCTCATTTAATTTTTAAAAATGTATTTTGTTTATTCATTTGCAAGAGTGCCCTGGCTCACTATTCCAGAGCCAGGCTGGCTACATTCTCCAATCAGAGTCTTAGAATTTCCCTGAGGGATTGGGGGCTGGGGGACATCTGTACTCTAATATTATCAGTTTGAGCCCCACCCCACCCTAGGTGCCAATAAGTAGCCCCTAGTTTCACTTAACCAATTATAATCAGTCAGTTTTTACAATGAGATAGTATTTCAAAGATATAACAAAACCAAAATACAAACATTTCCCCCCAACACCATAGGGACACACTCTCCCTTATCCTACTTTAGTCTCTAGGGAGAGAAAGCTCATTCTTAGTACAGTTTCTATATAGCATCAGTCCCACCGAGTTCACATCCAGATGTGGCCTGACCGGTGTATGAGTCCTCATCTCAGCTACTACTGGGCTGAGTCCTGAAGGTCACTCCTTACTCTTTGGATCATTGATGCTGGATTGGCTAGAAAAACCCTGGGTGCCCAGAGGCTCACCCTCTTGACCTTTCAAAGCTCCAGTCCTTTCTCTTAAAATGGAAATGAACAAATCTGGAGGCAAAAGATTGGGGTTCATTTTATGGGGCCACATGTAGATGTCGGTGCCTCTCCCCTTAGAGCAGAGATTCCCAAACTTATTTGGCCTACTGCTCCCTTTGCAAAAAAAAATTTTTACTCAGCATTCCCCCTGGAAATTTACTTTCTTTAGTCCTTTAACAGTTTTTTAAAATTTGCATCATTTCAAAAAATATAAAATATACTTTTACAAAGTGATACATCTTAACTTTAATAATTTATTGTAAAGTTTTGGGTTTTTTCCTGCATTGATTAGCCTTGACAGGAAGTAGGGCCGCTTCTTTATCAGAGACCACAGTGAGGGAGATAGTAGGGGCTGAGGTCAGGGCATGTGAGATGGGGGACCCGGGTTTTCTGACTTCAACCTTCAACCAATCAGTCAACAAGCATTAGTGCTTACCATGCACCAGGCACTGGGCTAAGTTACAAAAGAAAAAGAAAAAGCACGTCTACCCTCAAGGGCTTACACTCTATTGGAGGAAATGACATGTAAATAGGTATCTGCAAGATAGACATGGAAGGTAATCAATGGATAAAGTGATCCACCCAAAGTTACACAGGTAGTAAGTGGCACAATGAGGTCTCGAACCCAGGGCATCAACCTCATCATTGTTACAGTGGTGTGGGGTAGCACGGAAGTGTCAGACTTGCCCTCCATGGGTTGTCCAAGACTAGCAGAACTCAGGACTGTGTCTAGAACCAGATTAAAATGTGATGGGAAACATTTAACAAAACAAATAAAAATATATCACTTCATAGATAACGTTAATGTGTGGTTCTCAATATGCAGCCCACAGGGATCCTTTTCTACTGGAAAACCTGGGGTTGAATCTCACCTCAGACACTTAGTAGCTGGTGCCATTTCTATGAATCCGTTTGCTCGTCTCTAGAATACTGGTAGGTATTTACCTCAGAGGGTTGGCGTGAAGAGCAAATGAAATAATGTACGTAAAGTACTCTGTAAAACAAACCACTGTTAATCTCAGCTGTTATATTTGGGTTTTTTTTTTTTTGCCCCCTATATGTGACTTTATCTTTTCAAGGAAGTCCACTCATGCAAATTCAGAATTCATCTATACCTCAAAATCTTAGAGTTTCTAGGGGAAATAAGAAATTAAATGACATATTTGTGGTCACAAGCAAGCAAGAGTCAGAAGTAGAACTTGAACCCAGGTCTTTGTGAAAGCTACCTGTCTAGGATTGTCCTTAGCTCCCCTTGGCGTTTCTCACCCAGAACCTGTGGAGCCCAGGCACTGACGCAATGACTAACAACAATGTAAATGGACAGTTCAAAAAAATTCCAATGTCCCAAAGAGATGTGCAAATATCATAATATTGGGTTGAGTTTGACGTCCTAATGGGTTTTGTTGACCTGCTTCTCTTCCCTCTTTTCCTGACTCCTTTTTACTTCTTTTAATAAGGGATGGTTCTGGGATAGGGGAGAGGGATATATTGGGAAATAAAGGTGGTATAAAAACAAAAAAAATCATTAAAATTCCTTTTAAAGTTAAAAGAGAAAGAGAGATTATCGCATCAGATCCCTTCGATTTATAAGTGAGGGAAACTGAGGTCTGCAGAAGGTCTATTTTCCAAGGTCAAACAGAGAATAGAGCAAGGATTCAAAACCAGGTCCTCTCTCTCTCCAAATTCATACCTGATGTTGCTGAATGGACAAATGAGAAAGGGAGGGTGGGAGTGAGAAGAATCCACATAACTGAATGAGAAAAATCTATTTGTGACACTCTCTCTGGGGAAATAACATTGTCTAAGAGGTGAATTGGAAATGAGGCTGATGATACTAGGGGGAGGGGGAGGGGTCTGAAATCTCATCAAAGAGCCAAGAACATCTCCTAGAGACTCTTCAGTATGACACGAATCGAGAAGGGAAACTAGAATCCAAACAATGGAAACTCATCTGTCATGAGGTAATGCTGGAATGACAGAGCCATGATTCCAAGAAACTATGCCTAGGGCTGATACAGGGACTGGGGGCAGGGCATAACAGGAGATAATCTCAAGAAGAGAGAGGGGGTGGAGTGGTAGTTCCATGGCTGGAAGGGTGCTGCGTGTCCACCCAAATCCTGAAAGCTATCGCATTCTGGGTCTCTATAGGACTATGATGCAAGGTTTGGAGATAGTGGTCCCCTTGGGGAGAAATGGACAGAGCACCCACCCAGGGAGGAAATGTGCCCCTCCCCCACATACATTGGCCCCCAAGCAAAGTCTTGTTGGCCCCAGAATTCTAGCTTACTTGACAGATACTTTTGGTGGCTGGTAAGGACGATCCAAGGAGAATAGAAATTGATTGCCTTTACTGACCAGACAAGAGAAAGGCTCATTCTATCTAGTCAACCCAAGTGCTCCCGTCCCAGCAGAGACTATAGTTACAACATCCAAGAGTGAAGGATTTCCCCAGACTGTCCCAATCTCAAATATTTGGTCTTATTATCCTTAGCAGCTTTCTTGTGCAATGTAGAGAGTGCTAAGTTCAAATCCCAGCCCTGCCACTTGTAATCTGTCACCTTCTGGGCTTGGTTACCTCACCTTATGTAGAGAGACCAAGGTTTCTCTCTGGACAAAATATGGCACCAAAGCAATCAGGCTTTATTTCTAACAGATGTGCCCAATCAACATCAGTACCACCTCCTGCATGAAGTTTTCCCTGATTTTCCTTAGCGATAGGAGCTGTCCCCAGCCCAGAACTTACCTTGTCTTACTCTGGTGTGTATATGATGCATACTTAATTATTTATGTGCATGTTGTTTCTCTGATGGAGTGTAAACTCCTCGAGGGCAGGAACTTGTTCATTTTTGTCTGCATCCCTCACTCTAGCACAGGGCCTGGTAATAGTGGGCCCATTGTAAATATTTGTTGATTGATAAGATAGGCATGTGACCTTGCTGGTCTTTTTTTTTCTGGTTCAAATTCATTTGTATGCTAAATTAGAAAGGATCTTGGGAATTCTTGTTGTTTGGTCACTTTTCAGTTCCGACTGATTCTTTGTGGTCCCATTTGGGGTTTACTTGGCAAAGATACTGCAGTGGTTTGTCATTTCCTTCTCTAGCTCATTTGACAGACAAGGAAACTGAGGGAAACAGGGTAAAGTGACTTACCCAAAGTCACATAGCTAGTAAGTGTCTGAGGCTGGATTTAAATTCAGGAAGTTGAATCTTCCCGATCCCAAGTCCGGTGCTCTATCCATTCTGCCACCTAGCTGCCCCCTTGGGGATACCTAATAGTATCAAACCCAACCTAGATAGTTACCTGTAATAGAGGGTGTCGATGCGTTCCTCCCATTCCACAGAAATGGGGGCTGTAAAGAAAAGGCTTTATCTTAGCCTGGGGAGCTTTCTGCCTGGCTTTTGTTAACTGGGTATGGTGGTTATGTCCAAAGCTGGGATTCTTAATCTGAGATTAGTCCATGTACTTGTTTTAAAAAATATTTTGACAACTGAACCAGAAAAACCTCGCTCCCCAAAACTATATTTCAACATAATTAGTTTCCTTGGTAATCCTCTATATTTTATTTTGTGCATTTAAAAACATGATTTAGAGAAGGAATCATAGGATTTGCCAGCCTGGCAAAGGAGTCTATGACACAAAAGAGGTTGTTAAGAACGCTTGGTCCAAATTGATGTCAGCTTGCAGACTGAAGCTTAGAAGACTTTGTTGGCCCTGATGGAGTTAGCCCAGAAGATGGTAGCAGAGGATAGCCCCCAGTGAGGGGCAGGCCTATTGAGAGTAGTGCAATGGTATCACCAGGAGACGTGTGAGTTGCCTCTCCACATATATTCTTCACCCATGGGCTGCTTCTGGGCCTCTAGACAGGCTTCTCTTCCTACTGATGTTGTGCGTATTTGTGGGTGTGCCCTAGGTTTATGGAGGCAAATGTCCTATTACAAACTAGACAATTTCATGAAACGCCTTTGGACTAATTGTTTCTTCTGGTTGTCTAGAGAAAAAGTATACACTGGTTGGGGCCCACGAATGATCATTTTCAGTGGCTGTGGACACCCAGAATACCATGAAGCTGGGTAAGCATTCTGGCTGTCCCACATATGATAGGGCTGTGTTCCAGGTGTGGGAGTTGGACTATATGGCCTCTAAGATCTCTTACAGTTCTACATCTATGATCCCATGGACCTAGATGTCCTGAGAAATTTCAAAAGCTCAGCAAATACTGAACAAATGACTACAGTCTATGAGCTTCGCAAGAAAAATAAGTGGCAGTCACAAGTGGTAACTGAGAGCCACCAAATATGCATAATATATACGTATATATGATATTATATATATTTACCCAGGTTAAAGAAACATTTCATTTACTCTCCAAATTGCCTGAAATATAGCTTATATTGAGTACTTCTATGGCTGTGTACCCAGCATTTACATATGCAGTATTTGTGGTGTGGGCAGTATGGTATGAGCTGAATGATGGTGGTATGGTGGTCCAATTTTTTTGCTTGGAAAAATGGTTTTTATATCTTTTGTGTGTGGAGATGTAATTCTTTAGTTTCTCCTGCATATTTTAATCATAGTCTGGCACTGTAGAAAGAAGATTGTCTCTGGAGCCAAAGGCTATGGGTTCAAAATTCACCTCTGCCTATGTGACTTCGGGCATGACACTTAATCAGTGTGGGCCTCAGTTTCCTCTCCTGTAAAATAAGAGGGTTGGACTAGATGGCCTCAAGTTCTCTTTCAGCTCAAAATTCACCATCCTGTGTAAAGGCCTATCCCCAGTTAGGAATGAATGAATCAGGCTTCTGGCTTCTGTCAGCCTCCTGTGTTCCTGGTGAACAGGAATCAGTCCCCCACAGGCTGCTCACCCCCGGATAAGCTGATAAGTCAGCTAGCTCCAGGACATGAGGCACCACAAGGGCCCCAGGAGGCAAGGCCCAGCCTCAAACCCCTCAGCTGGCCTTGTACCATCTTAATTCCAACAGTAATCTAGGGTCACTTCATGATACAGATTTGTTTTTCTTAACGACTATGAGGCTGACTGGTTACGGGTTGAGAGCAATGGCCAAATTGGCCCAGACCCCAAGCTGAACAGTGGCCAAGTCTGCTGCCGTGATCTGTATGGCAACACTGGGCAAGACTCAAACGGCTTTTTAATTTGCTGAGATCCTCCCCAGTCCTGAAGGCAAGGTTCAAATTACGCGCCCCCCCTCGTCCCCCACCATGTGCCCACAGCATGACTGAGGCTGCTTGGAGGGACATCTCTGCCTCCATCAGCTCCCACTGAGTGCTCAGGCTGGTTGTTGGGGAAAGAAAGTGATCTGTTTTAAATGAATACTACAGTATAATGGAAAGAGAATCACCTCTGATAGAAGAGGATTATAGCTTTAGAGATGAAAGGGGCTTTAAAGGCCAATTCCTCCATTTTACATAGAAGGAAACTGAGGCACAAAATGCTCAGTGACTTGCCCAAGGTCACACAGCTAGGAACTATTTGAGGCAGATTTGAATTTGAGTCTGAGGCCAGCTCTCCATCTACTGCGTCACCTCACCACCTAGTCTGAGGGCCTAGTTAAAATTCTGTCTACAGCACTCCCTACCAGTGTGGCCTCTGGCATGCCACTGAATCTCCTTGACTCTCAGAGGGGCCTTTTAAATCTCTCTAGCCCTAGATCTGTGATCTTGAGTTAGGACCCTGATTTTTTTCCTCCCACTTTTTTTCTGGCCCAGAGCCTCACTCCTCCTCCCCAGCTCTCTTCCTTCCAACTCTAACGTGGCTTTGTCTGCCAAATCCTGCTTGACCTATTTACGGACTGAGAAGCCACCTCTGGACTGCTTTCTCCAAACAGTACGTTTTATGATGAACATGTTCCCAAGGCTTCATGGAGAACAGTATGGCCTTGGCCTGGTTTGTCTTCTTTTTCTGAGATTGGGAGGCCAGATGCCCAAAGGGGTGGCCTCTTTGCTGGTGTCAGGAGCGCCTCCTGTGAGCTGCTCTCTGCACCCTGCAAGCTAAACTCTTGGAGGGTCCTGAAGATGAGTGTAAATCGGCAGTCTCCTTTCTGAAGCTGCTGAGATGACTCGGGCTGCCCATTGAGAAATGGTGGGGCATAGGCTGTTGCCGTGAGCCTCTGTCTCAGGACCCTAAGAGATCAAAACTAGTGAGACACTTGCCCAAGCTTTCCAAGGCAAGTGGTCGCTCAAGCACTGATAAAGCCAGGAGCCCTCCCTGAGCTGCCAAGGTGAGGCTTCCTCTCCTCCCCTCCTCTGCACAGTACCTGGAGGACCCTCCTCAAAGAGCAGTTATGGGGACCAGATGAGATAATGGAGCTGGGAGGGCCTCAGGGGCTCTCTGCCCTCTGCCTTCTACAGCTAAGGTCAATGACTCGCTGGGGATTGCATGGGGAATAATTATCATAGCCAGGATTGGATTTTTCAAATATACATACACATACATAAACATGTCTCTCAACATATAATGTATGTGTGACATATGCACATGTAGATGTATGCACACATCCTATATACATACACATGTTTATGCATATCTACAGATACATATCACACTCACATATGTGTGTGTTGGCTATAATCCAATGCATTTACTATATGCACATGCATGTATGTGTGCACATTGTTATATGTGGATGTGCACATGAAATAATACCTTTAGGTGTATATCCCACACGTATATGTATATGTATATGTATATGTATATGTATATGTATATGTATATGTATATGTGTATGTCACCACATGGTAAGCACATTTACTATATTGCACACGTATATGTATTGTACACATTATATACGTGTGTGCATATGTATATGTATAATAAAGGCACACACCAAAATGTATACATGTATGTAAATGTGCCTCTCTAGACAACAAATGTCTACACAGTGTACAGAGGAATATCCATATGTAGGTGCCTTTCTATATACAATACATACATTGTGTATGTGCACTTCTATGTGATCACATATGATTCATGCATATATACACCATGCCTCATATACATGTATGCACACACACCACATGCATATATAAATCCAAGTAAATACATGTCTGTAGATACAATGCATATATTATATGCTCACATGTATAGACACGATGTGATTCTACATACACACGTGCACACACGTGCATATTAGTATGTACCTCATACGTATAGATTTATACATGTATGTGCCTTTATATGTACATTGCATGTATTATACACAGTGCAAATGTGTGAACACATGTATATACAAAACAATACATGTGTGCTCATTTGTATACCTAGAAGTATATATCCAACATATATGCACATATACATGGATATGCCTCTCTCTACATAACATACTTAAATGCATACATACATATATGTAGCACACATACTTTAGAATGACACATACTATATTCAAGTGTGTATGTTTATATTGGATGTCCCAAAAATCTTGGTGCAGAGTTAAGCTTTAATTGCTTAAATGGGCACTGAGCCTTTTGGGATACCATATAACCTGGGATAGATACTGGAATTGGAACTTCACTGGTAGAAGGAAGGCCACTATGAAAGAGTCCCTCTACCAAAGCAGGATGGCAATCCTCCTGAAACTTTGCAAGTTCGCTAGGACACCTGGAGGTTAGTGGCAACAGGGACACACAGAGAAAGATTTATTAGAGGAAGGACTTGAACTAAGGTCCTCTTGGCTCTGGGCTTGACTCTCTGGCCACCATACTATGCAGAGGACCCTCTAGGTGGGGCTCAGGCTGCGTTGTGCAGGGAAGCTATGGAAGGTCCAGCTGGGCTGCTCCAAGGAGCTGTTCCATCAATGCGTAGATGTGTATGAGAGAGCCAAAGCTGCATAACGATTACGACTCTTACGGCTCATGTTTCCATGATGTGACATCTGTTTACCTTAGACTTCTCTTGAATATACTTATTTATATGCATATGTTTCTCTTCAATAGAATGTAAGCTTCCAAGGGCAGGCAAGATTTCTATTTTTTTTTTAAATCTCTGTGTCTCCAGTACCTAGGACGGTGCCTGCCACATGGTAATTGTTAGTTGCTAAATTGGTGAATCCAGGCCCAATGTGCTCAGGCATCTTTTTTCCAGGATGAACCTAGGGCAGATTCAGTTGTGTGAAACTATTATGCTTTCTCAGTTTGGACCTATCCTTAATTCAATTCAATTTAATTCACTTTGACAAGAATTTTCTAAGTCCTTGCCATATGCCAGGCACAGGGCATACAAAGATCTAAAATAAGAAAGGACCCCAAAGATCATCTAAACCAACTCTCTTATTTTACAGAGAAAGCAAATGAAGCTCAGGGGGACATGACTTGCCCAAGTGGTGGTTAGTGGCAGAGTTGGGATTGGAGCTCAATCCTCGGACTCCCAAGTCCAGAGCTCTTACCAATGCACCATGGCGGTGATTTTCACTCATGTGATTTGCATCCTCCACTCAATGCCCAGTCCACTCTGTGCCAATGACTGGAAAATGGTTTGTTCCATGTAACCTTCTGGTGGAGGGGTTGGGAGTGGGGAGTATTAATGGTGAATGACAGTTGTTTTTTTTTTTAAAAAAAAACCTTAATAAAACATTTTAAAGGTTAAAAACACACACAAGAAGAAGACTGTGACCTCTGATATGTCACAATTTGTCTAGGTCCATTTCTCCATCTGTAGGTCCTGCCAGTGGATTTTTTGTACTCCAGGAACGTTCATGGGGATGCTGGAAGAGACCTCAGGAGGTCATTTAGTGATACAGTTTACAATATAATTTTTTAAAAATTCATATTTGTTAATATCACTACCAATCTTATCAGAGAAATCGTTAAGTTTTGAAAAGATATCAAGCTTACAGTGACTGATACAAGTTTCCAAAATTCTAATTTTCTCTTGGAAGTTCAAATTTTGTCATTGGCTACAAATACAATCATTTGTTTTTCCTCAAAGTGACGGGCTCACTTCATTCATTTTGACAAAAATATCTGCCAGATACCAAGTCCAACCATACGTTGTCAGTTATTCTTTCAAGCCAAAATGGTGCTTTGTGAAAGAAACAGCTGGTCAAGTTCACCACTCCAACAGCTGCTCCAGTGATGTTCCTCCAGACAAGCATCATGCTTTGGTATGCAGCAGGCATGCTTAATGCGTATGTCCTTTTTGTCACACGGAACATTAAAAAGACATGTCCTCAAGGGTCAAAGATTTAACGAAATTAATAATTTTTATTGCTTCACCAAGGATATTCTTAAGTGAAACTGGCGTTTCTTTTTACTGAAGGTGCACGGTGGAGGAGAGTTCAGTTTGGCACTGTCGCCTTGATTCACACTAACATGCCTATGGTTTTAGCCACTGTGACTTTTGCACCATCCATGTGAACATCAGCACAGTTTCAGAAAAAACCATGAGATTCCAAAAGTTGCTCAATGCTTTGAATATTTCAGCCCCACCTGTGTTTGTTGTCCAGCATTTACAGAAAAGATTTTCTTCTATGATTAGTTGGTGCTGCTACCAGATAAATACTAGAGAAATAGCAAGTCCAATCCCATCTGCCGATCCATTCATTTGTAAGGCAGAAGTGCAATTCTGCAGATGAGACAGTAACTCAGTCTGTGTGTTTGCAGCTAAATCTTTAATGCACAGGTCAAGGAACCTCTGACGTAAAACACCATTGTTCACCCGTGAGAGAGCAAGAGTGATAAAAGCAAATAAGATCTTAGTATTGTTATGAAAATCATTTGGACCTCATGGACTCCCTGAAGGCCACACTTTGAGAATCTCTGCTGTAAATTTCGGTACCTTGGGTCAAAGTCCTAGCCACTGCACCCTAGTTACAGCTCTATGCCTATGTCCCAGTGCTGTCCTTAGGTAAAATATGGCAATACTGCAACCTTTGCAACCCTGCAAGTGTGATAAAAATGCCAGCTGTTGCTGCTGTTGTTGGTCTCATTTTCCTAAAGCACAGAAATTCCAATTGGATGCCCTAGTCTAATCAAGGTCAGACTCATTCCACAGTTGGGGCAGTGGTAAATGTCCCAGAGCAGAAGACTGAAGGACAGGGATTAGCTCACAGGTATGCAGGTTGGGAGATTGGGCTGTCTTCTAACCCTGAGTCTGTCCAAATGCTAGGAATCCTCTGTGTGTAAACACTCTAGCCCTCTACTTGAGTACTCTATGGTTACTAATCATAGGTCTAGAGCTGGAATGGAAGACTGTAGAGTCCAGTTCTCCCATCTGACAGATGAGAAAACAGAGGCCCCTAGAGGCAAAGTGACACGCCCGAGGTCATACAGGGAGTAAATGATTTGAAACTCAGGTCTTCTGACTCTTTCTACTGTTCCGATCTTCCTCTTAATCACTTACATATGATATGTTTTCTTACGTTACATATAGCTGGATTTTTTTTTTTGGTAAATAGTATTTTTTCCAATTATATGCAAAGATAGTTTCAACTTTTGTTTTTTTATAAGATTTTGAGTTTCAATTTTTTTCTCTCTCCCTCCCACCTCCTCTCCCCAGGATGGCAAGCAATCTGATATATTCATGTGCGATTATGTAAACACATTTCCTCATTAGTCATGTTATGAAAGAAGAAAGAGAACAAAAGGGAAAAGCCACAAAAACAAAAAAAGTAGTCTGCTTCGATCTGCATTCAGACTCCATAGTTCTTTCTCTGGATGTGAATAGCATTTCCATCATGAGTCTTTTGGAGTTGTTTTGGATCATTGTATTGCTGAGAAGAGCTAAGTCTATCAAAGCTGGTCATCGAACAACGTTGGTGTTACTGTGTACAGTGTTCTCCTGGTTCTGCTCATTTCACTCAGCATCAGTTCATGTAAACCTTTCCAAGTTTTGCTGAAAACTACCTGCTCATCATTTCCAATAGTATTCCACTACATTTATATACCACAACTTGTTCAGCCATTCCCCAGCTGATGGGCATCCCCTCAATTTCCAATTCTTTGCCATCACAAAAAGGGCCGTTATAAATATTTTTGTACATGTGGGTCCTTTTCCCTTTTTTATGATTTCTTTGGGATGCAGACCTGGTAGTAGTATTGCTGGATCAAAGGGTATGCAGTTGGATTGCCCTTTAGGCCTAGTTCCAGATTGCTCTGGAGAATGGTTGGATCAGTTCACAACTCCACCAATAACGCATTAGTGGCCCAATTTTCCCATGTCTTTTCCAACATTTATCATTTTTTTTCTGTCATATAAGCCAATCTGATAGGCATGAGATGGTACTTCAGAGTTGTTTTAATTTGTGTTTCTCTATTCAATAGTGATTTAGAGCATTTTTATGTGACTATAGATAGCTTTAATTTCTTCCTCTGAAAACCGCATATGGCTGTTTTCTTGCCAGTTATGTGATCATAGGCAATTCAAATTTTAAAAACGTTTTTAAGGAGTAAATTTATTTTATTTTCTTCAATTAACAAGCATTTCTTTTCTCTTCCTTTCTCTGTCCTCTTCCCACCCAACTGAAAAAAAAACGCCAAAATCCTTGTAACGAATAGGCATAGTTGTGAAAAACAAATTCCTACGTTGGTCATTATCTGAAAACATATGTCCTACTCTGTACTTTAAGTTCTTCACCTTTCCTTCAGGAAGTGGGTAGCATGCTTCATTATCCTATCTGCTAGAATCCCTTGAATTGATCGGAGTTCTTAAGTCTTTCAAAGTGGTTTGCCTTTTGAATGCTGTTTTTATTGTATAAATTGTTCTCCTGGTTCTGTTCACTTTACTTTGCATCAATTCATACAAGTCTTCCTAGATTCCTCCGAAACTATTGCATTTATCATTCGAGTCAGTCAAGTAATACTTATTAAGTACCTACTATGTGCCAGGCACTGTACTAAACATTGAAGATACAAAAAAAGGGCAAAAGACAGTTGCTGCCCTTAAGGAGCCCACGGTTCATTATAATCATTTGCCATGCTTTGTTTAGCCATCACCCAATAGGCGAGCACTCTCCAGTTTCTTAGTTCTTCACCACTACAAAAAGAATTGCTATAAACTGGTCCTTTTCTTCTTTCTTTGATCTCTTTGGCATATATACCTTGTAGCAATATTTCCAGATCAAAGGGTGTACATGGTTTAGTGACTTTGGGGGCATCTTTCCAAATTGCTTTCTAAAATGGCTGGCAATTAAATTTGACAAGTATTTATTATTTGTCCCCTATGTGCCAAGCACCGTGCTGGGCTCAGGGGATACAGAAACCTAAAAAGAGCTCCCATGCTCACCTTCCTTCACTGTGCTTCTCAGCTAAAGGAAGGGACAGGTGCTTTCTCTAGTATGGCAAAGATTCAGCAGTATGATTGGATAAGGGTACTTTCAAATGGATTTTCTCTCTCCACCTTTAGCTCTCTGCTATGCCAATCCAGTGCAGGCTTGTCCAGGTTCTGCCCTGCAGCAATTGGCGAGAGCCAGAAGAATAGCTGGTGCTGTGTCTGTGGGAAGCTGACTTTCTGAGCCTTGCCACCGCTCCCCAAGGGGCAAGGAGGGAGGCTGAGAAGGCTGATAGGTATAGGAGGAGGAGACACTGGGCCAGTAATGGGCCCATTCTGAGCCTCTAAAGGCACCATTTTCACACATGGCTGCAGTAGGCTGACTGTGTGTCTGTGCTGATTAGAAAGGCTGGAAATTGAGAATGACTCTAAGAACAAAACTTTAGCTGTGGTCTCTCCCTGATTTGTCAACATATTTGGGGGCCATTTGGTCTTGTGCCATGGTCTAGCCATGAGCTAGAGCTTTCCTTTGACACATCCTCCATCTAGGTTCCCTGGGTGGCCCAACCCTGCAGGCCTTGGACAGCTGTCCATCACTCCTTCCCTGGCCTTTATGGGGCCTGCCCAACTCCCCAACTCCCACCCCTTGTCCTCCTCCTCCCATCGGCCAAACCCTCTAATCACCATAGCACAGGGAGAAGGTGTGCACATTCTCAGTAACGGTTTCACCATCCAGCAGACAGTGAGGAGCTGTCTTCTTTGGATAAAGGCAATTAATTGGTCCACTTGAAAGCTGTTCAAGTTAGGGCAAGAGGCCTGCACCTGGGAACATTCAGGAGAGAAAGCTCTTCTGGGCTGCTTTCTCAGACAGCAGCTTCTAAGAACAGTCACTGGGGCAGGAGTCAGTGGCCTTTCCAAGCTTGCAGGTCACTACTGGGGCTAAGCGAGATCCTCAGGTGCCTAAGGAATAGGAAGGAAGGAAACAAGCATTTATTGTTCTAATGACTTCCTTTACTTCCTCCCCTTTTAAAGTGAATTCTTTTTTACAGCTATTTGGGTTGACTCCTTTTTTAGCTTTTATTTAGAATTTTACTTTTCCCCAGGTTACATGTAAAAACAATTTTTAACATTTGTTTTTAAAACTTTGAGTTGCAAATTCTCTCCCTCCTTCCCTCCCCAATCCCCCTCATTGAGAAGGCAAGCAACTTGACATAGGTTATATATGTGTAGTCACGTAAAATGTATCCATAATAGTCATGAAACAAGCATCTATTAAGTGCGTGTCATGTGCCAGACCCTGTGCTAAGTACTTTACAAAGATCTCGTTTGATCCTTGCAAAACACTATGAGATAGGATCTAATATCATTCCCATCTTACAGCTAAAGAAACCTGAGGCCCAAAGTGGCGGAATCACACAGTTATTAAGTATTGGAGGCAGATTTGAACTCAGGTCTTCTTGATTCCAGCCCTACTGCACTTTGCCACTTATCTGCTTCTATAGGCAGGGAAGAAAACAGAAGGGGACAGGAAACAGATATGAAGGGGCAGAAGAGGAGAGAAGACTTGTGCCTTTGCAGAGGTGGGGGGTCCATGGATGTGGAATATTGCAAACGACATCCGATTCTTTTGTTGTTGATCAGCTTTATTGAATTCACCCCTTTTTTCTTTTAAAAAATTCTTTGTTACCAGGGATAACTCTGGAGGAGGGAGAGAAGGGATGTAGGGGGAAATCTAGGAGCTGTAAAAACAAAGAAATTCCTACTTAATAGGAAGAGTAAGTATCAGCAGCTGCCTCGGGTCGGGGTGGAGGGGGTCAATGATGGACACCCACTCTGCTCCCTGAGTTATCTTTGCAGACCTCTGCCTGTATTAAAGAAATCTGGACAGAGGCAGTGCAGTACAGTGGTTACTCCTGCATCTGAAGGAATCTTGCATGCAGCATTTCTGGAAGCTCAGTCTTGGGCCTGAAGTCTATAGCTTTGGTCCCCAGTGGTCAAGGGAAGAGAGAGGAGTCCAACTCAGAAACATTCACGTTTCTACAGCACATTATGTTTTACAAGGGATTTTTTTCTTATGGAAACTCTGTGAAGCAGATAGGGTAAATACCATTATTCCCATTTTACAGAAGAGGACACTGAGACTCAGAGAGGAGAAGATACTTGTCCAGGATCATCTAATTAGTCCGAATGTCAGAGCTGGGTTTCAAACGCAGGTTCTCTTCACCGTAGCACATGTGATCCTGTGTTGGGCACCGAAGTTAGACACGGGAGGAACTTCTGTACGGACCAAGTAAGAATTCTAAGACCCTGGAATGTGTCACCCCATGTAATCCTTTTCTCTGGACATTTTTAAGAAGGCAGAAAGATGCCTCTGTGTCTTGGGTAGTTCAGGTACAGCCCTCCCCAGAGTCAGGGGCATGGACTAGATGACTTTTATGAGATTGCAATTTGGGGAATGAGTCAAACTTCACAGGAATCCTTGAAATATTTTCACAGCTTCTAAGCCCGTGGGCATTTCCACACCATCAGCTGCAATCCTACAAAAGGCTCCCTGTTCCCAAGGGCTCTTGTCATCTCCATCCCACTGTCTGCTCCCTAATCTACTTACTTCAGCGTGGAAACTTGGATTCAAGAGCCCACCTCTGCCACCAGATAGCTGCGTGACCTTGGACAATCAACTAACCATCAGGGAGTTACCATGCTGTGCGAGTTACCTCGCCGTGCGAGGTTTGAGGGGAAACAGACAGAAATGAAACTTTTTTTTTGTCCTCTAGCGCCCGGGCAAATCAGTCAACCGACAAACATTTATCAAATGCTTACTATGTATCAAATATTGCGCTAAGTCCTGGGAATACATAGCACCCCCTCCAAGACAGAAGAAGCTGACTATTCCTTCCTTCAAGGGTCTAGGGGTAACCGTGAGGTGTTGTAGGTTTTAGTACTCTATCGAGAACTGCAAGTATCGTGCTTCCCATTTATCATCGTCCAATGGCCTCAATTAGCTTTGTTTTTGCAAAGGTATTTACTAAGATGACACAGTAAAATCAGTTGGTACAAAACATCCCCCCCAAACCTTGGAGTGCGTTTTGCCCTGGAATGCACAGAGTACCTAGAAAGAATGGATCAAATTTTTAGGAAAATAGCAGTGAGGCACACATGTGGCAAAGGCTCCTGATTACTGAAAAGTCCTTTTCTCCCTTTGCAGAGTTCCCATGAAGCTCCCCTTATGTGTTGTTCCTTTTTGGGCTCTGAGGATTTTCTAGATTTTCTAGAGTCCACAGCTGATAATTGTCTCTGATTCCCCAAAGCTGCTGCCATCCTTGGGTGATTGTCTTTCCACACATATATAAAAGCACTTTCTCTGTCATTGGCTTTTCTAACTCCAATAGTCAATCATTGCTGCTGGGGGTGGGGTTAAAAGATGACGAGGAGGGGGGAGGAGAGAAACTCCTTCCCCAAAGCAATTCTCTCTCAGTGATTTGGCTGAAATCCTTTCACCACTACACTGGCCTTTAGAATATAATATTCTGAACTGGTTTGCTGTGTTATACATAGGCTCAGTGGTGCATCTGATTCTCTCAGCCAATCCAAAGATACTTCCTGTATGCCATCATCTATTCTCATGCAGTGACCAAAGTACTTTATTTCTTGGAAATTGGTCAAGATTTATTCATAGCTAGCTTATACTTTGATCGACTGATTCACTGGAACTGTCTGGGCCTTCTGTAATTACGATGATTGGGGTGGGGGTTATACCAAGAAAAATCAAAACCAGTCCCCGAAGGTAGATTTTCATTCTGGATGCTTTTATGGAGGAAGAGGAAATGACATTGAATGATGAATAGTACTGAATTTATGAATCATCCCTCCCAGCTCTTGACAGAGAGGTGATAAGCTACATGTGCAGAATGAGGCATACATTTTCTGATATAGCCAAAGTATGGATCTGTTTAGCCTGACTGTTCTGATTTTTTACAGGGAGAGCATTTATTTTGTTTGAGGTATGGTTGGGGGTAGGGGTGAACTACAAAAGGGATGATATCAGTGATGGCCAGAAAAAGAAAGAAAAAGTGTTAATGAAAATACATGGGAAAAAAAAAACAAGGAAAGTTAACAGAGACATGGACAAGGAGGACAGTATTGCAATCACCATGTTAAATATATTAAATACTTGAAAAAAGATGTACATAATTGAGATTCATGGTTTCATAGCTGATTATCTATTTTTCTTTATATATAGAAATGGTCAAATTTGTTGATATCTATCAAGTTCATAGTTTTTTAAATGGGGATGGTTGGTTGGGGGAATGGCCTAAAAAACAAGAGATGAGAAAAGCAGCTGGACTGGACTAAGTATATACAGAGGAGGTACATGTTGGAGAAAATAAAATTTTGAGGGTGTTGGGTAATTGATTTTCAAGATATCTGAAAGAGGGGAAGAAGTCTAGGGTATGGAAAATCTCAGAACCTGTCATGATTACCCATCTGCACCAAAAGGTGACCAAGAGAATATTCATAAGTACTAATCCATGTGAATAAAATTTTATGAGAATGATACACACACACACACACACACAAACACACACACACACACACACACACACACACACACACACGGCATCTTTGATGAAAGTATTAGAAGTGAATGGGTTACTTTTGTCAATGACATTCCACAGCAGACCATATCTTCCAGCACTTAATACAGTGCCTAGCACATAGTAGACATTTAAAATGTTAGTGACTGACCGACTTCTTTGCCATCACACAATGTCTGAAAGATGTAAAGAATACAAGATCCCCTGATGCTTCCTTCTTTAAAAAACATATGAAAAAGCATTTGTTTCAGTGGAACAAAGCATTGTGGAGAGGTCCTCTTCTAATAAGATATGGTTTACGCATATGTAAAGTTAAATAAGAGTTCTTGAAAGCTAAAACAACAGAGAGAGCTTTGTTCGACAATTCTCCGATTATTAACATAAGGGGAGGAACCAAACAGGGAAATGGATGTTCAATAAAAGTCTTCACCGGCATCATGGAGAAAATCTAGTATAGAAACCAAGTCTCAGAGGGATTCCCTATAGATCCTCAAGTCCCCCAGATGCTCCTATGTGGAGATCATGACGACGACGATGATGATAGCTAGAATTCTTATAGCAATTTAAGATTTGCATAGGGCTTTACATAGGTTATTTCACAATAACCCTGTGAGGTACATGTTATTATCACCCCCATTTTACAGAGGAGTAAACTGAGGCTCAGAGAGTTTATGTCTTTTGTCCACAGTCACATAGGTGGTATCTAAAGCAGCATTTGAACCTGGGTCTTCCTGACTCCAAGTCCAGCACTCTACCCACTGTGCCACCTTGCCACCAATGTATGTGTCAATGGCAATGATGTTGTGCTTATATCATGGAGCTCCAAAACACTGTACAATCTCCTAAAGGACATCTATGATCACCCTAACCATGAAGGAAAAACTAAGCAGATAAGGATGCCCAATGTCCCAATTGTAATATACAATTTGATGAACAGCTTACAGAGTTTGCCATTGTATACACATACTCACATATAATATATACATATACATATGTGCAAACATGTATATACAGATGATCTATACACATAAACACATACATATTAATATTATATATGTATGTGTGCATATACATACACACACACACACACACACACACACACACACACACACATATATATATATATAAAATCTCTCTCTCTCTTTCTCTCTGTGAATAGACACTCCAAATAGATAATGATCTGGGCCTAGAACTAAAAACTAAGAGGATTATAAACTTAGAGCTAGAAGAGACATTAGAGTCAGAGTCCAAAGGCCTCATTTTACAGATGAAGAAGCTGAGGCACAGGGAGGTTAATCAATTTGCCAAGAGTTATACTGCTTGAGTGTCTGAAGCAGAATTTGAACTTACATCTTCTTTTTTTCATGTTACTGATTTTAATGAAAAAATGTCTTTATATCTTTGCCTATAAATCATGAGGCTTAAAAATATGTAATTTTTGCCATTTTTTCTTTCTATAATGTCTCTACAAAGTTGTCGCAATCGTCATCATAATGACTATTAGCTCATATACATATATATCACACAATATTCTATATGCTACATACATAATGTAACACATTACATATATATATATATATAATAGAGTGATAACTGAGTATTGGATTATATACAGCAAAGTAAATCCGCCTTTACCATGGAGAATTCCAATAAACTAGAATTCTCTTAAAAAGCTGTTTAGGCAAAAGTAAACACATCAACCTGGCCTTTTTTACTCACCCCCAAACTGTTTCAAACTTATGCTAGCTTCTTGAAAATACATACATGCATAATACATATATACGTAAATATAGATACAGACATATATAGGCATATGGAGCTCTCTCTCTCTCTCTCTCTCTCTCTCTCTCTCTCTCTCCCTCTCTTCTTTATCTCTCTCTCTCTCTCTCTCTCTTCCTCCCCCCCTCCTCTCTCTCTCCTCTCTCTGTCTCTGACTCTGTCTCTCTATCTCTCTCTCCTCTCTCTCTTTTCTCTGTCTCTCTGTTTCTGTCTCTCTGTCTCTGTCTCTCTGTTTCTCTCTCTCTCTCCTCTCTGTCTCTCTCTGTGTCTCTGTCTCTGTCTCTCTGTTTCTGTCTCTCTGTCTCTGTCTCTCTGTTTCTGTCTCTCTGTTTCTGTCTCTCTGTTTCTGTCTCTCTGTCTCTGTCTCTCTGTTTCTCTCTCTCTCCCTCTCCCTCTCTTCTTTATCTCTCTCTCTCTCTTCCTCCCCCCCTCCTCTCTCTCTCCTCTCTCTGTCTCTGTTTCTGTCTCTCTCTCTCTCCTCTCTCTCTTTTCTCTCTCTCTCTCTCTCTCTCTCTCTCTCTCTCTCTCTCTCTCTCTCTCTCTCCTCTCTGTCTCTGTCTCTCTCTGTGTCTCTGTCTCTGTCTCTGTTTCTGTCTCTCTGTCTCTGTCTCTCTGTTTCTGTCTCTCTGTCTCTGTCTCTCTGTCTCTCTCTCTTTCCCTCTTCCTCCCTCCCTCCCTTCCCCTCCCTCCGTCCCCCCTCTCTTTCTCCATACCACTGCAATATTCTAAGTTTAATGCAAGGGAAAAGAGAAAATAAGAGACATAAAACTCATTGTTATCTTCTGTTTACATAGGCAGAGCGGAGACATTTAAACCCAGCTTTTCAGTCTTTGAAGTGCCAAGTTGAGATGTTTCAGTCACTAACTGAATTGATCAGCTATATGTAATTTGCACTCCAAACCTCCAGGGCAAACATATTAAACTTGAAGTAAAACACTCACATGAGCTAAAGAAGAAAAAAGAGGGTCTTCCAAGATTGAAACTGACACTGTAAGTAACCTACTTTGCAACAACAACAAAAAATTCTACAATTAAAAATGAATCTGCATTAGTTCTTTTCCCCCTATCCCACCAAACCAGATTTAGTTCACTGCTCCCTGATGTAGCAGGGTGGCATGGGGAAGGGAGATGCTATTATAAGATAACAGTAATAATAATAGAAAAGGAGTCAGTGGTTCCAAAACTATAGTGTTCTTCTTTCCAAACAATCAGACCTTTAATGCTATACCTTGTCACTGTACCTTGACTCCAACATATTGATGTCATTTTGATCTCCTTGGAGAACAAAGGACAACCAACCAACCAACCAGTTATAATTCAAAGCTGTACAGAGTTTGTCCCCATAAATATTGTTCAGTTCCTGGCACTTGCATCAATAATTAAATTACAAACAATAAATATTGGCATCATGGGTACATATTTACAAGAAAGAAAAAGTTATTACAAAATGCTACTGCAGACCACACAATCACCATCTGTGTAGAGCAATACCATAGCCTCATCTTGAAAAAAACCAAAACCACAAGCACAAACACTCAACAGTGTCAATGCCATTAGACAAGAATACATTGACAAGTGTAATGTTTTGAGAAAAAAAGGTCCAAGATGGCAGGACGGTTTAAGACTGTAAGAGTTTAAACAATCACCACCCAGCCAGGGAAACATTCTCATTATTTCACATCATACCATTGAAAGCCCCCTCCCCCTCTTTTTTTAAAAAATTTCCTCTCAAGAAAAAATTGCAGGGTCAGAGTATTACAATGAAGGGATCAGCTCAGCAGGATTTGGAGTGTTCAGTTGGGGGCGCAGGGAATTTAGGAGATAAAATTAATTTGAATGTCAAAACATGTCTTCTTAATCTTGAGAAAAGGGTTAAGGTTACTTCAGAGATCTTGCCAGACCTTGCCAAAGATCTTCTTGCCTAATTGTAAGAAATAAGATGTAGTCCTAGATGGTTGCTTGTGCAAAAAACTCTCCATTTCTATCTGGATTGGTCTCAGTTCTCTCTCTCTCTCTTTTCCTTCCTTCCTTCCTTCCTTCCTTCCTTCCTTCCTTCCTTCCTTCCTTCCTTCCTTCCTTCCTTTCCTTCCTTCCTTTATTCTTTCCTTCTTTCCTTCTTCCTTCCTTTCTTTCCTTCCTTTATTCTTTCCTTCCTTCCTTCCTTTCTTTCCTTCCTTCATTTCTTTCCTTCCTTCCTTTCTTTTTTCCTTCCTCCCTTCCTTCCTTCCTCACTTCTTTCCTTCCTTCATCACTCCCTTCCTCCCTCCCTTCCTTCCTTCCTTTATTCTTTCCTTCCTTCCTTTATTCTTTCCTTCTTTCCTTCTTCCTTCCTTCCTTCCTTCCTTTATTCTTTCCTTCTTCCTTCCTTCCTTCCTTTCTTCCTTTCTGCATTTGGTCTCTCCTATAGTTAATAGGGTTTTGAGTGTTTATTTTTGTCCTCAGACGTACCACCAGCTAAAATTGGGAGGAAGTCTCGGGTTGTGACTGGTGCTAGTCTGAGTTATGGAAGAAGGGATTTTAGTGGATTCTTTACTGTTTGCAAAGGCCATAGTGGGTGGATGATTCATAGCCTGAACTGGCAGCAGGGGAGGAATCTGACCCTCGAGATTCATGAACCTTCGTGTGTTGCCTAAGAGAGCTGAGGTGTATATTAAGATTTGTTACATACTTTACAGATGGAAGGTTTGTTGGATGTATGCACAATGCACGTGCTTCTTTCTGTTACCACTGTTTGCAAAGACTCTTATCATAGCCTTCAAATTCACATTTAAAGGGTTTCTCACCTGTATGTGTCCTTTTATGAATCTTGAGATTCTCAGTGTGGGCCAGCTTAGGTCCTCCTAATTCCAAGTGGAGTGCCTATTCTATTGAACCTCTAAAGTGCCTCAGGAGAGCAGCAAGAACTGCCTTTGGGAAATCACAAAGTTCTTTTAATGACCTCAAGTTTTCCCCTAAAACAAAGGCTCATCTTTTAACACCAGTGATTTTCCAGTAACATCACAAAGCTGTGAGTCCAGTTTCTAAAGAATCTAAATTGAGGATTACCCTAATGGCATTGGTGAGACACATGGTGGTGTGAGAAGACTGAAACACATTATAAATGAAGAATTATGAAGTAGTGGAGAGAAGGATATCATCAAAGAAATTTGTCATTGAAAAGAAAGATGCTGTGGGAGTATCTTGTCCCATGGTCACCCAACCTCAGAGCCAGGATTTAAGCCCAAGCCAGTGGAAGGACTAAATGCTCCATTGCTGTCTTCTGGATGGCAAAAGAGCAAAAGGAAGAATTTTGGCAGGCTGCATATAGTCAACTTCTGTGAAGACATGGGTGAGTGTTGCACAGGATGGTCAGATATGGATGAGTTTTGCTCTTCTTCCTCAGGGAAAGCTTGTAATGAGAAGACCACAGATCCATCAGGGTTAATTATGATGCTGGTAGTGGTGATAGCTTGAATGTTTTTATTAGGTTTAAAAGAGCTTTCAAAGCCATGATTTCATTTGGTACATATGATAACCTTGTGACGTTGGTAAAGCATGTATTATTATTTGGCATATAAAGAAACTGAGGCACAGAAAGGTTAAGTGACTTGCCCAGGGTTGCACAGCTAGTAAGTGTCTGAGGTAGGATTCGAACTCAGACCTCCCTGAGGGTCCAACTCTCTATTTACTTCTATTTAGTACTATTTACTACTCTTAGTAATAACAATGATAGCCATGATGCTATCAGTGGTGATGGTTACAGCAACAGAGATGGTAGTGTTCTTGGTAGTGGTGATAATGTTTTTGTTGGTGATCACAGATCATAGAATTTGCAAGATCTTTCCGCAATCATTTAATTCAACTTACATTCCAAGCAGGAGTTCTTAATCTGAGGTCTGTAGATAGTAAAGTGACTGTTCCACAGTCACACAATCTGAGAGCCAGGATTTTAAGTCCATGAACTTAGGGAAAAAAAATCAGCCTCATTTCAATGGAATTGATTTCCTTTGTAATCCCATGTATTTTAGTTTAAGCATTAAAAAAGATTATTCTGAGGAGTCCATAAGCTTCATTAGACTTTCAAAGGAGTCCCTGACATACAATAAAGTCTAAGGACCCTTGTGCTAAAGCAGTGGTTCTCAAACTTTAGGATCTTCTTCATACTCTTAAAAAACTCTTGAGGACCCTCCTTCAAAGAGCTTTTGTTTATATAGGTTATAATTTATGCATTTTTATCATGTTAGAAATGAGAATATCTTTTAGTATCATTAGAAAGAGGGTTTTGGCCTAAAAGACTTCCCAAAAGGGTCTTTGGGACTGTCAGGGGTTCCTGGACCACACTTTGAGAACCACTGTCCTAAAGGAATCCTCATTACCACATGCTTGCCAAGTGGTTTTGTTTGAAGGCTTCCAACGAAGAAGAAACCACTACCTCCCAAAGCAGTCCATTCCACCTGGGATAGCTCTAATTGGGGCTGTCTTTCCTGACATCAAGCTCAAATTGGCCTCTTTGCAAATTGTCACCATTATCTGCCCCCTAGGCTGAACAAAACCAGTCTAATCTCTCTTTTCTATGGTGTTGAGTCTTGTCTAACTCCTCATCCTCCCATCTAGGGTTTTCTGGGTAAAGATACTGGAATGGTTTGCCATTTCCTTCTCCAGCTCATTTCACAGATGAGGAAACTGAGGCAAACAGCATTAAGTGACTTGCCCAGGGTCACACAGCTAGTAAGTGTCTGAGGTTGGATTTGAACTCAGGTCCTCCCATCTCCAAGCCTGGAACTCTATCCACTATGCCAGCCAGCTGCCCTTCAAATACTTGCATCACAATGCTGATCACTTTTAAGGTTTACAACACTCTTTGCCCAAAACTCTGTGAGGTAGGTAGTGCCAATGTTGCATCCATTTAATAGACGAGGGCGTTGAAGCTCAGAGAGGTAATGTGATTGTCCCATGGTCACCGAACCTCAGAGCCAGGATTTAAGCCTGTCTCCCCATTCTAGGTCCTCTATTGGTTCCATGTCATCTGCAGTAACAGGAAAGTATTGTGAGCAGAGAGGGAACCTGGTCCTTGCTATTGAGGGCATTAAATTCCTAAGACAACAGCACACACAAGTCATGCCCCCCCTAAAACTTCCTTTTTCCTTCTGATCGGAAGTTCCTTCCTCCCGGATCATGACTGGTAGTGAAACCTCCAAATTGACTTGCATCTGCCCTGGGGTCCTTGTCACTAGATCATAAGATTCAGAGCTAAGAGGACCCGGCCCATCCACTCTCACACATGAGATAAGTGTTAGAGGCAGGATTTGAACCCAGACCCTCTGACTCCGAATCTAGGGCACTGTGTCTCTGTCGGGATGCTTGTCCTTTGGCTCACTGATCGTCTCAGTGGCCACAAGTCCCTCCCTTTTGTTGGCCAAATGAATAGGACCCTGGAAGCTGAGAGCAAAGCCGCCAAGGTCACACTCACCTACCCGGGGATTCTGACCCCCTCAAAACCGCGGGAAATCATTGCTGCCAATGACGTTCAAAGTCACCCAGCCTAATCCCCTCATTTTACAGCAGAGGAATAAAACCCAATGAGAGGAACTGACTTGTCTATAATCACATGGGAAGCGACTAACAAAGCCAGACTTAGAACTGGCCTTCATCCCTCCCCCCAGGGGCACTGTGGGCATTTTTCTTGGGTGTCCCCAAGCTTGACAGTGTAGAAAGTTTTCACCATGGCAACTACTGTCCCCGTGACAAGTCTATTCAATTAGACAGTGTCCGGAATTGAGGTTGCCGAGTGCTCCCCCATCTCAGCTTCTCCCTGGGCTCTGAAGCATGGGGGAAAATCATAGGATATCAGTGGGAAAGGGACCTTGGGGGATGCCTAGTCCAACCCCCTCATTTTACAGACCAGGAAACTGAGTCACAGAAAGGAGGAGTGATTTACCCATGATCCTCCAGCTAATAAGTGGCAGGGCTAGGATAAAGAGCCATGTCTTCTCATTACAAATCCTCCCCTAAATGAGTGTGAACTCATTGAAACCAAGAACGGACTGTTTCAATTTTTGATTTTGTATTCCCAGTGCCTGGCCTCTTAGTAGGTACTTAATGAATGTTTGTTGATTGACTGACAGATGGATAGGTGGAATGATCCAAATTCAGAGTCCTGTGCACAGAAGCCCTGCCTCTGGTAATTCTAGAGAAAGGTTGCTTGAGGCTCTGTTTTGACATCCTAGAAACCTGAAGGTTTCAATCAGCTTCTTAATTAAACGGCCCTGGAGTTCCTCATTCAGGGCTAGTCATCGCCCTAAGAAAATATTTATCTGACACCTAATCCTAAAGAACAAACGCCTTGTTCCCACCCCCACCTCCCGCCGGGGTATTGAGCTTTGCTGCAGTCCTTGGCCCCAGACTCTGCCTTCCGAAGCCAGCCAGCTTCTCTTTCTATTCTCCTAAGAGGGATTGACTAGGAGAGCGTAAATGCAGCCCCGCTTGTGGAAAAACCAGTGGGACTCAACTTGCCTCACTCTGTCACTCTTCTGGTAAAAGTAGAATGTAAGAAGGACGGGGACTTTTTCCTTTCTGTCTTTGTGTTTCTAACACCTCCTGCTGGCCTATAGGTACCTAGTAAAAATGCTTGATGTTGAATTGAGTGCACAATGGGCTGGCCTCTTTCTCACTTTCACTTATCTAGAACTTGACAGTGCAGCGGATAGAGCCTGAGACTTGGAGTCAGAAAAACCTGACTTTGAATCTCGCCTCAGACGCTTAATGGCTGTTCGACCCTGGGCAAGTCATTTAACCTTTCTGTGTGGCAATTTCCTCATCTGTAAAATGGGCATCATCATCACCATCATCATCATCGTCATCATCACCATCATCATCATCACCATCATCATCACCACCACCATCATCATCATCGTCATCATCACCATCATCATCATCATCACCACCATCATCATCATCACCATCATCATCACCACCACCATCATCATCATCGTCATCATCATCATCACCACCATCATCATCATCGCACCTATCTCCCAGGGTTATTGTTGGGATCAAATAATTTGCCATATGTGTGGGGCTTTGCAAACCTTAAGGCACTACATAAATGCCAGCTATTACTATTACTGTATCCGCTGTCTCATTTCATACTCATAAGAATCCTGCGAGATGTGTAGGACAGACGTCATTATCCCCATTTTACAGATGAGAAAACTGAGATTCAGAAAGGCAAAGTGACTTGCCCAGAGTCACACAGCTTGTATGTGGCTGACCTGGGGTGAAAACTTAGGATGCGCAGGTCTCTTACTCTTAGTCCAAGGTTCTTTCCATCCTTCCATCTACAAGTTTTTATTAAGCACTCACTTTGCATCAGGCACTGTGATAGACCTTACAGATTCAGAAGGCAAAAGTGAGAGAGCCCTTGACCTTTACAAACTTATATACTATTGAGAGATCTAGTGGAAAGAGCAATGAATAGCTCTGGAGGGCATTCCAAGTCTATATGAAATATACGTGAGCCACCTGAGCTGCTGGGCTGGGGCAGGGTGGCTTCCACGAAACTGAACGTGGGTCCTGACTAATGGTCTTGTCCTTTGGGATGATGCGACAATCCTTTATCAGTCCTCCTGACTGTGGGGTTGTCCCCCTTTCTCTCTTTCTGTCTCTCTGTCTGTCTGTCTGTCTCTCTCTCTCTCTTCCTCCTCCTCCTTCTTCTCCTCCTCCTCCTATTCCTCCTTCTCCTCCTCCTCTTCCTCCCCTACTCTCACTCTTGAACATGTCACTTGGGATTCTGGCAACACCTTCTTTATAATTCTTTCAATTGGGATGGAGGTTGGGGTAAGGAGATTTCTCTCCCTCCTCCTACACCCCAAACAATTATACCTACAACTTGAGCACAAAGCAGCTAGAAAACACGCTTCCTTAGCAAGCCCAAGACTGAATCTTGCCCCTGGCCACAGCTCTTTTGTGTTCTGTCTTAAGCATTTCCTTTGCATTGAAAGAAAGAAATAGCTGTCCTATATCTGATATCTCTTTTGTATACTGAGTACTGTATCTAGAAGAGACACTGTCAATCCCTTTAAGGGGAGAACTTAGGCATGAGCCATACCTAAGCTTTGGCTTTAGAGGGTTTTTCCAGAACTCCAGGGTAGAGGATGAAATGAACCAGAGAATTCTAGAAAATGCTTGATTCCCTACTCTTTGGGAAAGGCTCCCATCATATTGGACTCTGATCATAAGAGTCAAAAGCCCAAGAGCCTTTTCTTGGAAGCCCCACCCTGGGTCAAGGGTAACACAAGGTAAATTGGAGAGGGCATTGAGAAAGGCTTCATGTAGCCAGGTGTTTCTGCTGCACTTTGGAGGAATTCTAAGAGCCACAGTCTGGTGAGGAGGGGGTATATTCCTGGCATAAAGGACAGTTTGTTAAAGGTCCTGGGCCCATGCTCAAAACCCTTCTAGTTTGGTAAATCTTACCAGGGCTTACCCTGTACTTACATAGCCTTTGAGAGACCCAAGTCAAGCCCATGCCATGACAAGGCATCAGAATAGGAGCTTGGTGACTGGAGTTGGGAGGCAGAAAACACAGTGGCTAAAACCCCCTTCCAATCCAAATGCATCTCACTTCTAACTTGGGACACTCTATGGAGTATACGGCCATCTTCCTTTGGAGATATCCTCCTCTGAGACAGCTAATAAGTACCTATGAGAGTAATAGTCAGTCTCTCAACTCGTGGAGGCATGAGATTCTCTCCAATGAATTTGAAGCAGGGTGGGGGGTGGGGTGAGACCAGATAGACCAGTGTGCTGGTTCAATAGAGTCTTCTGATTTTAGGACTAGAAAAGACTTAAGAGGTTTCCCTCTTATGCAAGAATCTTCTCCGAGCATCCTTAACATCCAATCTCTTCTTGAATATCTCCTGTGATGTGGAGCTCACTCCTTGTTTGAAAACTAATAACAACCTGCTAATTTATCAGATACTTCATAGCTGGCTTCAATGATATAGATAAGCTCCTGTACACAGTATGGGGATCCACTGTCTCCCACCTCCAGCCAAGAATAAGAAAAACCACAACAAAGAAGCCTCAGGTTCATTGTAAGGGAAAGCTTTGATAGCAAGAATTGCTAAATGCTGAACTAGGTAATCAAAAGAGACTGTCCTGCTTTGATGAGCTCTCCACTAGACCAGTGGCTCTCTGAACTGGAGCCCTCACTCTGTGGGACTTCGCCGTCTTTTCCAAAGCCATAGTGAACTGAATCAAGATTCTTTCCTAATTACATGAAGAGTCAGTCACCTGACACAAGCCTTCCCCAGACGGCGGGGTTGGGGGGGAATCAGAGCTCTCCATTATCAACAAGAGTTGTTCTTCTGAAAGCCAGCCAACTAGACCAATGGTATCTGAATTTGACACTCAATTGGACATAATTAAGATGCTCAGCTAGAAAATGGGGCCCCCTGGGGAAATGATCTCTTAGCGTAAAACTCTCGTCCTGTCCCCCCTCATTCCGATTTTGGGGGGAGAGGCATTTTCTTCAAAGTCAGACTCAGAACACTCCTTTTGTCAGCCTGGCGGCAGCATCCCTGCCTTCTGACAACCAAGGCTCCCACATCCTCAGGAAGAGGAAACAGCAGGAGAGGAGAAAACAGTCAACAGTGAAAGATGAAACCCGGAGAAGGAGGGAGGCAGCCTTCCTTCCTTTTTTTTGTCTTTTTCTTAAATTTCAGACCTATCTGAAAAGGCCATTAAAAAAACAGTCATACCCCTTACTGTATCTTCTCCAGGAAAATCATTTCAGTAAATTAGAATGAATCAATGGGCAACTCAAGACACCCTGAGAGTCTTTGAAAGCTAAAAGTATGTTGGGGGTGGTGTGGGGAGTGGCTTTGGATGAGCTTGGAAGATCTGCTCACCTCCAATTCATCTCCTGGGTAGCTTTGCAAACTGCTGGGCCCCTTGGACTGTTCAGCTGGGAACATGACACTCACCTTATTTCTGGTTTCCATCCATGCAGTATATGCCATTAACATCTCAAGTCATCCCCTCTGACATGGTGGGCCTCCATTCTCTGGTGGATTCCTACAGGCATCTGTCAATGGTTTATAACCTGGATCAGCTAAGCCCTGCTGAATAAGGGGGCAGGGGTAACTGAAATGCCCCCAAGGGTGTCACCCTCCCCTGGGGCTAGTTCTGCCAGGAAGCAGAGCTCTGGTGCCTAGGTGGGGTGATGGATTAGAGAGGTACCAGGACCATCCTCTTGTGTTGCTAGAAATTCCCCACGGGAAGCAGCCACCCTGGGCTCATGCTTTGTCTCTAGAAGGATCCCATATCCTCTGCTATCCCTCGAATAGGGATCAGAATTAGGATCTGTGATTTATTTGATGTGGGGAACTCCCAGATGAGAAAAATCCCTCTACCAATGCAAGTTGGTACCTTCTCTGCCACTTATAGTTTTAGAGAGTCTCAGACATAGTTATATACTATTCAAGAGAATGCAGAGGTGAGTAAGATGTTCCTGCCATGATGGACCATCGTGGAAGTCCTGGGGGTGGGGAGGGGGACAGGGGCTAGTCCTGCTCAAGCCTGCAGAGAAGTAATGCTGGGTAATGGAGAGAGTGTTAGATATGGAGTCAGGAAGACCTTGATTCTAACTCTGCCACTGACGCTTACTAGCTGTGGGACTCCTTCTGAGACTCAGTTTCCACATCTGTAAAGTGTGTATTAATAATACTTGTAGGGCCCACCTTGAAGGGTTGTTGTGTGACTTCAATGAGAGAAAACATTAGTCCACAAGAGATAGCCAGGACACCGAAATTAAGTGAGTTGCCCAGGGTCACCCAATGCTCTCTGATGACTGCCTTTCAAGGCTATCAATAAAAATGCAAAATGATAATGGCAAAGTTATTCTGAGCGTTATAAATACTCAGATCAGCTACAAAGGACCTAGGAAGGAAGGTGCTGTCTAAACTCCAGAGAAAGAACTGCTAAAATTCACAATTTAACATGGAACAAAAAAACAAATAAAATAAAAATTTGAAAATTGCAAAAAGTGTGTTGTTAACCCAGAAGGTATTATATAAAGGTCAGCTATTAGTTTTGTGCATATTCAAGAAATATAACACAGACAGCCTGGAAATATGTCAGAGTTGGGGGCTTTGTAGCAGAGGCTGCTGGGGTTTGCAGGAGGAGTCTGGGTCTCAGTTTCCTCATCTGTAAAATGGGAGGGTCGACCTTGATAACCTCTGCTCTCTCCTCCAGCTTTGGAGTTATAGCCTGTGAACCAGTTTCATTCGTAAACATCTAAGTTCTGATAAACCCCTCTCTGGTAGCAGGGAGCTCCCTGCCCCAGCCTGGGGGCTGCCTCCTATCGCTGCAGCTACCTGGCCTGCCTGCTTCCAGGCATTAGAGGGTCAGTGAGCAGCAGAGGGGCCAGGAGCAGGTGGAGGGTGGGAGGTGGACCCGGCAGGAGCCACTCCTGCCCTCTGCCCCACTCTGTTGCTCTTTGGGGAAGGAGGAATGGGAGGTGGTGGGGAGCAACCTTCCTTTTAAAAAGTCTCCCAGAGCTTGGCACTGACCCTGGCATGTTGGCAGCTACAAAGACCTAAATTTGGATGGCCTGCAAAACAGCCTGAGATGAGGGGAGGGGCCAGAACTATAAGCCTCAGCTTTTTTTGACGATGCTAGTTCTGGCCAGAGTGTGAGTGCCTCTACAAAGCTGATCAAGCAACTAACCCCAAAGAGTTGCCCCTCTCTACCCACCTCACCCAGTCAGAGGCAGGAGGTACTATGGAAAGACCCCTGAGATGAGAAGATCCAGCTTCTAATATTAGCCTTTCCACTTACTAGCTGTGTGACTACAGATAATTTATTTCCACCTCTTTGGGCCTCAGTTGCTTCATCTATAAAAGGGGGATTTAAAAAAGGCACCACTTTCCTTCCAGGGTTGAATTAGATGCTTCATAAACCTTGTAGAAACTGGAGTCGCTGGTATTGGAATCAGATGAAGGGATGAGAGAGCATAACCCCCCGCCCCTTCACTCTCCCTTCACATGGGTTCTCCACCGGTAGGAGTTAGGTAGCCCCTGCCACATCCCACCTTCTGTTATTTCTTGTGATAGCCTTCCCATTAGATTGCAAACTCTGCAAAAGTAAGAGCTATTTCATTTTTCATCTTTGTAGCCCTACTGCCAGTGTAGAGTCTGTACACAGTAGATGTTTAATAAATGCTGATCGAATCAAATTGAAATGTAGATCTCTGTAAAGTTCTTAGAACAGTGGCAGGTAAATTTAGGTTCCAAGCAAAGAATTGATTGCATGCCTGTTATGGACACAGGAAAGCTTTTTCACATGGTAATAATAATTTAAAAAACCCACCTTTTTGATAGGGATGGTGATGTAATGGTGATGATTTAGAGGATTGTGGTGGTGTCCATACCACTCATCACAGTAAGCCTTCCCCTCTGTCCTCCAATCTTCCACATCATCCTTCCCTTGACACTTTCAGCAAAGTACTTTGCCTCATACTTAACCATTTGCCAAGAACTGAGTCTTTTCCTCATCACACATCCCTTTGTCATTTTCTTCTATCATCTCCTTCACTTCAGTCTCTGATGAAGAGATGACCCTTCTTGTTGCCAACATCCAACCCAACATGTTGAACCCTTGCTCTAATTCTCTCTCATTTCCAACAGATTGCCTCCACTTTCATCTCCACTTTCTAAATTTCAATCTCTCCTCTCCATTAGTTATTTCCAAGCAGCCTACACAGTCCATGTCTTATATCCTAAAAAAAGTGCTCCCTACATCCTCAAATACCTGCTGGCTAACTTCCTCTCTCTAGTCTCTCCTCTGCTAAGTTCTTGAAAAAGTCATCTCTACTGGGTACCTCCACCTTCCCATTTCTCACTGTCTTCTAAACCCTCTGCAACCCAGCTTCCAACCTCGTCACTGAAATGAAACTGCCCTCTCCAAAAGTGATCTCTTCACTGCCAAGCCTAATGGCCTCTTCTCAAGCATCGTGGTCTCTGCAGCATCTCATATTGTGGCCCATCCTCTCCTCCTAAACACTCTCTCCTCTCTCGGTTTTCATGGCCCTCCTCTTTCTTGGTCCTCCTCCTATCTGTCTGTCCTCTCCTGCTCAGCCTCCACTGATGGCTCTTCATCCATGTCATAGCCACTGCCTGTGGATTTTCCCCACCTCTCCATGCTGCTTCCTCTTCTATTTTCTCTCTCCATTATCTCACTTGGTGATCTCAACTCCAATGAGTTCAGTTATCTTCTGTATGTAGATGACTTCTAGTCTACATACCATCCCTAGTTTCTCTCCCGAGCTCCTGGTCTGCATCACTGCCTATAGACCATTTCGAATTGGATGTCCCATAGACATTTCAAATGCAATATATCCGAAAACAGAATTCATTTTCTTTCCTCCCAAACCCTGTCCTTTTGCTAATTTCCTTATTGCTGTTGAGATCATGCTCCTCATCCTATTCACCCTGGCTTCCTTCAAGACTTAGCTTAACCACTAGCTCCATGTAATGGATCGATGATGGTGATGGTAATGGAGTAGATATTGATGAAGATAATAGTGGTGATATTAATGGTGATGATGATGAGAGGGATGGTAGTTTTCAACCAATCAACCATCAAGTTCTTTGTTACCGTGTTGGGCACTGGGGAAACAAAGAGAAATAAAATACTTCCTGTTCTCAAGTAGTTTGCATCTTACAGAACCCTGGGGGTGGGGGAGGGGTGAGTCAGCATGCATATACATAAGAGTATAAAAAATAAATACAAAGTATTTATACAATGTGGCGCAGTGGCTAGAGCTCTGAGCCTGGAGTCAGGAAGCTCAAATCTAGTCTCCCTTACTAGCTGTGTGACCCTGGGCAAGTCACATAACTTCTGACTGCCACAGTTTCCTCGACTCTGAAATGGGAATCGTAACAGCATCCACTTCTCAGGGGTGTTGTGAGAATCGAATGAGATAATATTTGTAAAACATTTAGGGCACTGTCTGGTGCACAGTAAGTACTTGTTTTTTCTTCTTTCCTTCCCAAATTTGTGGGGAAAAGGCATTGGCTGCTAGAAGGAGGGCCAACAGAAGGTGTCCACTGAGCAGAGTTCTGAAGGAAACAGATTCTAAGGTGGGAGTGATGGTGGCCATGGGGATAGAGATACTCAGGGTGGTGATGGTGTTACGGGAGGAGTGGTCCATGGAAATGTGGAGCACAGAAGTGGGGTGGGGAGGTTCTAGAGCATCGGTATCACCCTGTTCCCTTCAGACAGGAATCTATTAAAGGCAAGTCTTTCCTGGCCTTCATCCAAAGAGATTAATTGCTGAAATGCCAAGATGACTTCATTGTAAGGCAGCCTCACCTCTTAAAATCCCCTCCCAACTCTTCTCCCTTCCCTCCACCCTATGATGCCAGTGTTACAACGAATTTCTTCTATTACCTCCAGACCAGAAAAGTGCACTTGTGAGGAGTGATGGATGGGGAGAAGAAGAGGAGAGGGTGAATTGTGAATTCATTCAGTAATTCAGCTCATCATTTATTAATCACTTACAAAGCTAAGGCACTGTGTTAGCTTCTGGGGCTGGGTGAAGGATATCAAAGAGCCCCTGTCTCCAGGTTCCTGCCCTTAGGGACCTTACATAGAGCCCAAAGTGGAAAGGACACTGGATACGATGACAGTGGACCTATGCCTCAACCCCTGTGTCATTTTAAATCTCTTCGCTCCTGGGTCCTTGCCTATGAAGTAAGATATGTGGGTATGTAAAACAATTACCTCTAAGATATCATACAGTTCTAAATTTCAAATCAACAATCATTTATTAAACACCTACTGTGTGCAAAGCATTGTCCTAAGCAACAGTTATACAAAGACAAAAAACAAAACCATGTCTGCCCTGAAGAAACTTATATTCTACTAGGAATCCTATGGTCCTCGTAGAAGGGAAGATTTGATGGAGTTAATAAGTGTGGCACTTTCCAGGAGAGGTAAAGGCTATTGGGTGGTGGGGAGGGGGGATGGACGACATTTTCTGAAGCCAAAAGATATGGCTTTTTGCCATCTTTACCTTGCCAAATCCTTCAAGGTGATTTGGGGAAACAGGTCTTGAGAATGTACGGAAGATGATACAATTTTTAAAATGTTTCTGGTGTCTTTCTGAAATATCTTTTGTGTTTACTTTATGTAAATTTCCAACTATATCCTTCCCCCTCTCCCTATCTAGCAAACTATCATTGTAACAAAGAATTTTCAAAAAGAAAAGGGGGAAAGCAGTTAAGTATAACCAGCCAACTTATCCAGCAAGTCTGATAATGTATGTAATATATAATATATAATAGACCTTCCCCAGCCCAGCCCCTCCCACATACATACATACACTTCTTCAGAGAAAGAGGGGAGGTACATCTGGGAAGACAATTTGAACCAAAAAGGTTTTGGCACATCAGAGTGGCAGCCAAGCCAAGCTGGATTTATCTTCATCTCTATTTCAAAGCAGAATGAACAGGACATTGGCTAGGCTGAATTCCACTTGAGCCAGGGGAGATCTTTCTCAAGTCTCTGATACACAGTCATTCTAAAGAGAGGAGAGCCATGGGTTAACAATCATTTGGGAGTAAACCCCCATTCCTAAAATCCAAAGGGAGGCTTGGTTACAGGCAAAGAATTCCTGACCAAATTCAGTTGCTAAATCATCAGGGCCTCATATGCCTTTGGCAATTCCAAGATGGGGGAGGTAAGCGATCTCCTTGTCACATGGACATTTCAGCCCCTTCCCAGAAAGCCCAGGCAGTGCCAAGTGACTGCTGAAGAAAGCAGATCCCTCTGAGCTGGATTTGAGTAACTCAAAACCCCTCTCATTTACTCAACATAACATGGTCAGTCCTGGCCCCCTGAGCTCCACCAGCCTCTCGAACTATCAGCCTGTATCTGGAACAGAAGTTGCTCCTGGCTAAGATGACAGAAGACCAGGATTGCTGCTAGATCCTGAAATGGGATGATGCTAAGCAGAAAGGGACTGCTTGACTTCAGCTCCAAACTAGCAGAGCCCAGATGATCATATCAATGTCATAGGGAGATTCTTGACTTCTTTTGACTTTTTGAGAATACTGATGGAGTTCACAGACTGGCTATCAATAATCCTTCCCCTTTGCCATGGCCAGACTGTCTTCTTTCTCACTTATAATGTCTTTGATGCCATCCTTCATACTTCCCCTCCATTCAAATTTCTCATTTGTAATGTGTAGTGGCACCCTTCCAAAGAATGTGGGTGTAAAAGATTGAAGAAAGAGAGAAAGGACCCCTATGTAAAAAGTATTCATAGAAACACTTTTTTGTTGTAGCAAGGATCTCGAAAGTGAGGAGGTGCCTATCCCTTGGGGAATAGCTGAACTTATGGTATTTGACTGTGTATTATTGCGCCACAAGAAATGATAGAGGAGATGGCTTCTGAGAAACCTAAGAAGATGTGTATGAACTGATGTGGAGTGAAGTAAGCAGAACTGGGTAAACAGTTTATACGAGGACTACAGCAATATAAAGAAAACTGTCTTTGAAAGACAAGAATTCTGATCAACGTAATGACTGATGGTGAAGCATGCTACCCACCTCACACTAGAGTCATTAAAAGAATTATGGAATTTCCCAGAGACAGTCAATCAATCCAGCCTGCTTTCCCTGTTCTATTCAATTCTGGACCAAATTCATCATCTATTTACAATTCGTGTTGTGTGTGTATAAATACACATACATATGTATAGATAACACATGTAGATATTTAAATAAATATCTGTATGTGTGGCGTATGTACATATATGCATACATAGTCTAAGATAGGGACTGAACCTATAATTTTATTATACAGAAAATCTCTTAGCAGAACTGGAGACTCCATCTACCAATGCATGTAGGCGCCTTCTCTGAAACTAATTATTTTGAAGAGTTGCCTAGAGCACGGAGAAATTCAGCGACTTGTGACCTTTCTCAGCCTCAATTTTCTCAGCTGTAAGATAGGGATAATAATAGCACCTACCCCCACAGCGTCCTCGAGAGGGTAAAATGAGATAACACATGCGATGGGCTTTGTAAACCTTAAAGCGCTATATAAATGCTAGCTTATTGTTTTCATCATTCTATTATGTTATTGTGGTTTTGATTATTATTGTGGTCCAGGATTGCATCTAACTGGGGCAGCGTTGCCTGATTCTCCTATAGACCGTTTATAAAAAATGTCTTATTAAAAAAAAGAAATTAAGTGACTTGTCCAGAGACACATAGTCAATATTTGTTACAAATGGGATTGAATCCAAGCCTTCCTGGCTCCCAGGCCAGCTTTCTATTCACTACTCCATGGTGCCTTGATAGATCTATAGATACACAGATATAGAGTTAGAAATAAAGACAGAGATAGAGTTAGAGCTGCGGTACATACTCACATGTGCATACGTATGCTCGCACAGACACAGCGACGGGTGAATACAACAGGTTGCTCAACAAACAAGAAAAGTGATCATTTTTCATTTCTGTTTTTCCCGTTTGGATGGTTAGACCAAACTCTTTAAAGAGATTATGAATCTCATCTATGAGGTTCTGAAATGCTCTTAGGTTTGGCACAATGGTTACAAAGTCATCTACAAACAGGAACATTTGGAGGACCTTGTCACCTATGGGGAATTCCTTCTTGACATGGATTTTGGGCTGGATCTAGCTCATGACAGTAGTGAACATTTTTGTCAAGCATACATTACCTTGTTGTATGCCTTGCTTGATATTAATGGTCAGAGGTCCATCCAACAAAGTTATCTCTACTGTTATTTGTTTCAAAGAATCTTGTATGGTTTTGATTTATGCAAGTGTCAATAGTTGAGTTTTCCAATCATTTTGATGACATTATGGATTTGGATAAGTTGACCTCTTAAGAGTCTTTCAGATCTAAATCTGTGATCCTATCATTTGAAGGATATGGAGGGAGGCGTATCTATGGGTGTCTTCTTGGTTACTTCTCAGAGACCCAGGTTATCTCTAAGAGGGTTCAAATTCAAGAGGATAGACTTTTGTCAGTGTTTCCATCTCTTTCCATGACCTATACAACTAAGTTGAACAGATCACATTTGCTCTTCTCTGTAGCTCTCTCTCTCTCTCTCTCTCTCTCTCTCTCTCTCTCTCTCTCTCTGAATCCAGATTTTGCACAGCAGACTAGACAAATTTCCTGAATTTTGGGTAGCAGGGATGGGTAAGAGGAACCTGTGCCCATGAGGAGTTGCCTTCCTTCAGGAACAGGTGACAGTGATTTGGAGCAGAAACACATGGCAGAGGTCTGCAATAGCCTAAGGGTGGTTCATGGGCAATATTCATGAGTTCCAACTCTTGTGTAGTAGAGGGGAAATTTTGAATTACTTATCAATTAATCAACATTCCTTAAGTATCCACTATGTGCTAAGCACTGTGTGGGGATACAACTATAACGAATGAAACAGTCTTTATTCTTTGAGAGCTGGCATTGTAATGGGGAATAAAACAGGCACATATATAAATATATCAAATTAATATAAAGAGAATAAATACAAAGCAATTAAATACAAGGTAGTCTGAGAAGACCCAATGGACATGGCCTGGAGTTGAAGGGCAAGGATGCCTTCTCAGAGTTAAAAATCACATGATCTTACAATCATGGTGCTAGGGGCTAGAAGAGGCTTCTGAGACCATCTACCTGAAAAGGAATTCCCCTTAGAGTATCCAGCATTTTAGATTCCCCCACAGTGACCAGATGAAGTAACTCCTTCCATTGTTGGACAGCTCCAATTGCTAGGAAGTTCAGTAAACTAAGCCCAAATCTGCAAGTACTTTAGGAATTGTGGATTGCAGGGAGCACCATTCTGCTGCTCTAGAAAAGTTGCCTGGCATTAAGGGAGGGTTTGGAATGCCCTGACTCTGCAATATAATAACTCTGTATAGAAACAACTTAATTTCTCTGGGCCTCAGTCTCCCCATCTGCAAAATGATGGGATTGGATTAGATGACCTTTAAACTCCTTTTCAGTTCTATCATCCTTTTCAGTCCAACATGCAGTCCATCCAATCCTAAGTCCAACTATGCTTTCAGAATGGGTAGTATTCCAATATATGAAAAGAACGGGAGAAGGCACTCCAGGCATGGGGAAGGACATGAGCAAAGGCACAGAGTTGGGAAAGCATAGGGTATGTTGGCTGGAGGGGGAAGTGCAGAGTGTAGTCTACTTTGACTGGAACCTAGAGTGCATGGAAGAATGTCATATGAGCTACGTAAAGGTAAGGCAGATCTAGTTTGTAGCAGGCTTTGAATGCCAGGCAAAAAAAAAATCTGAACTTTATTTGGAAAGCAATTGAAAGGCCTGGAATGTTTTTGAACAGAGGAGTGACAAGAACAGCTCTATGAATAAGGAAGAGGCAGTGGTACAGTGGAAAGAATGCTGGCTCAGGAGTCTGAGGAGCTGGGTTCAAATCCTGCCTGTGACTTTATATAGCCTTGGCTAAATCATTCAGTCTCACTGGGCTTTGATTCCCACTTCTATAAAGTGAGGAGTGATGGTGTCTGAGAGCCTTCTCCTTCTAGATCTATTATCCTCTGGTTATTCTGAAGAATGAATTGTAATATCTCCCTCTACCCAGGATCCAGTGACTTCTTCAGCTCCTGGGTCCCTTCCAGAAGGTAATGCCAATTGCTCCCACACCCAGATCCCCAAAGGAAAAGTAAGGAAAAAGTACGTGACTCCCCCACCTTGGCTAAAGGGATTGCCACAGCACTCCTGGTCCATTCTGGGAAATCTGCTGCCCTTGCAAAATATGATTCCTACTTTATATCCAAAAAGCCAGATGCAGGGAGGCCATTGGCATATAAATCTCTGCTAAGAGGGACTAGGTTCCTGAATCCAGGGAAGCAAATGGGCAGGGAGCCATCTGGGGCAGGCTACTGTTCCAAAGGTAAATGAGGAAGGCGGTGAGTTGTTTCCCAAGGTCCTTTCTGCTGAAGACTCTGTCCTGTGCCACCCTCTCTTTTGATCCTCCCACCCCATGAGCTCCAGAACTCTCTGGTCTAGAGCCAACCTCCTCCCTCCCTGGGCTCCCTGTATCTTGGCAGCCACGGTGAGGCTGGCTTTGGCTCAGGCCAAAGGGTCACCTGCCAGTGACCCTCCTGCCTCTGCTGCTGCTGCTTTTTTGTCCCAAGTGAAACTCTAGTCCTGGGGTGCCCCATCCCCAGGTCTTGACCAACAAGGGCAGCCTTACCCCCATCTTGTGCCTCTGCTGGGAACCGCTGCTCAGCAGCCCTCTCCTTCCTTGGCCTTAATTTTCCCTTACCCTGAGCCGGGGGCTGTTTTCAAGGCTGGGTGGACAACTGGGAAGCACTGGGTTTCTGTGACCTCTCACCTCTTCAGGTTCCAATGACTTGCTGGAGCAAGATAACGCTTGCATGCTCCAGTGTATGACTCCCAGGCCAGTCAACCTGAGTGTGAATCCTGTTCTGCAGCTCTGATCTCAGAAGATCATAGCGTTTATAACTGAAAGGCACTTTAGTCACCCAGTCCAGGGGCTTGTCACCATTTTTGTGTGTCCCAGGCCCCTGGGGGCAGCCTGGTGAAGTCTATGGACCCCTTTTTCTGAACAATGTTCTTCAAAATGCATAAAATAAGACACACAGGATTACAAAGAAAACCAATTAGAGTGAAATACAGTTATCAAGATATTTTTAAAAGATAGTTCATAGACCCCAGGTTGAAAATCTCTGAATTCTAGTCCAGTCTCCTCATTTTAAAGAAAAGGGAGCTTAAGCCAAGAGAAGAGAGATGATGTGGCCAAATAATAAAACTTAACAACTAGAAAGTAGCAGAACCAGGATTGGAATCCAGGTCCCCTGACTCCAATACACACCACACTGCCCTCTCTTATTACATTACTGTGGGAAAATCAGTTGTCTTCCCAAAGCTTTACTTTTCTAATCTGAAAAATTGGATGCTGATTCTGTCACTACTTACATCAGAATTATGTTGAGAAAATCACTTTGTAAATTGTGAAGTTGTATACGAATGTGAGAGATTTTTATTATTTCTGTAACAATTGTGAACCATGAACAACACATTATATGATATGTGGCAGGGTACATAATGAGACATTTGGAGAAGTTCAGCAGTGGAAATGCAAGTATTCCAAATCAGCTCCTTGGCTGCTTCCTTTAAACCTACAGAAAGGCAGTATGTCCCTACATGAATTATCCAACAAGGGGGTGCAATGCCTAAGATTTCCACCAGGTGGTGGGCTCCTTAAGTGATTAGTCCAGGAGCCACCTCTGGCAGAGATACATGACATGGACTTCCAAAGGCTGTAGCATCCCTACTCACCACCAGAATGTGGTCAGCCTGAAAAAACTTAGAATCCCTACCCCCTTGTTCCCTGCCCCCACTAAATTATGTGACATTAAATGATGGTGCTGGTTGGGTTCCAAATTAAAGCTAGAGGACAATATTGCTAAAAATCAGTCGAGGATGTATTGCTAAAATAAAAATTAGAAATCTGTGACTACAACTCCCACCCTGAAATTGGAATTTCCTCTCTCTGTTGAACAAGTTCTCCTCCCCCCACCAATTCACAGGGCACAGGTATTCCGTGTACTATGACCACATCATTTATTGAAGATCACAAAAATGAAAGGAAAAATGTTAGACATTCCTACCATGTGGAGCCTTTCATCTCCAAGTATCTCTCCAAACTCTTCCTACTTACCTTCCCAGATCTTTGAAGTGCTGGAGTAGGGGGTGGGAGGAGACAAGACTATGCCACCCCTTACTTGCGGGTCATTAAGGAAAGATGTGGCATGTCCAGGAACCCTCACAGACTATATCAAAGGGAAATACGAGAGGATGGAATTGGCTTTAATAACAGCTGGCCCCTGCTTCTCCAGACTCATCTCTGGCGCACTGATTACTGTCTTCCACTCTAGGTGTGGTGAATTCAGTGAAGCATACTCGTGGTCTCAGTTCTTCCTTCGGTAGTCCCAATCAATAGTCTTGGGCCTCAGCACCACCACAAGCTAATCTCTAACCCTATTTTCCCTTGCCTTGCATGTCAGACAGGAAGTCTTGAACTTCAGTCAAAATGACCAAGAAGGACAGTGAAGAGAATTACGTCCCCATGCAAAATCCTGTGTCAGTGTCCCCTGTTCCCAGCGGCACAAACGGCCCTGCTCCTAAGAAAAGTACAGGCAGTGTGGACTACTTAGCTTTGAATTTCCAGCCAAGCTCACCCAGCCCCTACCAAATAAAAGGCCAAGAAGGGGACCCCAGACCCACATGCTCACATAGAACTCCTGTCGTTTGCCAGCTCTCTTGCACAGTTCTGGGTCTACGGCAAGAGTATGCTTGAAGCGTCCCCACTTTTCTATCCTGGAGAAGATTGAAGGCAGTTTTACTGTCAGATGATATCTCACAAAATCTATTGCCTTTTGTGGGAAAATCCAGAGCCCTCTGGTTCCCGCAGAGAGGAAACAGTTTCAGAAATACCTGCTCTGTTTTTTAAGCAGGCTGCATGGATTTCCATGATTCTAGGCCACTGGGACAAAGTCCCCCAGACTTCAGGACACTGATGTTTCCCCCTTGAGAAAAAAATATAAATAATGCCAGTCCCTATACCTCCCTTCTCTCCTCAGTCAAGCACAGATCCCACTAATCCCTGGGAGTATTCCATCCTGGACGTCCCTGGGCTGGCATGGCCGTTATCATCTGATCCAAAAGAAACCCAGCTCTAAAGAGCCCCTGAGCGATAACCCTAGCTCTCGTCCTTTCCTACCTGGAAAACCAAAATCCCAGGTGGAATTTGGGAAAGTCATTATTAATAGTACCATTATCATATATATTGGAAGTAGTGGGGTCAGTGGTAAAATTAATTTAATCTCCACTCTGCATTTGTTGGAGATGTTTGCTAATAATCTCGACTATTTTCTCATTGCTTTGGTTGGTGTACTGTTTGACTCCATTAATGAAAGGTAACTTACTGAATTCAGAAGTGGTTTATAATGAGTTTTCTGCTCCTTGCCTTCTTGGGGAAGCCTTTAGTTCATTCTCCCTAGAGAACAAAGGTCAGCCACCATGATCCAACAGGGACTGTCTCCATCTGATCTCTAGCCCTAATTTCCATTGTCTTGCACGTCAGACAGGAAGCACTGAATCCTAGTCAGTTCCACACAGTCCTCCTTTCCATCCCATCCCATCCCCATTTTACAGATGAGTTAACAGAGTTCCTAGCCTCTGTCTGTGTCCTTATGCTAATACGAGCATGTTTGAAAATGATTCACAAACCAAACACCAGCTATTGCAAAATCTTTGAGACATGAATGAAAGAATGAAATAAAGAAAGAATAAATGAATGAATGGATGGATGGATGAAAATGAATGAAAAAGCATCAAGTGCCAATGTGGTCTAGGAGAAGAGCTTTCAGTGGCTTGAGGCTGATCCGGGAAGGCTTAGAGGAGACGGGTAGGCCTTCCAGCTCTGTGCTGGCTGGGGAAGAAGGCACATCTGTGGAGTTTCATTTCTCACCCAGGCTGGTCTGCAGGGCGCCCTTCCTTCCTGACTGCACGTCCCAGAGGAACCTCCCAACCCCTGGACCCAACTGAGCTACAAAATCGTTTCCAGACCTGATGGGCCACCAGCATTCATTCGACTCAAATATGCATTTCTGGGCCTGGCCCACATTTCCTGCCCCAGCGTCCACCTCCTTCCCATTTGGTCCTCCCCACCCATTCCCTGCTCCCCATCTCACAGCCAACACTCAAATTTCACCCCACCTCTTCTCCCCCTAGCCCCAGCAATAATGTCTGAGGGCATTTTTTTTTTGCAGCCTTATGCCTAAATCTCAAAAACGCAGAATCAGAGAATTATGTTGTTCATGTTATGTTTCTAACTCTTCATGACCCCCTTTGGGGTTTTTGTGGCAGAGATACTGGAGTGGTTTGCCATTTCCTTCTCCAGCTCATTTGACAGATGAGAAAACTGAAGTGAAAGTAGGGTAAAGTGACTTGCTCAGGGTCACGCAGCTAGTAAGTGTCTGAGGCCAGGTCTAAATTTAGGAAGAGGAGTGTATTCCATGCCTGGTGCTCTATCTGCTGCACCTGGATTCAAGCCTTCATTCTACCATTTATCTGACCTTGGGCAGGTCATGCGACCTCCCTGGGTCTCAGTTTTCCTGTTTGTAAAATAAAGGGGTTGGAGCAGATGCTCCCTAAAAGCCCTTCCATGACCCTACATTAAAGTTAGGGTCTGATTTTCTTTCAAGTCTGTGAACCAGGGTCCTACGTGCCCAGACTCCATCAGCCCAGACGCTAGCTAGACTGGACTCTGGACAGCATTGAGGGCACCCCCATCATTTTACAGAGAAGGAAACTGAGGCACACAGAGGGAAATTGTTTGCCCAACCTCAAAGGGTTATAAGGGACAGAGACAGGGTTTTGGACCAGGTTTTCCAACAACTGAAAAATAATGATTAACTTCTTCCATAGCATTTTAAAACTTACAATTCAACAGTTGGCCACTAGGTGGCGCCACAGTGCACAGAGCTCTGGGCCTGGAGTCAGGAAGACTCTACTTCCTGAGTTCAAAACTGGCCCCAGACACTTACTAGCTGCGTGACCCTGGGCAAGTCATTTAACCCTATTTGCCTCAGTTTCTCCATCTGTAAAATGAGCTGGAGAAGGAAATGGTAAAGCATGCCAGTATCTTTGCCAAGAAAAACCCCAAATGGCGTCATGAAGAGTCAGAAACGACTAAAAAATGGCTAAACAGTAACATTCAGCGGTTGATATAGCACAATTTGGAGGGGAGGGGAGGCTGAGCCGATGTCGTCTGTGTGTAACTCCCTGGTGTGGGACCTCCCTTCACTAATATGGATCATTTTCTCTGTGTTAACAAAGCCTTAGCAGCCTGGAGTGTGTCCGAGGCTGGACCCAAAGCCAGGTCTTCTTGGTCCCAAGGCTAGCCCTCCATCCATACTCCAACTTTGCCTCTGTATAATTCACATATGAGACGCTTCTCCTCTCCTGTCTCATGTATGGGGGCAATACCAACCTAAGTTTGTCAAGATTTTTAATTTTAGCAGAGGCTTGCCGACTTTTGCTTCCCCCCCCCTCCCCAAATTCCTTTTCATAAGATCACAGATCTGAAGCTAGAGGGGATGCCGGCTCAGAGAGCATCTCATCCGTCGCTCTCAGGTTATTCAGCCTGCCTGTCATTAACATTTATTAAGTGCCTACTTTGTGCAGGAACTGGAGTAAGTGATTTAGGAGATGATAAAGCCAGGCACCGCGCCTTGATTCTCTGTTAATTTCCTTCAATTTCCTATCAATATAATATTTATATTTTCCAAATCCAGTTTTTCCTTTGTGACTTTATAAGCCCTTGCTATGTTTTAAAAATAAAAATAGAACAGCATTAAAGGCAAATTTTTATAGTCCAGTCTTGAAATATGAATTGAAATGTTAAAAATAGCTTGCCAAGGGATGACTCACTGGGTGGGGGAAGCAGTGTATTATAGCACAAAGAAGACTGGCTTTCATAAGACCAAGGTTCAAATCCCACCCTGGACTCTTATAGCTTCGTGGCTTTAGACACATGGTCTCTATGGACCTCAGTTTCCTCATCTATGGGATGAGGGGGCTGGAGTAGAAAGCCTTTGGGGTCCCTTCTGGTTCTAGATCTAGGATCTTGTGGCCTGGGTTCTCCCCCTTTCTTTACTAACTGCATTCCTTGTGCCCCACCACAAATTCCCCCCATTCCCTCCATATATACATCCCCTCCATATTACAAATACGTGCACATTCACAATGATGGACATCAGAAATCACAGATTTCCAAACTAGGGGGAAAAAACCCTTGGAGGTAGTCTCTAACCCAATCCCCGCATTTTACGAAAGGGGACACTGAGGCCTCCTAAGCTATAGCAGTTTACCCAAAATCATAGTGCCAGGAAGTGATAGAGCTGGGCCCCACCCCTCTGTGGTGCTACTCATTGATCAGCAGGTCCTTGGCTCAGCTCCAGTAAGGGCCCAGCAGAACCAGGCTCTGTGGACTAGTGGGAGGTGCTGGGCGGGGAGTCAGGAGATCTGACACAGACTCAGTAGGTGTTCTTGACAAGTTATCACCCCAATCTGGGCCTTTGCCTCGATTGACATCAATCAATTGACCAATCGATCAATCGACATTTGTCACATAACACTAGGTACAGAGGGCTCTTCTAGGCCCTGAGGAAACAACAAAAGTGAAGGGGTCCCTGCCCTCAGGCAGCTTATATTCTGCCAAAGGAGACAATATGAAGACATTTAAGTGTATACACACACACAGAGCCAAGGTAATGGGGGAAGGGAACAGTACTGGGAAAGTCAGGACAGGCCCCCCGATAGAATTTAAAGCCCCTGAGCTGGGCTTTAAAGGACTCTTAAGAATTCAAAGGGGCGGAGGTCAGGGGGAATTCTGTTCCAGGCCTGTGCAAAGAAAGATCCAGAGATGGGGGACAGAGTGCCGTGTCTGAAGAAGAACATAGAAACCTGGGGGGGCTTCCTTTAAGAATTTTTGAAGAGGAGTAATGCAGAATCCTAGAAAGGTAGGCCTTTAATGCCAGAGGCAGCTAATGGGGCCTTGTGGATTAGCTGGAGTTGGAGTCAGGAAGACCTGAGTTCAAATCCAACTCGCTTGTGATCCTAAACAAGTCACTTAACCTTGGTCTAGTTTTCCCATCTGTAAAATGGGATAGTAGTAACACCTACCTCCCAGAGTCTTGATGAGGAGTAAAATAAGATGATATTTGTAAAGTGCTATGGAAAGTCTAGCTGTTATTTATTTGACCCAAAAGGTCCAAAGGGGCCCTTGAAGTTTGCTGAGCTGGGGAGGAGTATGGTCCAACCTGTGACTTTGGTAAGGACAAGGTGGGGGACTGGAAACTTTTCCAGGCCTGGCGTCCAGAGCCCCACGATTAGAGGTTCACTGGGGGGAGGGCCTTCTTCCTGCTATCCACCAAGGGCTGGCCCACCATAGGCGATGTGTCTCCCAGTTGTGGTGGAGACAGTTACAGGACCACAGGTGCCTGATGCATCAGATACAAGGGGCAGATGGAAAGGCTGGATGGGGTGGCTGTTTTTGTTTTTCCGAGCCCCAAGGCCAGCAAGGCTTGTCCAATTATAACCTAGCAGACCAGCCACCTTCAGACCTGTCCAGCCTCTGAGTCCTCTGCACCCCCAATCTGCCCAAGTGCCACAGGGACAATGAAGAAGTCCAGGAAGTGGAGCAGGTAAGGTCTAGGGATGGTCAGTGCTGCCTGGCCCCGAAGGGCTCTGCTTTGGACCCTGCCACCATCTTCTGTCCATCTCCTAGAACTTCTCCCGGGTGTAGGAGAATTTCACACAGGCGTCAGGCAAGGAAGATTCTGCCTTGTTTTTTGGATTGTTTTTGAAACAAAACACAGTAGCTCAGGATTCATAATCTCTCCCAAGTAATTAGTGTGTGCGAAGCTCTTTGAACTTTCAGACAGGCTACATCGGGGGTTCTGGAGGGGACAGGGGAGCTGCTCCACGAACTTGGGCTTTTTAATTTCATAACTATTTCAGTAAAAGCGGTTTCCTTTGCAATAGCGGGCATTTTGCAACATTATTCTGAGAAGGGGTCCATAGGTTTCACCACCCTGACAAAGGGGTCTATGACACAATCGAAGGTTAAGAACCCCTGGACTTAATGAATATGAAATATCATTGCTGGCAGCTCAGGACGGAGGGGGCCAGAAAGGCAGATGCTGAAGACTGACTAGTGGGGGTGGGGAGAGGGTAATTCTAAGTGTAGGAGGGTCTGCGTCAGTGATGATGCCTGGTTGGGAGTGCAAGAATTTGTGTGTGAGCGTGAGCACATGAGTGTGTGTGTGTAAGTGTGAGTGTGTAAGAGGATTGGTGCCCCAGAGTTTGTGTGACCGTGAGTGCTGAATAGTGTGTGCATGTGTGTGTGTGAATGTACAAGAACCTGTTTGTGAGGACCATGAGTTTGTGAGTGTGATGGCACAAAAGTTTGTGTGTGTGTGTGAGAAAAAGTTTGTGTAAGAGTATGAGGGCATGACAGTTTATGTGTGGGTACGTGAGAATTTGTGTAAGTGTAGTGTGTTAGAATGTGTGTGTGTGAAAAAGTTTGTGTAAGAGTATGAGGCATGAAAGTTTGTGGGTACATGAGAATTTGTGTAAGTGTAATGTGTTAGAATGTGTGTGTGTGTGATAGAGTGTGTGAGACTGTGTGTGTGTGTCCCAGAGTTCAGGATAGGGCTCAGTGCAATAGGCTATTCTTGCCCCTGGGGGTGGAGGCTGGAAGCAGTGGCTTCCTGACCAGACCCTTAGCTCTGGATGTAAAATTTCATTTGGGTAAGAGAAGGAAGTCAGACTCTCCAGGACAAGCCCCAGGGAGCTATGAAAAATGATCTGTAAAAACCTCCCAAACATGTTGAAAGCCGTGGCAAGGCCACCTGGGAGCAGCCACTTTCTGGGCCTGGGGTCACAGGAGAGAGGAGACTCGGGTTAGGTTTTGGAGGAAGGAGTGTTCTGGGCCCTTTGTAAAGGACAGGCTTCACCAGAGGCTCCTCTTGGCTCCTTTCTTGAGGGGCTAGAGCTTGTGTTCCCTGCCTGGGGCCAAGGAGGGGCATGCTCAGCTTCCTGGGAGGTACCTAAGTCTGGCAGATCGCAGATCAGTGGTGGGGGGGGGGGTTCCCCCGGACCATCCCTGTTACAAGAAGATTTCGTTGCTAGAATATTCAGAGGCAAAAAATCTGGAAGGATCTGGTTTTCAGAGAGGTATCATGGTATGCATTAACTGGGCCTCGGGACAAGTGGGTTCTTGCTCTGGATCTGACCTTATTATCTGTATGACCTTAGAAAATCAGTGAACCGGTCTGGGCCTCAGTTTCCTCATCCATAGACTGAAGGGCTGGGCCCATCTGGCCTCTGGGGTCCCTTCCTACTCTGGACCCATAACCCATCACCAGCTCAGTCTCCTTCTCTTTCTGGCCTCCTTTGAAAAAACGAAAGGGGAGGGCTAAGTCCCTTTCACTTCTCCTACAACCCCATGACCCTGTGCATAGCTCTGCCCTGTGCTAACTGGCTCTGACAACATTCCCAGAGGATCCGTGCAGCACAGCCCCATTACTGAGGCAGCTGGGTTGCTCAGTGGATAGAGCATGTGGCCTAAAGTCAAGAAGACCTGAGTTCAAATCCCAACTTTGACATTTCCTACCTGTGTGACCCTGAGCAAGTCACCTGACTTTTGTCTGCCTCAGTTTCTTCACCTGCAAAATGGAGATAATAAGAAAACCTACATCCCAGGGTAGTTGTGAGGATCAAATGAGGTAATATTTGTAATAAACTGGTAATTAATAAATTAGTAATAGTAATTAATAAACGCTTGTTTCCTTCCTTCTCCTACAATTGAAGAAAAAGGGTGTTGAAGACTATTTCTGTAGTTCTGGACGAATGGCCCAGTTCAGTCCAAGAGAATGATGGAGAATTTGCCTAATGAAGAAGTAGAGAGAAAACAAGAATCCGTCCGTGTCTCCTGGAGCCGTGGGCTATATGAGGAAAGTCCTTCTAGGAGGCTTTATGGTCATTATTCTTCAGTTCTTCAAATCATGGTCAAACTCCCTGGGAACCCTGTAATTTGCACTGAGCTTGTCTATAATTCAGAAGCCCAATTCCAGGGCCTGGCTGCAGGCTGAGCCAGGGACACCCCCATCTCCAGTATTTCCCAACACTGGAGGAATTTGGACAAATGTGTACCAGTGGGTTCTGTTAACTTCCATAAGCCTCTGTCTCTCCATCTGAAGTCTTTGTTCTGACCTCACAGAATTAAGGTGAGCACCCCGCATTTGGAGATTTTGGGGGATATAGTCTATAAATTCCACGAGAGCTGATACTGTCTCATCTGAATTTTTTATCTCCCCTAGCCCTCAGGGCAGAGTTCTTCAGTCCTTCAGTTGTATCCAATGCTTTACAAGCCTGTTTAGGGTTTTCTTGGCAAAGATATTGGGGTGGTTTGCCATTTCCTTCTCCAGCTCATTTGACATTTGAAGAAACTGAGGCAAGCAGGGTTAAGCGACTTGCCCAGAGTCACACAGCTAGTAAGTGTCTGAGGCCAGACTTGAACTCAGAACTTCATGACTCTAGGCCCGGCACTCTATCCACTGAGCCACTTACCTACCTCCTAGGCAAACGGAGTTAAGTGACTTGCCCAGGGTTACACAGCTAGTGAGTAGAACCCAGGTCCACTGCCTCCAGTCCCAGCATTTTATGTACTGAGCCACCTAGCTGCCTCCTCAGCACACAGTAGGTGCTTAATAAATGTTTATCTGCCTTGATGTAGAAATGTAATTTTAAATTTGTGTTATTGGGCATTGAAGGCTTCTAACCACCTAGCTTTTACTGTCATGTCTGGAATCAGAAGACTCGGATACAAATCCTGGCTCTTCCTGGAAGAGAGTACAAGTTAGTCCTGACAAACAGTGGGTACATAATAAGTGCTGGTTGATCGATTAACCATTTGTGCGACCTTAGGTAAGTCACTTCCCTCTGGGTCTCAGTTTTCTGCTCCATAAAATAAAAGTTTTGGACTCTTATATTCTCTAACATTCCTTCGTGCTCTAACCTATGATCCTATAATTCTGATTTTCAGTATTATATTTCATTGTGTTATCACTGTTATTACATCATTATACATTAATATTATATGATTAGACTCATTATATTATTGTTACTGCTTTTCTTGTGGCTTAGTTCAATTTATTCAAAATATATTATAAGTCTACTTGTTCTATTAGTCAATGATCTATTATGATAGAGGTGAGGCTGCTGTAGCAGGGTGGGAAGAGAAATCTAGTGGACAGAGAGCTGGTCAGAAGTTCTGGGTTTGAATCCTGTCATAGATACCTACTAGCTGTTGGACTCTGGGCAAGTTACTTAACCTTTTGCCCCAGTTAACTGAACGCGTCCCCTGAAACCTCAGTTTCCCCATATGTAAGACAAGGAGGTTGGACATCATGATTTCTGCTGTCTTTTCCAGCTCTGAATCTATGATTTTATGACTAAGAATCAGGGGACCGAATTGCCTTGGCCAATAATATACTATATAGCCTTACAAATTTACCTCCCCTTTCTGAGTCCTCCTCCTCCTCTAGAAAGTGAAAAGATTAAGCTATAATCCAAAGTTAAAGTCCTTTCCAACACCAGCATTTCATTTTACAAATTGGGAAACTGAGGCCCAGGAAATAAAATTATTCCCTCTCTGACCTAGGACAATTCTTCCCTAAGGTGAACTGCATGACTGAAAGCTTAGGGAACTGGGGATTAATTCTCCACTCTTTTGTGTAAGAAGAGAGAGAGAGAAAGCAGTTCCTTGAGAACCCTTGGAGCTTCTTCTCTTCAATGTCCTGGCATGCCTGACATTTGGAGGCTGACCCCAGTTGGTCCCAGTATATTATATTCCAGTATGAGGAAGGTGCTGTCCCCTGCCAATGGGGACCCCACACCGGGCAGATTTATGTGTGTGACGCTTTCACATTCTGGGTGACCCTCTGATGAGAAAGAACAGCCTTCCTCTCCTGGTCCCTCTGAATTATTACTCTGCAGCCACAACATGGAGATCCAGACATTTCTTTCTCTTGCTAATTAGAGCATCCTTTTTTTTTCAGAGCTGAAGTGTGATAGATGCATGAAAACGAAGAACAAATGTGTCTGATTATTAACTGCTCCTCTGGAGACAGGGTAATTTGAGGAACATTAAAAATCATATTTTTATAATGAAATGATAGTACCACTTAGAATGTTTCAAGAAAGGCTTGCTCACTTCTTCTATGGACGGCCCAAGAGAAAACAGCTTTCAGTCACAGCATGAGAGCCTATGGGTAGGCAGGAGGGAGACTTCCAGGCTGACCTTAAACAGATATCATTAAGAGTAAAATAGTCATTTCCTTAGGGTAATTTAAATGCTGCCCTGCCTAGAGACCAAATATGGACAAAATAATCACTTGGGAGGTCCCTTTAAATCTGGGATAATGACTTTTGCCTCTCCTTCCACCTTTACGTACCATTATGAGAATTCAAGACACTGGCTACATTGGGAGATTTCTCAGAGTAAACTCTAGATGGGGCAAAAAGAGAGAGTGGTCATTTAGGGAGCCCCTAACATTGGTAATGGTCCATGGATGGGTGGGGGGAGAAATTGAGGTCTTACTCTGAATTAGAAGAAAGAGAAGCCATCCCTTTCTCCCCTCTACCTCCAAAAGAGATGCTCCTTCTGGTGTTTACAATTCAGAGAGCCCTTTCTAAATCAATCCAACAAACATTCTAAAGCATCTACCACCATGTTCAGGCCTCCAAATGAAACTCATTATGTCTTAATTGACAGGAAACAACTCATTACTGGTGAGAGAAGTCATTCCTGAATCCGCTTTCTGTGCACAGCCAACCCACAGACTTGTTAGAGCAAAGAGCAAAATTAGTACAGAACTAGAAAAATTAAAATGAGAAAAAGCTATGACATGCAGTTCAAACCAACTCCATCCTGACCTATTTAAATCAATCAATCCACTGCACAATGTTCTGGAAATACAAAGATAAAAGTGAAATCGTTTCTCCCCTCAGGTAGCTTGTGTTCTAAAAGGGCAAATAACATGTACACGTTTAAGTATATACAGCACAATTAACTGAAAGATGTAGCAAATACAAGACCCCACTGGGATAATCACTTGTTGGTTTTTTAAGGTGTGATTTGGTAAAGCAAAATGTCACCTTAAGATCTCTCTTCCAATGTTTTCATCCATCAACACATCAAAATCATTTAATATTTCCTAAAAGATATAGCAGAGACAACCTTGTTCTAGGGAAACTAGGTGGCCATGACCTGGAGTCAGGAAGACCTAAGTGGAAATCTGGCCTCAGACTCTTACTAGATGTGTGACCCTGGGTAAGTCACCTAACCCTATTTGCCTCAGTTTCCTCATCTGTAAAATGAGCTGGAGAAGGGAATGGCAAACCACTCCAGTATCTTTGCCAAGAAAACCCCAGATGGGATCACCAAGAGTCAGACACAACTGAAACAAGCAAACAACAACACAACAACCTTGTTCTGTGATCCACTGTTTATAAATTCCAGGCAAGATATAAGCAGGTAGCTGTAGGCTCGCCAAATGTGATCATCACCTTCATGGAGGAGATCCAGGACAGAATCCAAATTGAACAGGAAGCAGAGTGAGGTCTTCTAGATGCTTTTATCTGTGGGTAACATCAAACCCTGGAATGCTGCAGAACCTCCTGGAAGAGATCCTTCACCACTCCAAAGAGTTTGGCCTAACCATTCATGCAGGAAAAACCAAATGGATGAACAACGTCTATTGTTCAGTTTGTGACTTGTTGTTAAATGGATAACCAATAGAACTCAGATAGACATATGGGTACATAGGAATGACATTTTTATTGTCTAAGATATATCTATACATAACTACATACACATATGTAGTTATATTGGACGATAGATATCTCTTAGGCATTCTATACATCTATATAGATAAAGATATATCTTAGACAATCTGTATATCTATGTACACATATAAAAATATTTTGGGCATCTCTACATCTCTATGTAATCTATACCCATATAAATATATCTTAAATAATCTATATATCTAGAAAGACAGGTCTTGGACAATCCATGGATATATAGATGATGCCCTGCCAATGAGGATAGATCAATATCTCTAGGCCCCTCTACATATCTCTGAAGAAAAAGATGTCTTGGACAGATAATTTATATGTCTATATAGATATCTATTATATAATCTATGTGTCTATAGACAAACATAGATATATGTTAGATAATCTACATATCTATTTACATCTATAGATATGTCTTAGACATCTATGCATAATCTACACATCTATATACATCTATAAATATATCTCAGAAATCTGTTTACCTTCAAAGACACATCTTGGACAATTTATGCATTGATAGACAAATCTTGTGCAGACAGCACAAGTGGACAAGCTGGTCTCTGAATTAAACAGGAGAACGATCATAGGCTGACTTGCCTTTGGGAAATTACAAATCTCCCAAATCGTAAAGCTCCCAGACTTCTCCCAGAAGCAATGGCCCACACCAATATTCTATCAGTCTATGGATGTTACATAACTGTGAGTCATAGAAAACTAGTCTTGGAAGCAGGAATAATGAGTACCACTCAGAGTGGGATGGAGAGGTCTGTGTGTGTGTTGGGGGGTGTGAGCTAGCTTTAGCATATAATAAATAAGGAACCTCAAGAAGGAACCAGAATCAAGGGTAACACCAAGAAAATGTATGATCAGAAAAGGAGATGGGCTGGTCACATTTCAGGGAATCAATCAATGAATAAGCTTTTACTAAGTGCTTACTATGTTCCAGGCAGTGACGTAAATGCTGGGGATACAAAGCAAAACCAAAAACAGTCCCTCCCCTCAAGGAGTTTCCATTCTAATGGGAGAAAGAGTACATATAAATCAGAAAAAAATAAAACACAAGATAAATACAGATCACTTTAAAGGGGCTGGCACTGGCAGCCTGGATGGGGACAGGTGGGGGCATCTTTGAGTCTTAAAGAAAGTTGGATTCCAAGGGTTCAAAGGTTGGGAGGGACAGCATTCCAGACATGTCAGACACAAAGGCATGGGAGATGCAGCATTTGTTGTGTGTGAGGAGCAGCAAATAGTCCAGGACAGTTGGGTCATGGAATGTATGGAGGTGAAAAGAATGTAAGAAGATGGGAAAGATGGGAAGGGGACAGGTTGGAAAGAGGAATTAATATTTGATACTCAAAGCAATAGAGAGTCTAATGAATTTTCTGAGCAGAGGAGTGGCAGAGTCAGACCATCATTTGGTCATTAGAGACAATCACTTTGTAAGCTGAGTGAAGGTTGGCTTGGAGTGGGGAGAGACTTGAGGCGGGTGCCATGCACCATTGGCATCTTTGTGACATCTGGAGAAATTGAGAATAGCCTCCAGGACATGGAGGGGGCCACCTTTGGTGAACTGATGGGAAGTTATGGACATGAATTACCCCGAAGAGGTGGGTGAGAATGGAACAATCTCTGCTTTGGGAGGGAACATCCCCAGTGCTGAGGTCAAGATCCACTGGAAGATCTGAGTCGGTGTGAGCACAGTAGCTACAAGAACAAAATGAGAAGCAGTCCCTACCCTCAAGGACCTTCCATCTACTGGGGAGGTACGAGATGTAAACGTCTTAGTGTATCCAAGACAATCTGAGGAGGGAGCAGGAGGGAGCAGTAACGAGTAGGGGGATGAGGAGAAGGTTTGCATACAGCATGGTTCCTGAGCCAGGCTTGAAAGGAGCGAGGGATTCTAAGAAATGGTGGTAAGGAAGGAGAATGTTCTAGGCATGGAATCGTGAACTTTTATATGGCACTTTAAGGTCTGCAAAGCCATGTGTATGTGTTCTCTCATTCGATACCCACAGTAACCCTAGGAGGTAGGCACTATTATTAGCCTCATTTTACAGATGAGAAAACTGAGCCTGAAAAAAGTTAAATGATTTGTCCAAGGTCACCCAGATAGTGAGTGGCTGAGGTGGGATTTGAACTCAGGTCTTCTGGGCTCTTACACACTGTGCTCCATGAAGACAATCTATGCAAAGGTGTAGGAGATGCAATGCTGAATTCTAGCCAAAGTAAGTGGTCCAGATTGGCAAGGGAGTGAAGCAAAATCAGCCTGGGGTGGTCAGCTAGAGTCCAGTTCTCAAGGTCTTTGAACATGCATATCTCCACGTTACAGATGAGGATGTGGTGGCCTTGCTTCATTAGTGTCTGACTCTATGGGACTCCATTTGGGGCTTTCTTGGCAGAGATACTTGGAGTGGTTTGCCATTTCCTTCTCCAGCTCATTTGACAGATGAGGAAACTGAGGCAAACAGGATGAAGTGACTTGCCTGGGGTCACACAGCTAGTAAAAGTAGGAGACCAGATTTGAACACAGGATGAGTCATCTTCCTGATTCCAACCTAGTGATCTATCCACTGTCCAGGTGAGGAGAGTGAGGTCCAGAGGGGGTGATTACATGGCCACAGATCCTATGGCTAGTAAATGAGGGAGTCGGCCATTGATTCCCCAGTTATGTGACTCAAAAACCAGCCTTCTTTTCTCTGCACCAATCATTTTTAACCTTAACAATTCCACTGAACACGATGAAATGTGGACCTCTTTCGGGCCAGGGAGGAGAGGGCCAGTCAGTTTGGAAAAGAACAAAGAGTTCCAGAACAATCTCTCTTTAAACTGTTGCAGAAACTTCGCCCCATTTAATAAGCAGAGGGCCCTTTTTAATCTCAAGTTGCTTGGGTCTAGCTTATTGTGCTGTGAATCTTGAGAATTTACAAGCATAATATCTCCTTAATGCCTGGCTCATGTCATGAGGAGGGAAGGGGAAGAATGGCAGAAAAGCTTCATGTGGTTGGAAGAATCGAGTGAAAATTACTCTTCTATTTTAGACACCTAATTTTCTCTAATGTTCTCTTGTTCGGTTATCATTCTGATGTCTGAAGTACCTTTTTAAGGTGGGAAAGGATGGGGGAAATTCATGCAATCATACATCTGGAGCTGGAAAGGACCTTAGAGGCTATCTAGAACTCATTTTGTTTATTATGACTTGTCCAACATCTCCTGGAGGAAAGAAAGGTAATAGAATAAGTAGTCAAACTGAGTCAAACTTGTGACTTCAAATCCAGTATTCTTTCCCCTGTCCTGTGGGAGGGAAGTGTAGGCAGTGTTAGAATTAGAAGGATTATCCCCCTTCCAGCCCCACAGGTTCCTAACCTTGTCCTCATCCTCTACCCCTCACTCTCCCCTATTATTCTGTCAATTTCTAAATCTTACCATTTTTCTGCTTACGGCGTTCACCCTGAGGCAGGCCCTAATCATCTCTTGCCTGGTGATGGTAGTAGCGGTGATGATGGTGGTGATGGTGATGATGGTGGTGGTAGTGGTGGTAATGGTGGTAGTGGTATCTTGCTTTCATACATATTTGTTTGAAGGTTGTGTTCCCCACTAGATTGTGAGCTTCTTGAAGGTGGGGACTATCTTTTGCCTCTTTTTGTACCCCTAGCACTTAGCATTGTGCCTGGCACATAGTAGGTGCTTAATAAATGTGTCTCAATTGATTGTCTCTCCCTCACAGAATCATAATTGGAAGGGACCTAGTTAGAAGTGATCTGGTCCAGACTTTAGCCCCACGATAATCTCCCTGACCGATGGTTATCCATCTGCTTGAAGACCTCCAGCAAAGGGGAACATTACACCTCCTGAAGCAGCCCTTTTTCACTTTGGGAATTGCTCTAATTGTTCGGGAATTTTCTTGACATTAAGTCTAAATCTGCCTCTTTGCATCTTCTATCCATTCCACCTCTTCAGGACTACAGGACTGCATTCTCAATCCTGAGCACCCCATTCTTCAGCTATTTTTCTAATGCAGCCACTAAACCTTAGGGCAGCTAGGTGATGTGGTGGGTAGAGTATTGGACTTATGTGTTAGATACTTTACTAGTGTGACCCAGGGCAAGTCACCCAATGGCTCTCAGGCTCAGTTTCCTCATCTATAAAATGGGGATAATAATAACAACACCTGTCTTACAGGGTGGCTGCAAGAATTAAATGAGAAAACACATATAAAGTGCTTTGCAAACCTTAAAGTGCCATGTAAATACCACCACTACTAACAGTAATAACAATAAAGATAATGATGGTGGTGGTGATGATGATGATGATGATGGTGGTGGTGGTGGTGGTGATGATGATGATGACGATTGTGATGGTGGTAGTGGTGATGATGGTGGTGGTGGTGGTGGTGGTGATGATGGTGATGGTAGTGATGATGATGATGGTGGTGATGGTGGTGGTGATGGTAGTGATGATGATGATGATGGTGGTGATGGTGGTGGTGGTGGTGGTGATGATGATGATGGTGGTGGTGATGGTGGTGGTGGTGGTGGTGGTGATAATGGTGGTGATGATGGTGATGATGGTGATGGTGATGGTGGTGGTGATGATGATGATGATAAACCACACCAACCTGGCAGATGAACTTGTTTTCCCTTAGTAAATGATAGTGAGAGAGGGGAGTTTTTAAAAAAACATTTAAGAGAAGGAGGCTGAAAGTACATGTTGGGGTGACAAGGTGATCAAGGTCTGTTCCATCATTCCTGTTTGCTCCTCACTCCACCACTGTCTCGCTGCCCCAGAGGGTCTCCCAGTATAATCCCTTTTCTCCATTCTGGGAAGATGAAAGGATCTGCCATTCTCTTTTCATCCTTTTGTTCTATCTGAACCCCTAGCTTGAGACAGCCTTTTGGCAAAACACTTCAGTGTTAGATCTCTTTTTCTCTTGAAATGTTTCCTTTTCAGTTACCTCCTTCCAGCCCTATTCCCAATTGGTACACACTGACTAGGAAAGGTCTTTGGTTAACGCAGTTTATAAAGACAAAGTAAGCATTTAAAACAAAGATAAGTAAACTCATTTTGCCATGCCCATGAGAGAAGGCTTCAGACTCCCCAAAAAGAACTCAAGGGATAAAAGAAGATGTAAAATTATCACGTTGAAGTCTGGAGTCTAGGATACTTGCAGCAATATAGCTTCTGTCTGGGCATACCTCGTGCACAACTGGCCCAAACCGCCTCACTCCCAGAATCTCTGCCCCTTTCTTTACAGAAATTGCCTCTGCATATCATGCCTAGAAGGTGGCCCTTGTCTGTTCGGGGGTTTATGCTTTCTCACAGTGTTGTCTACACTGCCAGGACGAACTACATGGAAGAGGGGCGTCCTCACAATCAATTCCCTTTCTGAACAATAAGGAATAGCAGACTCACTTGGATTCTCTAAAGTCTTTCTGCAAAGTCAAGGAATGTTAGCGATCAGGCTGAAAAGTGAGCAAAAGCTTCAATTTTTAGGAGTCACAGTCCTGATTCAAAGACCCTTCCCAATCTGGCTGGTGGCTCTGGGACCACCCAGGCTGCCTGTCAAGCCCATATCCTTCCCCCATTCACTTCTTTTCCATCTAGAAAATGATGACTCCTCATTGGAAGCAGGACATGGGGAAAGAATACTGGACTTGGAGCCAGGAGGGCTGGGTTCAAATTCTAGTCCCTCCATATTCTACCTCTGTATCTGTGAGCAAGTCATGTGATCTCTCTAGAAACAATTTTCCCATCAGTGAAATGGGGATAATAATTATCCTCTCGCTACTTGTCTCAGAGGTTGGTTGTGAGAAAGTACTTGACATTCTGCGGAAAAAGTGAGTTACTACTGTTAATGTTTCTCAGAGGGAACAAATAAATGGGGAGGGGAAGAAACACATATGACAGGCCATTTTTAACTTGCGGGTTGATGTCAAAGGGCGTTTGGCATGAAGCTGTCCTGATTACTTTTTGATTTTAGTAGAATATAAGCTGAGCCCCTAGGGGGCGCCATAGTGCACAGAGCCCCAGACCTGGAGTCAGGAAGACTCATCTTCATGAATTCAAATCCAGCCTCAGCCACTGACTAGCTGTGTGACCTTGGGCAAGTCACTTCACTGTGTTTGCCTCAGTTTCCCCATTTGTAAAATGATCTGGAAAAAGAAATGGCAGAACAGTCCATTGCCTCTGCCAAGAAAACCCCAAATGGGGACATGAAGAGTTGGACATGTCTGAAATGACTGAAAAAGACTGTAAGCTCCTAGAACGTAGAGGCTGGTCTGGTTTTGTCTTTGATCCTCAGCACCCAGCACATAGGAAGCATTTAATAAATACTTATTGTACACATGCATGCATGAATAGGTGAATTCTAACCTTGGCTCAGATTATGCGAGCTGCCATTTTGATAGTCTATGGAGCCATCAGAAGAGCGTAACTTCGGCCCACAGGACTTTCCTCTCAGAGGCATGGGCACATCGCTGACCCCAGACCCACCAAAGAAGAAAGAAGGCTTTTTTCCTCCTTCCTGCTTTTGATTTTTCTTTTCTTTCCAACACTGTTCACTGGCTTTCCTTGGAGTCTGTGCTGGTGTCAAAAGCCAAACCCTCAGCTCCCCAAATAGCTCCCTTTTTATCCTTCTCAGAGTGTTCCATGCCAAAGTCAGCCAGAATCGAAGAGAGTCTGATGGATGACCCATTAGTGGGCATTGGGCAGATGACCGAGCTGCAGCGGGAAGAGTTCTCTCCAAGGAAGCCAGGATCCAAGCGGTGCTCTCAGTTGTACCCGAGGCACAGAAGGGCTCAGACCTCCCCAAAGGGTCTACCCTTAAACATGCCACTTCCCTCCCCCCTCAGGTACAAACACGATAATTAGCATATATAATTATAGGGTTTGCGAAGCACTTTACATATCTCACGGCACTGTTGTTGATAACAAGATAAATGCTATTACTGTCCCTGTTTTACAGATAAGGAAACAGAGGCAGACGGATGTTGTGACTTGTCCAAGGCCACATAGTTAGTAAATGTCTGAGGCAGGATTCAAACTCAGGTCTCCTTGGCTCCAAGTCCAGTTCTCTATCTACCACCTAGACACCTACCTTTGTGACTGTAGGCAAGTCCCCAAAGCTCTTTCTGTGTTAATTTCCTGCTCTGGACCAGCTGACCATTCTATCTCTCTAAATCCAGGATCTCAGGCCACTTATTAGGCTTCACAGGGGCTGCAATCTGTGTTGGGGAAGGAAGCATCCACACCAACAAAAGCACAGTTGCGTAAAGTATTAAAGCAAGTTGTCATTTCCACGATGTGATGGCTCCAAGTGATTCACTTTGCACAGAGAAGCCTCCGGTTCACAAAGCATCTGGGAATGTGGAACACCCTTCACCCTTGGTCCTTTTCCCTAATGCTGCAGAGGCTGGAGGTGGGTGTCTTTCCATTCCGCTTTCATATTGGAAAGAATCCTGAAGGCCCGAGGCCTAGTCCTGACTCTACTGTTAGCTTGCTGTGTGACCTTGGGTGAGACACTCCCCAATTCTGGACCTCAGAATTTCCTTCTGCACAACCTGACAAACATTAGAGCTGTTCCAAAGTGGAGCAGGCTATTCAGAGAGGTGGTAGCTTCCCCCTCCTTAGGGGTCTTCAAGCACAGGCTGGCTGACCACTTGTCAAGTGTGTTGTTATAGGATTCCTTTGTAGGTAGGGGTTAGGATGTATGAGGTCCCTTCCAACTCTTGATTGTGTGGTTCTGTGATTTATTAAGGACCTGTCATGTATCAGGCAACCTGGCCTAGAGTAGGGATGTCAGACATGTAGCCATGGGCGCCAGGCCATGTGCAACTGGCAACAATCCTGAGTACAGTGGACAAGATCAAAATGTAATTGGAAAATATTTAACAATATAAGTAAACATACAATGAAATATGGATTTAGAAATGAAGGAAAGAAAGAAAGAAAAGACAAAGGGAGAGAGAAAGAGAGAGAAAGAAAGGGAAAGAAAGAAAGAGAAAGGGTAAGAAAGGGAAAAGAATGTAAAAGAAAGGAGGAAAGAAAGGAAGGAAGAAAGAAAGAAAAAGAGAGAAAGGAAGGAAGAAAGAAGGAAAAGAAAGAAGGAAGGAAGAAAAAAGAAAGAAAGAAAAGAGAAAAGGAGAAAGGAAGAGAGAAAAAGAAAGGGAAAGAAAGAAAGAGAAAGGGAAAGAAAGGGAAAAGAATGTAAAAGGAAGGAGGAAGGAAGGAAGGAAGGAAGGAAGGAAGGAAGGAAGGAAGAAAAAGAGAGAGAAAGGGAGGAAGAAAGAAGGAAAAGAAAGAAGGAAGGAAAGAAGAAAGATAGAAAGAAAGAAAGAAAGAAAGAAAGAAAGAAAGAAAGAAAGAAAGAAAGAAAGGAAGAAGGAAGGAAGGAAGGAAGGAAGGAAGGAAGAAAGAATCCATTTGCCCAGGATGGCAGGTCCAGAAAGAATGGCTCCTTGACCAAGTCATGGATCTACAACCTTCACTCCTTTCTCACCCTGGTGCCATCTTTTATTCCCCTCAATTCCCTTCATCCCCCCCCCCCACTTCCCCAAACCCACTCTGGCCCCAGGGGTACCTCAGCTGTCATGTGTGAGATCTGTAGCTAGATGGTGAGAAGGTCACTGAGGCTGGAGGGCTATCCTTACTTCTTCTTCCAGCTGTGAGTCCAGATGTGAAATCCCACCTTCCCTGGCCCTCTGCCAGCTTCCTTTTGGTGTGGTCTAGAGAATTCAGCTAAGTTGACCCTTTTAGGAAGTAATTTCTCAGAAGGACAAAGACATGTTGCTTGGAGCAGTGATCTCCAAATCGTTTTGATCACTCACTTTTCTTGGTATAAAAATATCTGAATACACACTCCCAATATGTCTATATTTATTTATAAATAAATCATCTACATATGCTATTGTACTAATGTACATTATGAAACATACACAAAAATAGAAATGAAAAACGGTTGTTCTGCTGCGTACATGGCAATTTTTTTATTTTCTCATTTTATGTTTAAGTTTAAAATAAAAAAAAATTACCAAAAAAGGATCGATGAAGATGAAATAAAACAGTATTTTAAACATTTTTTATTTTGTATATTAAAGGTACAAAAAACTTTCTTGCTTTCACCACAACAAAAACAATATTTTTAGTGAAAGCAGTGTGATTAGATGGCCTTCATTATTTTTTAAAATCTTGGCTTACTACGTTGCTCTAGAAAACATGTTTGGCTCTGAATTCTCCAGTGCTTAGCACAGCTGCCATAGCCAGCACTCAAATTCTTGTTGACTTGACCTGGCTTGACTAAGGTCAGTTTATTTTGATATTTGGTCTTAATGGTTTTTTATAGCTGAAAAAGACACCTCACAGAAACAAATGGAGAAAGTGCGCCATTTGGCTGTGTTTGGTGAGAAACATGATACATGTATTTCAGTACCATCCACCAATTATGCAAAGGTGTTTGTTGTCGTTCTTGTAGTAGTAGAAATTAGGCTATAGTAAATCCCCCCCCAACCCTAGGGAAGAGGGAGATTGTTCTTGTACTTGGGTCCCGGGTCTGAAGGATGACTGTCCCAGGTGAAGAGACAGAGAGAGCAGCAGGTTGGTTGGCAGGATACCTAGGTTGACCCTGGTATCCTGGAGATGGATGTTTTTCATTTGCTTTCAATCTGACTGATGGGTTTGGTGAAGAGGGGTCTTGGGAGCAGAAGCAGAGACCTGAGAGAGTTCTAGGTCTGGCTCCTTGGTCCCTAAGTGCATAGCTCATGAATGGTTGCTGCTGTAGCCCCTATCAGCCTGGTTCAAGGATCCCTCGTTTTCCTTGGAGTGAGGGAAGAGAAGAGCCCAGAGGTCATCCTCTGCTCGGGGCTAGAGCCAGGTCCAGGGGACATTTGAGAGGGGCAAAGAGGCTGTGGCTGTAAGAGGGGAGGGCCAGGCAGGAATGACTACTCCTGCACGGACAATCACCAGGTCTCATCTCCACCAATCCTGTTTCCTTGTCTAATGATTTCAGAGCTTGGTGTAGAAGGAAAGGGACGGGTAGTGCTGTTATTTCTGGAGCTCTTGGCCCTACCTTGGGCATGGACCCATTGTATATTTATCAGATACAGTTGTTATATAAAATGGTATTCCTTAATAATTTTTTTTTTACAAACTCTGTATGTGTGGGTATCTTTATTTTGGGGGTGGAGAAAATTGGAAAATGATTGTGGTCTAAAAACAAGACATTAAAAAATATGTACAAAAATTACTTCCACATAGTCCTTTATAGTGCCCCATTGACTGGTGTGGCCTGGACCCACGTTGCCTCTCCAGAGTACCAATTCTTCCACCATCCCCCGACACACATACACACTCCACCTTCAGCACCACCAGGAATGTGCCCCATTGCCTTCTGGGAAACTCCATTGTTCTCGTCTTGATCATTCCATGGGAGGCTCTCCTCCCTTTAGCTACTAATTTGGAAATCCCCAAATTCCTCACAGGAATGCTTAATAAGCACACTGGAGGCGTTGGTGAATCCTGCCTTCTTTCTCATTCCTAAGCGACCCATCTTTCGTTGCTCAGTCCTGGCAAATGCCGGCATTTCCTATTGTGACTGGCCCCCAGTTGCCTTATCTATAAATAGATAAATGAGATTCCGCATGGCCCAGTGAGTAATCCCAACATCCTCTTGGAGCCTTGATGAGAGCTGAGTCATAGGCCCATGGCTCCCCAGTTCCAGTATTATTTACTTACATGGTCTCAAAGTGAATCACTGGAGATTGAATTAGGTTTCAGTGAGTCCACTGGTATTTCCTTTCTTTTATAGCCAGCTACCAACACCTCCGACTCTAGTTGTCTACACTCAGAAGTGCATTGAGGGAACAGGGGAGGTTTGTGTGTTGACATTGTCAGGGCCTAAGAAAACAACAACCTTTACGCTGCTGAGCAGGTTGGGTGGTTTTTTTCCTTTCTCAGCTGGCTTTCTTGTTTTGTGTTTGCTGAATGAAAAACAATGACAACAGAAAAAAAGCCCCAGAAAAGTTTGGATATTCTGCCTGTGGCTGATGTAGTGCCACCAGGAAAGTGCTCTTTGGATGGGCATGGAGGTAGATAACCACTTCCCCACAGACAGATTTATATATGTATGCTTTGGCTTCACCCACCAGGCCCATGTGACAAGATTCGATGGGGCTTGACAGGTGTCCTCTGCCCCCAACCTAAAAAATATCTGCCCCATGCAGGCGCCTGTCAGTACATGAAATTCCACTCTTAGAGATTCATTGCTTTGTGTTGCCAAATAGAATCTTGGTGTCATCTGATCCAACCCCCCTACCTGAAGCCTGAATTCTATCTTGGCTCTACCTCCTCCTGACATTCCTTCCAAATGCTTGTCTAGTGAAAGTCTGAACACTTTCAGGGAGAGGGAGCTTACTAACACACAAGGCAGCCTGTTCTATTAAAAGATAGTTCAAATGGTTAGGAAGGTCTAACACAACTATGGATGATAAGTTTTCTTGAAATCAATATAAACTGAGCCAAAATCTGCTTCCTAGTGACTTCTACCTACCTGTCTTTGGTTTGCATGTTGGTGTTACATAGACTAAGTCTACCCTCTTGACATGAGTGTCCTTCAGGCTTCATTTTCTTTCCTTTTAGCCACTGGGAGTGGAAGGGAGAGCCAGGGGTGTCTATGAAGACAGGAGAGAAAGAAAAAGAAAGAAAGAAAGAGACAGAGAGAGAGAGAAAGGAAGGAAGGAAGGAAGGAAAGGAAGGAAGAAAGGAAGGAAGGAAGGAAGGAAGGAAGGAAGAAGGAAGGAAGGAAGAAAGAAAGAAAGAAAGAAAGAAAGAAAGAAAGAAAGAAAGAAAGAAAGAAAGAAAGAAGGAAAGGAAGAAAGGAAGGAAGTAGAGAAAGAAAAGAGAGAAAGGAAGGGAAAAAGAAAGGAAGGAAGGAAAGAAGGAAGGAAGGAAGAAAGAAAGAAAGAAAGAAAGAAAGAAAGAAAGAAAGAAGGAAAGAAAGAAAGAAGAAAGAAAGAGAGGGAGAGAGAAAGAAAGGAAGGAAAACAGGAAGAAGAAAGGAAGGAAAGAAGGAAGAGAGAGAGAAAGGAAGGAAGACAGGGAGAGAAGAAGAGAGAGAAAGATAGAAAAGGAGAGGAGAGAAAGAGGAAGAAAGGAAAGGAAAGGGAAAGAAAAAAGAAAGAAAGGAACAAAGAAAGGAAAAAAGGTCATTAAGGTATCTTTGTAATAAGAGAAGAGAAGAGAAGAGAAGAGAAGAGAAGAGAAGAGAAGAGAAGAGAAGAGAAGCCAGAAAGAAGTATAGGCAAAGCAGAAAAGTTTTGAAAGCTACAAGTGAGCTTACCACGAACAAGCTGTACTACAAAGAAACCTGCAGCTTCATGTTGTCTTGTCCTACATGTATATGGAAATGCCCATTTTGATGGTAGCCATTCAGATATTAGACCTCTTTCAGGCTAGTTCCCTGTCCTCCGTTGATTATCTTTAATTTTACCTTGGACATACCTAGTTTGTATGTTGTCACTCCCATTGCTATCAGCCTCTTGAGAGCAGGGGCTGTGTTTTGTCTTTCTTTGTATCACTAGAGCTTAGCACAATGCCTGGCACATAGTAGATGCTTAATAAATGTTGGTCGACTATCTAAAGACCACCATTATGTCCACCCTCTTCCTCATCCCTTTCTTTTCCCTAACTGAAACATCCCCAGCAACTTTGTCATTTTGGGGTGTGTGTGTGTCTTCCTTCCTTCCTTCTTTCCTTCCTTCCTTTCTTCCATGTGGGTGTCTATGTAATTAATGGGGGGTGGGGTAGGGAGGAAGGATGATCCAATAGCTTACATTTATTTAGTCCTTTATCTTTTTCAAAGCACTTATAAATACAAATGATCTCACCTGATTCTCACACTACCCGTGCGGGGTAGGTAACATACTTCTTCTCCCCATTCAACAGCTCCATTGTTCCTTCATCATTCATCCACATGTCTTCTAATCCAGTCTCACCAACTCCTTCTCCAGCTCGTTAATGTCTGTCTCAAAAAGCGTTGCCTAGAAACATAAGCACTACCCCAGATTTTGTCCAAACAGCAGAGAGGACAGGCATCCCCTGCTTGGATCCTTAGTCAGTCGTTAACTCGGCCCAACCTCACATTTTTGGACAGTCCCTTCACATCGTTGACTCATATTGAGTTTTGGAGCGTTCAGAAACCTTTAAGACTTTTTCACATTAATTGCTGCTAGGCCAGATCTTGTTCATCCTGTTTCCATGCTGTTGTGTTTTTGGACCCAACTATGGGACTTTACATTTAGGACAGTATAGTAAGACCTTTCTGAAATCAGCAACGACTCCATGTTTTCATCTTCCTTTCCCCAGTGCCTACCACAGTGCCTTGAACATAACAAACAGGCATGTAACCAGTGCTTGTTCAATTGTTTTGTTGGATTTACACCTGGTGATTTTAGAATGTTAGATTCAGCTCGTTGAGCTGGCTTGCTGGGATGCTTCTGGGTGCTGGTTTTCTCACCCCATATAAGAGATTTCCAGACTTTGATACTTACATAGGTGAGTGACCTTATCCAACTCACTTAACCAATCCAGCTCTGCCACTTTACTGGTGTGATTTTGGGTAAGTTACTTAACCTCTGAGTCTCAAGGAACTTATCTGTAAAATGAGGGAGTTGGACTAGGTGGCCCCTAAGGTCCCTTCCACTGCTAAATCAGTTATCTGAGGGCTTCTCTGACCTTCAGTCTCTACAGCTATAAAATTAGGATAATGGACATCATCATTATTAAATTCCCATCTATATAGTCCTTTAAGGCTTGCAAAGCCCTTTCTTCACAATAACCTGTGAGGCAGGTTGTGCAAGTATCAATATCTTCATTTTACAGATGAGAAAACAGGCTTTGGGAAGTTGCCCATGACCACACAGCTTTCTAAAGTGGAATTTGAATAGAGGATTCCTGACCTCAGCTCCAGAGCACTACCTTCTAGGCTCTACTGTGTTTCTTGGATATTCTCCAAGGTCCTCTCCAGCTCTAAACCCTAGGATCCTTCCCAGAAGAGGTGGAGGACTACGAGCATGGAATACTCCATATGTTGTCAGAAGCGGTCGTTGGGTTAGTTGGTTTTGTTCAGCTGTTTTATCCTGAGGAAAGACTCATTGGCTGTAAGGGTAGGAGGGAAATATAGTTGGGCATGATGACAATATAAAAACAAAAGTCATCAATAAAACTTTAAAGAAATTTAATGGCAGAAAACATCTTATTATCTTATGATCTTGTCTCTCCAACTTTGTGTTATCCAGAAGCACTATGTCTACAGCATCTCCCAGATCTACTGGGTGGGGTATGGGGGTGGGGAGGAGGGAGACAAGGCAAGGGGATAAACATCAAGCATTTATTAGGCACCTACTGCATGCCAGATACTTGTTAAGTCCTTTACAAATACTATACAATTTGATCAGTTCGGTAACTATATTTATCAGTTTAGTAATAGCATTTTAAAAGAAAAGCAAGAACTATCTCCAATTATTGTTGCACTTATTATTATAGTAAGGCAGAGGACATAATGGGCAGCATTTACATAGTACTTTGAAGTTTGCGAAGCACTTTACAATGATTATCTCCTGACCCTCACAATGACCCTGGGAGGTTGGTGTTATTATTATCCCCATTTAACAGATGAGGAAACTGAGGCCAAGGTAGGTCAAGTGATTTGCCCAGGGTCACATACCTAGTAAGTTTCTGAGGCAGGATTTGAATTCAGGTCTTCCTCATTCCAGGTCCAGCACTCTATCCTATACACCACGACTTGTTCTTAGTGAATCCATAATGGCTCCTAATGATCACTGCTTTTCCTCTTAAAGTCTTACAAAGTCTCATTTGATCACCTCTTCTAGAATTTTGCTGGGCATTGTTATAGAGCCTAGTAGCCTACTGTCTTTTCCTCTTTGGGGAAAATCTCTAGCCTTTTAATTCTTCTTATTCTCCCTAATTCCTCAAGGATTACCAGTAGTGATTTACACTTTAATCTGCTACTGTCTTGAGCCTTCTATTTCTTTTGAATCATCTTTCTCTTTTTAGAGTCTTGGGCCATAGGATTGTGCCTCCAAAAACATTTTTTAAACCTGCATTCCTAAAATCTAGGGTACGTGACTGACTACACCTATAGCACATTGAGTACTGCAAACTCTAAAATGTCAATGATACTCTCTCCCAGGGTTCCTGCTGCTCCTGCTTTCCTGATCAAATCCTCCTTTTGGGTTTAATCAGATCGAGAGTAATGGTTTTACCTTGTCACTTCTGTTTTCTGAGAGATGAAATTATTTTCAAATTTACTGAAATATTTATTAGGTGCTCTACATTTATTAGAAGGAGATACATATGTATTATATTTATATGTATTATATATACATATATATACATATCATTATTCTATCTTCGTGACAGGTTTGTGTATCAGCAATCCAGCTAGCAGCTGCTGTGAGGGTGTAAAGCCGACAACAACCAGCTCACAGAACGCTGCAAGCCCAGGTCCTTTTGATCTGCTTTACTAAGGAAATCAATGTTAAGGGGTTGACAATCTTACTGTAATCCAGCATACAAATATCATTTACTGAGTTCAGGGGAAAAAACCAGCACCCTGAATTACAGACCAAATACAATTCGTAGTTATCAACATCTGAGTCTTCACAGCTGGGGACCTCATTACAACGACTGGCCCACAGTCACGCGCCACTCCTGCTATGGCTCAGAGCTCCGAGAGAGAGAACGCTAACTTCTGCACTTATACATCCTGTTCAGGGCTGTCACTTCATCCAGGCTGGGCGTGGAGAAGTTCCCCACCCCCAATATCACATCAGATACAAATCAATGGCTCCCAATTGTCTCAGTGCTGAGAAATACAAAAACATCCCACTTTATCTGCCCCATTCAGACAAAGGCCAGAATCATTAAAGGTCAACAGCAAAAAGTCCCACCTTAATTACTATTACAGTTTGTCATTTACATCAAGAAAAGTATGATTCATAATCTTCAACTGGTTGAATGAGTTGTAGCACAATAGAGTACTGCAGCAGCAATATCGCTACTATTCCTTTCTTTTTTTGGTAGGCTCTGTTATAAACATAACTATAAAATTTATTTTATACATTTTGAAATGATTAAAATAATTCTAGTTATAATCCCAAATAATAATTTTATGGACATTTATTATTATTATTATTATTATGAGACGTAAACAGGAGTGTGCTGCATCCAGTTCAGCTCACACTAGGAATCAAATGTTAAATTTTCAACAAAAGCATTGATACCTCAGAAATCAGCCAATGCTATAAACCAGCATTTGATTTATTGTTTTGTTGATTATCAAGACTTAAGAAAGTAATGGATAAAACATTTTTTTAAATTTTTTTATTTTTTTAAATTTTTTACTTTTAGTTTATAACACACGGTTCTACATAATTTTGAGTTCCAGATTTTCTCCCTTCCCTCCCCCCTCCCTCTCCAAGACGGCATGGAATCTCATATAACTACCACATATAACTTCGCATTGAATTAATTTATACACTAGTCAAGTTGTGGAGAAGAATTATGACCAATGGAATGAATCATGAGAAAGAAGAAACAGAACGAAAAAAAAAACCCCAAAAACAAAAACAAAAGAGAAGAAAAAAGGCAAGCATGTAGTGCGCCTCAATCTGCATTCAAACTTCATAGTTCTTTCTCTGGATGTAGATAGCATTCTCCATCGTGAGTCCCCTGGAGTTGTCCTTGTACCTTGTGTTGCTGAGAAGAGCGAAGTCTGTCAGGGTTGGTCTTCATGGAATCCATATATCTGTGGTTGTGTAAGATGTTCTCCTGGCTCTGCTCCGCTCACTCAGCATTATGTCATGTAGGTTTTTCCAGGTTGTTATGAAGTCCGTATCATCCCCACTTCTTATGGCACAATAGTATTCCATTACCTTCATATACCACAGCTTGTTCAGCCATTCCCCAATTGATGGGCATCCCTTTGATTTCCAATTCTTGGCTACCACAAAAAGAGCCTCTATAACTATTTTTGTACATATGGGTCCTTTTCCCTCTTGTGTGATTTCTTTGGGATACAACCGTAGAAGTGGTATTGCTGGGTCAAAGGGTATGAACATTTTTATGGCCCTTTGGGAGTAGTTCCAAATTACTCTCCAAAATGGCTGGATCATCTCACAACTCCACCAGCAATGTAACAATGTTCCAATTTTCCCACATCCTTTCCAGCATTTATCATTTTCCTGTTTTGTTATTTTAGCCAATCTGACAGGAGAGATGTGGTATCTAAGAGTTGTTTTGATTTGCATTTCTCTAATCAGTAGTGATTTAGAGCATTTTTTATATGCCTATAGATATCTTCAATTTCTTCCTCTGAAAACTGTCTGTTCATATCCTTTGACCATTTCTCAATTGGGGAATGGCTTGTATTCCTATATATTTGGCTCAGTTCCCTGTATATTTTAGAAATGAGGCCTTTATCAGAGATACTAGTTGTAAAGATTTTCTCCCAATTTTCTGCTTTCCTCCTAATTTTTGTTGCATTGGCTTTTTTTGTACAAAAACATTTCAATTTAACATAATCAAAGTTATCCATTTTGCATTTTGTAATGCTCTCTATCTCTTGTTGGGTCATGAGTTCTTTTCCATAAATCTGATAAGTAAACTATTCCTTGCTCTCCCAAATTACTTATAGTATCAGCTTTACTCCTAAATCATGAACCCATTTTGACTTTATTTTGGTATATGGTGTAAGATACTGGTCTATGCCCAGTTTCTGCCCTACCATTTTCCAATTTTCCCAACAGTTTTTGTGAAATAGTGAATTATTAGCCCAGAAGCTGGCCTCTTTGGGTTTATCAAAGAGTAGATTGCTATAGTTGTTGACTTCTCCATCTTGTATTCCTATACTATTCCACTGATCCACACCTCTGTTTCTTAGCCAGTACCAGGTAGTTTTGATGACTGCTACTCTGTAGTGCAGTTTAATATCTGGTATGGCTAGGCCACCTTCTCTAGTATTTCTTTTCATTAATACCCTAGATATTCTAGACCTCTTGTTTTTCCAGATGAATTTTGTTATTATTTTGTCCAGTTCAGTAAAATAATTTTTTGGTAGATCAATTGGTATGGCACTGAATAGATAGATTAATTTAGGTAAAATTGTCATTTTTATTATATTAGCTCAGCCTAACCATGAGCAACTGATATTTTTCCATTTATTTAGATCTGACTTTATTCGCGTGAAAAGTGTTTCATAGTTATGTTCATATAGGCCCTGGGTTTGTCTTGGCAAATAGTCTCCCAAATATTTTATAGTGTCTACAGTAACTTTGAATGGAATTTCTCTTTCTATCTCTTGCTGTTGGGCTTTGTCAGTAATGTATAGGAATGCTGAGGATTTATGTGAGTTTATTTTATATCCTGCAACTTTGCTAAAGTTGTTTATTATTTCAAGTAGTTTTTTACTTGATTCTCTAGGATTCTATAGATAAATCATCATATCATCTGCAAAAAGTGATAATTTAGTTTCTTCTTTTCCTATTCTAATTCCTTCAATTTCTTTTTCTTCTCTTATTGCTACAGCTAACGTTTCTAGTACCAAATTGAATAGTAGGGGTGATAATGGACATCCTTGTTTCACCCCTGATCTTATTGGGAATGCATCTAGCTTATCCCCATTACAAATATTCCTTTCTTTTTATCTTTCTCCAAATGTTCTCCACTATGATTTCATTCTCAAAAAGAGGTTTCTTTTTCTTTTTCTAGGTATGCCCAATTCAGGAATTGATTTTGCTTGACTTTGTACGTTTGTAACAGAGATTTTGTTTTTTTTTTTTTTCCTCTAAAAAGGGTGGAGGGAAGAAAGGAAGTGGATTTTTGCTGTTTGAAGAAAAAAATAAAAGTATATGTCTTCTTTCCATGGTAGTGTTATGAGCCCCATGGCACCAAGTCCTGGCAATACCTATGATGTCATATTTACACCATCATGGTAAAAATCTTCATTTGTGTGAAAAGATCTGGGGTTTTTAGTGGATCGAAAGCTCAGTACAAGCCAAAGTGTTGTATGCCAAACAAGAAACTGATACTCTCCTAGGCTGCATTAGCCCAGATCAAGGAAAGTGATTGTTCTGCCATACTCTGCCCTGCTCAGATGACATCTGAATGTTGGGTTCATATGGACACCACATTTTGTTGTTGTTGAGTTGTTTTCAGTTATGCCCAACTCTTCATGACCCATTTGGGGTTTTCTCGGCAAAGATACTGGAGGGGTGTACCATTTCCTTCTCCGGCTCATTTTACAGATGAGGAAACTGAGGCAAACAAGGTTAAGTGACTTGCCCAGGGTCACACAGCTAGTGGCATATCACATTTTAGGAAGACAATTGATAGCCAGGGAGTATCCAGAAAAAGACAATCAGGAAGGCTAAGAGTCTTGAGATGAATTAATTGAAAGAAGTTGAAATGTTTAGACTGGAGAAGAGCAGCCTTTGGGGAAGGGAGATGGACGTGAGAGCCATCTTTGGCAGCGCTACATTGGGAGTCACAGCACCGAGGTTCAGATGTCGCCTCCACCAATTCTTACATGCACGACCTTAGGAAAGTCACTTGGTTTCCTCATCTGTAAAGTGAAGGGGGTTGGAATAGATAGCCCCCAAGGGCTTTCTGCACATCTAGAATCTATGATTCTCTAATTCTTGGAAAAAGGCGTAAATTTGCTTTATTCCTTTTGGCCCCAGAAGGCAGGAGGGGGGGAGGGGTCAGCGTTGCAAAGAGCAAATTCTGGCTCCCAATGTTGGGAGCTGTCCAAAGGTGAAATTCTTCAGGTGTGAGTTCCTTCTCACAGGCTGAATGAGCACAGTTAGTGGGTATGCTGGAGCGAGCATTCTTTTTGGGGATGAGTCGGTCGCTGAGGGGCCGTTTAACCCTGAAATTTCATGAGCATTATGTGTTATAATTGGTGACTTGTATTTGTGGTTTCTAATAAGAGCTAGCATTTACATAGCGCTTGACGGTTTGCAAAGCACTTTCTGTGTCATCTTATTTGATCCTCATAACAATGCTTCGAGGTAGGTGCTCTTATTAGCTCCATTCATAGGTTTAGAAAGGGCAAATAACTTGCCCAGGGTCACACAGCCAGTAAGTGTTTGAGTCAGGATTTGAACTCAAGTCTTCCTGACTCTGGGTCCGGTGCTCTGTGCACGGCGCCACTTTATGCCCCCCTCCAAATCCTCCATGAACGCTAGACTGTAAGCCTCGTGAAAGACTCTGAAATAGGCTTTCCAATCCAAACTTTGGCTCTTCCACCCTTCAGCACAGCAGACTACAAAAAAAAAAAAAAGAATTCTTAATAATGCTTGTTGAATGAATAAAAGACAAGCACACCTCACAAATGACCATCTTGGATCTACTTGCCACTGACCAAGCAGGGAACTGACCCCATTACTGTATCTCTTCTTCTCTGGGTCAAGGACAGATTCCCTCGTGGCTCTTCCTTCACATCAATGCTTTCATTCATCTGTTAGTACCCATGGAACTTAAGCTCGTTGAAGGCATGTATTGTGTTGTTTTATGTTTGTATCTTCAGTATCGAGCACAGGGCATTTTCCATAGTAAATGTCCAATGCACCTTGAATTGTTTGTTGAACAGGATGCTGTTAGCCCAGAACCACCCTTGAAAGGAAGAGGCCCGTTCTTGCTGTATTAGGTCTTTTGGTTCTGTCTCCTCTTTCCTTTCTCCCATGAATTACATTCTTCTACCTGCCAACATCATGCTCTTGGTTTGTATTCCCCTCCATCTCCTCCAAATCTTTCTCTTCTGGAGCAGCTAGGTGGCGCAGTCAGTAGAGCACTGGCCCTGGAGTCAGGAGGACCTGAGTTCAAATCCAACCTCAGACACTTGATACATGTACTAGCTGTGTGACCTTGGGCAAGTCACTTAACCCCAATTGCCCTGCCCAAAAAACCAAACAAAAAAACCCCCCAAGCAAACAAATCTTTCTCTTCCCAGCTGTTTTGTGGGTTATTTCTCTTACCTGTCTAGGAATCCTGTATCTTCTCTAATAAGTGGGAGCATAGAAAAACATTCCTTGAGTCTTTTCACCTTCTCACAGAGGGAGTTAGTTAATGAATGCCTCTGTTAGGAATTAAAACATAACATAAACCATGAACCCATTTCCTTGATTTCTTTATTTTGTGATATGGAAAGGTTAGGGTGAGGATTCAGTTTCTCAAGTAGATCCACAGCCCTTTGTGGCTCCCCCTGAAGACTACCACTGTAACTGCTATGAAGAACTTCCTATTAGTATATGGGCCCTTGGGAATGCCTGCTCCATAATCTCTGCTCTCGGGTCCCTGCCATCTCTAATGTTCTGTGTCCCAACATTCTACATTCCGAGGCCCCTCGATCTCTGACATTCTGTGATTCCATGAGAAAAAGGGTAGTTGGTAGAGGGCAAGAAGGAGGGACTGGGCAGGGGCCCAGCTCCTTTCCAGGATGTCATTGAAAATGCTGACAGCAGAGGCTTCCATCGGATGTGACTCAAACGGTCAGACCGAATGACAGACTCTCAGGAGAAGATTTACAGCTGTGCAGCAGCCATCGGTTCCCAGCCATATGCTACTTCAATTCAGCCCAAGTGTCTCCGTGTCCCAGCTCAGTGAGGGCTGCCGGACAGACAGGAATCTTGAAGGTGGACAGAGCGGCTCCAAGGTCCTTACATTCTACGGGCAGATCACCTGAACTCAGCCACAAGCTTGCTTGGAGACCTAGTCTCTTTCTGACTTTTAAATAAACAAGCCGAGTTTGCAGACAGAGAGTTGTTTGTATTCTAGGGGCAAAAAGTTTCTCTTTCTTTATATCTCTGTCTCTGCCTCTTCCCCTGGTCCCTCTCCTTGCTCTCTCTGTCTCTCCTCTCTTTCTGTCTCTGTCTCTCTCTCCATCTCTCTCTGTCCTCTCTCTTCTCTCTTTCTTTCTGTCTGGCTCTCTCTATCTCTCTCTCCACCTCTGTCTGTCCCCTCTCTCCTTTCTTTTTGTCTGTCTCTCTCCTCCCCTCCTCTCTCTGTGTGTCTTTATCTCTGTCTCTCTCCCCCCCCCATGTCTGTCTGTCTAACCCCTCTGTCTCTGTCTCTCTGTCTCTCCTTTCTCTGTCTGTCTGTCTCTTCCTCTCCCTTCCTCCTCCCCTTCCCCCCTCCCCCCTTCCTCTCCCCTCCTGCCTCCTTCATTCCCACTACTAGGCTGTCAGACATGGTTGAATCTGAGCATCCTGAATTTCCACAGGCCATAACAGGACTCAGAGCTAGAAAAGACCCCATGGCCCATCTAAGCCAACCCTCTCCTTTCACATACGAGAGGCTCAGGAAAGCCCATTGACTTGTCCAAAGTCACACATGCAGCAAGTACTCAGGGACAGGTAAGAAATAAAGAGTCAGAGGAGATGGGGGACCTTGGAGTAGGGCCACTGGCCCCCAACAACAAATGGTTCTTTTTTCTGAGTCATCATGGAATGACTAAAGCAATCACAAGACACTGGGATTGGAAGGCAACTGAGGAACACCATTGTTGTGTTCAGTCTGTCTGACTCTTTGTGACACCATTTCAGTCCCTTCCTTTTACAGTGGAAGGAAATGAGTCACAGGAAGGTGAAAGGGCCTGACCAATGGGACCCAGCTGGTCAATAGTGCAGCCAGGGCCAGAAACTGACCCCCGGTGCTTGTCCCATAGTGATCTAGACAATTTCCTCAGTGAAACCGGGGAGAGTCAAGTGCTGACCAAGTCCGTGGCTCAGGAAGTTGGGGAGAGGTCTCAGACAGTCATCGTGGTTTAGAGGCACAGAGGAGGCCTCAAACTGGGTGGTCTCATACTGAGCCTTGGCATAAGTATATGGCAGTCTCATTATAAATATGGCTGGGCACCGTTCCTCTGAGATGCATTTTGTTTCACACTGGCTCCTACAAGCTTTCTTGTACCTGCCAGCAAGCCAGACACCCTGACGAGCTCAGAGACGTGCCTGAAATGCCCAAATCCTGCCTGGTGCCCGTCCTATGTCCAGCCTGCTGCTCCCAGGAAGGGCATCAGGCTGCACTTGTGCTGAGGGAGAATGAGCTCTCCTTAGATTACAATGTCCAGGTCATTTAGCTCATCAAGACACAAATAAAACAGCCTCCCTAATCCAAACCCCCCTGAACTGGTGGCCACGTCACTCATCCTGCTGGCAGCCAAGGAGCCCCACTTGCAGGGAGCCTTGCCTAGAGACAAGGGCACCACTGGGAGGGCTCCCCACACTCAGCTCTCCCTTCCCCCTATGCTCCCCCAAACAAACTATAACAATCCTATCAAAGTGAGCCAGAAGGAGTGAGCTACTCTCATGACATGAATTTTTCACATTTATCCAAATGTTTCATTCTCATAGCTCAGTTAAATTTTTAAGATTTCAATTAATCTTTTATCAATAAATTTTTATTCATTTTATTAAAATTTTTTTAGGATATGCTCTTCATACAGCATGTTCAATGCGTTTGCTGCACATGAAATTGACACCTTTTTCTCATCCTGCTGGCAATAGAATATACACTAGAAAATTTGACTTTTAGAGTCAGCCAGTTAAGGATGGGTCCACACATCTTCATTGGGCTCTTAATTTTATCAATAACATCTTTTTATACCTACATTTCCAAGTACAACCTTCCCCCCCTACCTCCCAAAGAGCCATCCTTTATAATGAAGGGTAAAATAAGGCCAAGAAAGTCCATTTCAGCCATATGACTAAAAAATTATATTTGGTGTTCCTCATTCATAAACCACTCAATCAACAAGTATTTATTAAGCATATAATTTGCCAAGAAAACCCCAAATGGGTTCATGGAAAGTCAGACATGACTTAAAAAATGCCTGAAAACAGTAATTTGTGCCAGACACTGTGCTTGCTGCTGGAGACAGAAGTACAAAGATTGAGACAATTCCTCCTCTCAAGGAGCATACATTTTAATGGGGGGAGGGGACGGCAAATACATAAATATAGATATGTGTGTATGTATATAAAATTCAAATAAAGTGACTATGAACAAAGATACATAGACAAGTGAGTAAAATACAAGGGAGCTTGGGAGAGAGGATGCTGCAGATTGGGAGATCTCAGATGTTCATGCGGAAGATGGTGCCTGAGCATCTTAAAGGAAAAGCTCTGAGGGAGGCAGAAGGAGGAGTGGATTCCAGGCATGGAAGACCCATAATCCTTCAATCTGCAAACTTGGTCATAATAATTTCACAGCATTCAGTTAACATGGTTACTTTTAAGATCATCTTCTTTAGAACTTCTGTTTGGCAGTTGGTGGGACCCACAGCTGGAGAAGAAAGTGTGTTCCCCAGAAAGCCTCAGGGGTGAGACTTCTACTGCAGCCCGTATGTCCTTGGAGCTGTGACTGGCCTATTTGTAATGGGAGCAAGTCTGTCTCTATTCTCAGGGGCTTACTGTCTTCTGGAGTCAGCTGTAGCTACCCTGTTCACACACCTGTCACCTCCTCCTTCTCTATCCCTTTCAGAGTAAGGGAAAGCTCTGATTAACCTGAGCCATTGAGCAAAACTGGGTGATTGATCATCGATAATGACTCTGAAATGTCAGAGCCAGAAGGGAACTTGGGAGATTCCCCAACCCAATGCTCTCATTCCAAATGAGAGGGATCTGAGATCCAGGGAGATCAATTAATGTGTCTAAGATCACCTAATGAGGCAGAGATTGATTCGGCTTACCTCACTGCATCGGTGTAGTTCCAGAGGACAGAATCCAGAGGAATAGTGGAATCTGAAGAAAGCTTTGGTTTAGACTCAATCTAATGGAAATCTACCCCCCCCCCATTAAAGTCATTGGCTGCTGTGAATTCCCCACCACTGGAAGTCTTGAGGCAAAGGAAAAAGAATCAGTTGTCAGGAATGTGTAGAGTGGATGCCTTCTCATGTGGATTGGACTAGATGCAGGTCCTTTAAAGGTCTCCTCCTTTTCCTCCTCCTCTTCCTCCTCCTTCTTCCTCTTTCTCTTCTTCTTCTGTCATATCCAACTCTTTGTGACCTTATTTAGGGTTTTCTTGAGAATGGTTTGCCATTTCCTTCTCCAGCTCATTTGACAGATGAGGAAACTGAGGCAAACAGGGTGAAGTGACTGGCCCAGGGTCACTCAGCTAGTGAGTATCCAAGGTCAAATTCGATGTCAGACCTGGCACTCTATACACTGAGCCAAGTAGCTGCCCTCAAAGGTCTTAGATTCCAAATTAAGGAAATTCCAGGCTGGGGAAGGAGCAATCATAGAAGTCACCAAAGTTGGGAGGAGCACAGCACAAAGAAGAGATTTTGAGAAGACCTGCCTGGCTTTGGGGAGTCCTCCGCCTCTCTCCTCCTCACTTCTCTCCTTTCTGCCCAAAATCTTACTCCCAGTGTGTCTGAGCCTGTTTCCTGATATGTAAAATGAAGGGGTTTACACCAGATGACCTCAGAGGTCCTTTCTGTGGCTGTATGATCCACTTTCTGGTGGTGTGACCTTGGATACGTCCACCTTTGTGGGCCTCAGTTTCCCCATCTGTAAAACAAGAGTATTTGAGTAGATGACCTCTGAAATCCCTTCCAGGTCTGGATCTTTTGTTACGAATGGAAAGTCCCAGCAGTCTGACCACTGGCTGAAACCTCTAACTATAATTACAGGGCTTTCAGATAATTATAGCAATTGTTGAGTTTAACTTAAATTGAAATACAAAAGGGAATAGATGAAATGCAGTAATTCAGCATCATTGCTATCATTTTGCCCCCAAATACTTACTGAAAACTCCACACAAATTATCCTTTTCTGGTATAGGTGTAGTTTCTTTTTTTATATATATGCTCACAGATCTGCATCCCATTCCTTGGATGCTCAGAGGAAGATACTCCAGCAGGGTGGGATTTCCTCCCCAAAGGTGACCAGGCACACCCCACCCTAAACAGGATGCCACATGAGCATTGTTGGGGCACTGCATTTTAGCAGTGCATGGATAGGCTGGACCACCACTAGAGGAGGGTGCTAAGGGGAGACAGGGTGGAACTGAAGATTATGCCACATATGCAGATGTGTTGAAGGAACCAAGGATGTTTAGAGAGAAGTATTAAGAGAAAGATGAAAAGAATGAAGAGGAGATAGAGGTGATATCTGCCTTTACCTATACGAAGGGCTGCCCTATGAGAAAGAGAGTGGACTTGTCCTACTGGGCCCAGGGAGCTCACCTAAGAGATAGAAATGTGTTACAGAGAAGCCGATTTGGGATTTGATAAGAGAAGAAAAAAAAACAAACCAGGGATAGGGCATGTAATTTCATTCACATCGCAGACAAGTCAATGATGTAGGGAATTCTCAGATGAGGAAACTCCTTCCACCAATAAAAGTCAACACCTTCTCTGCCCCTTGGAGTCTCAAAGAGGTGCCTAGAGCACTAAGAAGGACTTTACCCAGGTTCACACAGTCAGCATGTTTCTGAAGTGAGACTGGAACACAGATCTTCTTGGCTTGAAGGCCAACCACTGGTGATTTCCTAGTAGAAGCTGAGTGACTTGTCAAGGCTGTGTAAGAGGTGTCCCTGCTTAGATATGGGTTGGGCTAGAGCGAGAGTTCTAGGTCAAGCCTTTTCATGCCCTGGACCCCTTGGGCAGACAGTCCAGTGATGCTTCTGAAGGCATTCTCAGAATGCTATTTTTTAAATGTATAAATCAAAACTCATAAGATTCCAAAGAAAAACCAATTACATTAAAATAGAGATATAAAGTATTTTATAAGAAAAAAGGTCATGGGCCCCAGGTTAAGAATCCCTAGATTAGATGGCTTGTGAGGTCCCTCCCTGCTATGAGATTTTATGATTAAATTTGCCAGATGCCAAATGCCAGATGCCAAGCCATTCAGGTTAGTCCCTCCAAACTCATATGGTCCTAGATTTAGAACTGGAAAGTACCTTGGAGGCCATTAAGTCCAAACCCCTCATTTTACAGGTGAGGAAGATGAACCACAGAGAGGGTGAGTGACTTGTCCAGGTCATGCAGTCAGTAACCACCTAGGTGACTCTGGGGTCCCTTCTAACTCTGTGGAGAAATAGCGTAGATACCCCAAATGTGACCATTAAGCAAAGGACAGTGGCTATGGTGAGATCCCCACTTCAGCCTTGGTGATGCTCCTAAGCCTCTCTCTTCCTTCCTGGTCAATCACACATGTCTTTTCATGGGTTCCTGGGTATAGAACATGAGGTGACCTTAGAGACCAGACAATCCAATCTCTCATTTTACAGATGGATAAACTGAGGCCAGGGCAATTAGGTGGCGCCACAGTGCAGGCCTGAAGTCAGGAAGCCTCATCTCCCTGAGCTCAAATCCGGTCTCAGACACTTACTAGCTGTGTGACCCTGGGCAAGTCACTTAACCCTGTTTGCCTCAGTTTCCTCATCTGTCAAATGAGCAGGAGAGGGAAATGGCAAAGCACTCCAGCATTTCTGCCAAGAAAACTCCATATGGGATAACAAAGATTCAGAGAGGATTGAAATGAATAAATAACAACAAAAAAGGTGAGGCCAAGGAAGGGTGAGTAACCTGCCTGTGGTCACACAAATAGTAAATGTCACAGGTGGATTTGAACCCAGGTCCCTGATGGCAAAGCCAGTGCTCTCTTTGTGGTTCTCATTTTAAATGTTTCACTGAAGCTCTTTTTCACATCATCCTTTTCCGGCGACTGCCTCCACCCTCTAAATAGAACCTATGTTGGACTTGTCTAACAATGGACACCTCACAGTCCCCCACGCCCCTGCAGAGATATGAGACACCCACTTCACCATCAGTCCCTCAAAGTCATCACTGGTCACCAGATGCATTGGAGTCCTGGAGTCTTTGAACCATCACAAATATCTTTATCATTGTGTGGCCCATCTCTTGGTCCCACCCCAAAGACCATTATACTTGGAAACCGCCATTTACAGGGAGGGACCACTACTACTCTTCATCTTTCACATGACTTTTATTGATGCCCCTTTTCATCTCCAAATATACACGTACACCTCTCTTCTCACCTCCCCAGCAAGCTTTTCTTGCAATAAAGTTTAAAGAAAAGAAGGCAGGGGGTGGTTGCAAGGAAAACCGTTTGTTGATTGAAAAAAAAATAAAATTTAATTTAAAAAAAACATCAAAAGAGATAAAAAGAAAGCAGTTCAGCAAAACCAGCTAACACATAAACCATGTTGGACGACATTTGTCATATTCCACACGCATAGTCTCCATCGACTTTTGCGAAGATGGAAACAAGGTGTGTGTTCTCAGTTCTTCTTTGGATCCAGATGTCAATGCTTCTATGAATGAATGAATGAAGCATTTATTAGGCACTTACTATGTGCAAAGCACTGTGTTAAGCATCGAGAAAAGGAAGGTGGGGCCAGCTCTCAAAGAACTCATGTTCTTGGTTTTGTTTTGTTTTTTTTTTTGAGGGAGGAAGGTAGGGCAAATGGGGTTAAGTGACTTGCCCAAGGTCAAGAGCTCATAGTCCAGTAGGGGAAGACAACACATACCAAGGCTTCAGCTGTCAGTCAGATGGAACTGTCCCATGATCCGCAGGGTGCACTGATGAAGCCTCTTCTTTAATGCCATTTCTACCAGTAAAATCACTTCCGGAATCCTTACAGCCCTTCTCCAGCTCACTTACAGGTTCCCCTTCCCCGATCCAGCAGGGACAATGTTTCTTACCTGTCTTTACATCCACAACATTATTTGGTGGAACCACAGAAGTCATCGGGTCCAGCCTCCTACCCAGCATTGGAATTCAAACCCGTTTGGAGCTTGAGGCTGGTATGATGTGATGATATGTGTCCTACTTTTGTTGGTTAGATACAAGAAACAAAACACAACGATAAGGCTGATCCCACCTCTTAGTCCAGCTGAGCCAAATAGCCCACAGGCTACCCATGGTGCTGCCTGCCCGCCAGGAGACTGGCAGGAGAAGAGAAACACTTTGCCCCATCTTGACTTCACTGGCCTTGGTCCGGGGAACGCCTCAGTGGGGACTGTGTCTCTACTTGTCAGGCTGGAGCTAAAAAAGGCCCTTCCCCACTAGAAGACCAGAATGTCAATGTGAACTGGGGTATTTATAACCCAGAGGAAGGCAAAGGGTCTGAGGCAGGAAGGGGGCAGTAGCAGGTAGGGAATGATATTAGATAGTGAAATGGCTGAGAGCAGAGAGAAAGTGACTACCTATTTCGTCTCCAGAAAGAAGGAAGGAGGCAGCTAGGTGGCACAGTGGATAGAACACTGGCCCTGGAGTCAGGAGGACCTGAGTTCAAACCCTGCCTCTGACACTACTTGTGAAACACTGGCTAAGTGTCCTCCTTGGGCCTTATCCGTAAAGTGAGGAAGTTGGACTAGTTGGCTTCTGTAGATGATCTTTTCACCTTGAACAAGTTACTTAATCAATCTATAAAACAAGGATGTTTTACAGTCCCTTTTTGGTCTGAATCTACTAGTTTATAATCCTGAATAGAAGATAGAAGTCATTCCTAGATAATTATAGCTCAAGGTTAAGTGACTTGCCCAAGGTCATGCAACTAGCAAGTATCGGAGGCCTGATTTGAACTCAGATCCTCCTGACTCCAGGGTCAGTGCTCTATCCACTGTGTCACCTTGCTGCCTCAGCCCAAGGGACTTCAAATGAGACCCGAGCTGAGCTGCGGGGTTTCCTCACCTGGCTCCCAAGCAGAGAAGGGGAAATAAATCCGGTCATAGTTGGAATGGGAGAGAAGGAGGCTGACTTCAGGTGCTATCCACTTTCTGGGAAGCTGGTTTAATTGGTCTCCATTCAGGCCTGCCTTTGAAAATGGTTCTGAAGGGGCTGGTGGAGCAAGGAGGCTTTTAGCAGGTAGAGGGCATTAAGGGAAAAGGAGAAAGGTCTGAAAAATCAATCTGCAATGACCAGCCATATCTCCAGATGACCTATGATGAAGAATGTTACCCAGCTCCTGATACAAGGCGCTGGATACAAGGTGAAGAAAGAGACATATTTTTGGACATGGCCGTCATGTTTGACTGGTTTTATTTGTTACAAGGATCTTTTTTCCTTTCTTTCAATTTTTAATATGGGTAGAGCAAACTGGGTGGTGGTGGGGGGGGTCAGAAAATTAGCAATAGTAATAAAAAATAAAAGGACTTAATATTTTTAAAATGCACAGAAAAGAAGGAAGCGCAGATGAGGACAGTTTTGAAGATAATGTCTATCAGATTTTTAAAATATTTTAAAATAGGTGAAATGGAGATTCAGATTTCATATAGAATGTCCTTTTTACAAAAAAGTCTGCCATGTGTATGGAAATGCTTTAAAAAATTGTTTGGTGTTTAGTTCAGGAATTTTTTTAAATTCAAGCTAAAAAAAAAAGAATCCGCAAGGGGTTTGGCCCCTGGTGTTCAGGGGTGGAGCAGGCCAGCCAGGGAGAGGTGGGAAGGCATGATGCCAAGCCAAAGAGGGATTGGGTCTGAGCTATTGGGGCCCCTCCCTGCAGAAGCCCGTGGGCCTGGAGAGCAGCCATGAAGTCATGAGGGGAGCTGTGATCTTCCACCCCTAAGGCTGGTTTATCTTCCAGATCTGCAGAGTAGCCAGGGCAGGAGCCTAGCAGGGAAATGCCGTCCCTCTCGCCCCCGGCACCGCCCCCTTCACCCCCCACCTGCACCCTGCTTGAGCCATAACACTTCCTGGAGGGGACAATGCCTTGGTTAGCTCACTGTGCTGGCATGGAGCCTGGTTGGCGGCTCCTGGCTGGGCCAGGGTAGATGGCTACTGACAACCTTCGTAATCAGAGGAAGAGGAAGAAGGGAACATCTCTCAGGGGCGAGGGAGGAGGCTGGCTTCCAAGGCTAGGACAGCCCCTGGAATGATTCTGAAAGCTGGTGCAGCCGCCCTCACACCATATCCACCACGTCCCCAAAGGCAGCTCTGCCATTAACAATGTTGCCTCCACATGTCACAGAGATGTGTCATCCGGTGCTATCTACACTGGGTCATAGATGAGAGTCATTGGTTAAGTGCCCTTGGGAACACAGCTTTGAATAAGCTTCATTCGCCCAGGTGTCCAAATCCAGGGCAAGCCATCCCCTGCTCCAATGTGGCATCAAATAATAACTGATTTATGGACCCTAGGATCCTAGAGCTGGAGTCAGGAGAATGCTGGAGCCAGCGCAAAGTGGCTTGTGGGAGACGGATGTTAAATCTTCAGTGTGAACTTTCATCCCTTGGAAATCAGCAAACGCTACCAATCAGAGCTCAATTTATTGTTTTGTTGATTGTCTGGACTTAAGAAAGTGATGTATGAATGTCAATAATGCAGATTAAGTGTATCCTGCATACATCCCCACGCCCCTGCCCCCCAGAGAGTCAGTTATTAAACATTTACCAGCATATCACTGGCTGGAAGGGATCCTAGAGGTCATGGCATCCAACCTTTCTATTTTACAGATGAAGAAAGTGAGGTCTAGAGAATTTAAATGCCCTGCCAAAGGTCAAGACACCACAGGGTTAAGCAGGAAAGGGCCCCAGAGGTTCTCTAGTTCAAACTTTTCCTTTTTACAGGTGAGGAAACTGAGGCCCAAGGCTGTTCAGTGACTCGCCCAATCACACAGATTAGTAAAATGACAGACAGGATTTGAACCTGAGTGAGGCCTGTGACTTACTGAGCCACTGTCTTTCTACTATATCCCATAAACATCCATTTATTTATTTTTATATTTTATTGTTTTAAAAAACTAATTGTGTTTGCTGTGTCATCTTGTGGATGGGTATGGGGGAGGGAGGCTGAGAAAAGGGCATCTGAGGGAGAAGGGAGAATGGGGCGAAGGAGTTGAGGGTTAAGAGAGACATCAGATGAGGAGGGTGACTTGAGTTGAAACAAGAGAAGGAAAGTAAAGTGAGAAGAGAAAGGATAAATGAGCATGAGACAGGCTGAGAGAAAGGGACAAATGGAAACAGAGAGGCAAGGAGCAGGGAATGAGACTGGAATGTGGAGAGAGGTGGCAAAGGGGTGGGAGAGGGGGAAGAGAGGGAGGGGGAAGGGAGGAGGGAAAGAGGGGAGGGAAATAGAGGGGGAGGGGGAAAGAGGAGGGCAAAGAGAGGGAGGAGGAAGAGGAGAGGAAAGAGGGGGAGGGGGAAAGGGGGAGGAGGACTAGATGGGGAGGGGGTAAAGAGGAGGAAGCTAAGAGAGAAAATGAAGGGGGAGAGCTAAAAAGGGGAGGGTGTAAAGGGGGGAGCAAAGAGGAGGGACAGAGAGGAGATGGAGGGCAAAGGTGGAGGAAGAAAAGGGGAGGGCAAAAAGAGGGTAAGGATGAAGAGAGAGGTAGGGTAGGCAGAGAAGACAGAGAGGGAAGAAAATAATTAAAGCTTATGCCACATCCTGGGGGTTAGCACAATCTTTTATACGCTCACAGGATGTGATAAAAATTTTATTTACTTTTACATACTGTGTGAGCCACCACCACTTTCCCACCTAGGAGTGCGTTGGTAAACACTTTACAACCGGCTTCCTAAAGGGAGGAATGTGCAAATGACAGGCTTTTAAGTTTAATGTGCATTAATAACATTTTATCCATTACTTCTCTTAAGTCTAGGTAATCCACAAAACAATAAATCAAGCCCTGATTGGTAGTATTTGTTGATTTCCAAGGTATAAATGATCACACTGAAAATTTTACAATTGGTTCTGAGGACCCTCCAGAACCTGCTCCCTGGCACCCTGTGTAAATATACGAGTGTGGTGGGGGTAGATATATGCAAATATATGCACAAATACCAGGCAAGTTCACATTTCCTTTACGGAGCCTGAGCCTAGAGAGGGCAGTAGATAAAGACTGCTTCTTGAAGACCCACTATGTGAGAGTGAGCAAGAGAATAGTCTTCTGACTGCGGATGATTTCGGGGAGGTGGAGGTTGACAGCCCCAGAAGGCGATGCCTCCCGACACCTCAGATGGGTGATTGGCAAGCTCAGAGCCTCCGGAACCTACAGAGCACATGGCCATTTTTTCCAGATGATGATAGAATGAGAACTGGCGCCTCGGAACATTAGACAAGATGAAACAGTATCCCTGAAATACCTGGCGGATGAATTTTCCTGTTGCCATTTGAGGCCGACAGAGAGAAGCCGGGTAGACAGAACAGGCAGAGTCCTGCTTCTCTGTGTCTCTGGGAAATGTCCTGCCCTGCTGGGCAAGGTGGCAATGCTTTTTTTTTTCATTCCCACATCTTGGGAATGGTGATTTTGGCTTAAGGTTTTGGGGTGTGTGTGTGTGTGTGTGTGTGTGTGTGTGTGTGTTTCTTTTTGGAGGGAGGAGGGAATGGCTTGGTTCCTATTTATTGAATTTATCATATTTTAAATTTTTTATTTGTTTAATTTATGGAATAAAACAAACATTTCTATAACATAGTATAATAAAAAAGATGATTGTGTGTGAATCGACAAATCTATTATTACAACTTGCTATTCCTTTTAAATATATAATCAAGTTATCTTGTAAATTTCTTTTTTTTTCCTTCTCTTTTATTGAATTTTAAAAGAAGCACAGAGAAGAGGTGGCTAAGCTTGGAGACAGGAAGACTTGAATTCAAGTGTCATCCCTGTCACATTTGCTGTGTGACCATGAAAGTCTCCATTTTCAGGGATCTTTCTAAGGAAGAGTGCCAGATTTGAAATCAGCACACCTGGGTTTGGAATTCTGCCTCTGCTACTTACCACTTGTGTGATGTATCTTTGGGCATTAATTTACTCATCTTTAAAACGAGGTAGTAAGGCTAGGTGACCTCTGACTTCCTTTCCAGCTCTAAGTCTATGATCTGTGAAGTTACAGATGAGTATGCTGATCCCCATTGGTGGAGGACATTTCCTGCCCATTTCCTGCCAGTTACCTCTCACTGGAAGTTATAGGTCTGGATAAAAAATATGTATATATTTTGACCATCCTCCAGGGATCCTAAATCCAATTCAGTGGAGTTATATGCCCCTAGCACAGAGAACAGTGGCCATATATAACAAGCTAAGAACTGAGAACTATGTAAGAAAGAATGAATATCCTCTCAGCAGAAAAGAAAAAAAAATCATAGAAGCTTCAGTTCATAGCCTAGAAACCCGATTTATCCCAACAACAGACCAGGATGGCAGAGATGGACAGTTCTCATGAAGCAAGCCCAGGAAATCCTCGTAATCACAGGATTTGTGGGATCACAGGATTTTAGAGCTACAAGGAATCTTAGAGAGTATCCAATCAATGTGGTCTCAGGACCCCTGGGGATCCCCTAGACCAGAGGTGTTAAACACACAGCCAGAGTAGAGGTAGAATCAGATTAAAATGTAATTGGCAAATATTTAATAAAATAAATAAGAATACCATACAACATAATGCTGCTGTGTGGTTTTCCAAGTTAATATTGTGACCCACGGGGATCTGTTTCTATTTGAGCTGGACACCACTTTCCTAGACTGGTTGGGGGAGGTCTGAGATATGTCCAGGAGCTCAAAAATGTTTTCATAATACTACAAAGACATTTTAATTTCTAATATGATAAAAAATATTGATAGACATGACCCACATAAACAAAAGCTCTTTGGTGATTCATCAGTAATTTTAGACCTGAAGTAAAAAAAAGAAATTGAGAACCACTGATCTTATCTAATCTTTTATATTACTGATGAGCAAATGGAGAAATGGTTTTCCTGAAGTCCCATGAGCAGGATGTATCAGAGCTGAGGGGTCTGATTTGAAATTCCCCCCTCATTCCACTACAATGCAGCCCCTGTATTTTACAGATAAGGCAACCATCAGGGTACAATGCAGAATTTCCACGGCCCTTCTGGAAAAGTCCACCTTGCACAGGAATGTATGATCATAGATCTAACAGGACCTCAGGGGCCACCTAGAATGGCTCCCTTGAGGAAACTGAGGCCCAGGGTGAATAAGTGACTTTTTCAAGGTCAGACAGGCAGTAAAGAGTCAGAATTTGAATCCAAATGTTCTGACTACAGAATCAATACTTTTTCCACTGTACCCATCACGCCCCACTCCACTCTCATGAAAATGTTCAAAGTGATCTCTGGGGAATCCCTTTTAGCAGTATTTGTCCAAAACCAACCAACTGGATGCATTCTCTCTATAACCAGCTATGTGTGGTTGTGTGGTGTCTACATTATCTTTCAGCGTAAACACTTACTCCGAAGTTTCTTCCACAGGTTCCGGCCTAATCTGGTTCTCTTGGGAATGGCTGTTCAGCTCCTAGGGGATGTTCCACAATGAAATCACAGATTACCTATTTTAGAAATGGATGTGTTTTCACGAATTCTCTCTCTGGCTCTGATTTTGGGCCAGAGTGATGCACGTTGAGTCCCAAAGAGCCCTCCTTCTGTTCCTAGGGAATCCCAGGCGTCCCTCTTCTGGTGCCCTTACTCCATGGAGACGCCAGATGAACATTGCAAGAACAATAAGGATTTTTAGGGGCATTATGACTGAGTTAATAAAACACAGCTGCCCCTGAAAGTCCCTCATTTTTCTTGCTGCCTTTGAGGGCTCTCCAGACAGGTTGGGGGGTGGCAGGTTGGTCTGAGGAAGCAGGGGATACTGGGGCCTGGGAAGAGTCAAATATCCAAGATGGCAGACTGGCTTTCCTAAAGACTGGGAGTCCTTGGAGATCTGACAATGTAAGCTGAGGCTCTTTCTGAAGGGGGTACATGGGCATGGAGAGAACATTTTCAACCACATTTTCCCCTCCAAGCTGCTGGACTCACATCCCTTACCCAGCCCCCAGTGACAGGCAACAGGTCACCAGTGAAAACACCACCCATCCCCAACCACCTCTTACCATTGGGCTATCCAGAAAAAACTAATAAGATTATTTTCTGCCCCAAAGAGATTTTTCAAGATTTTTTTTAACCAGATCCATGATTTTTATTGCTATAAAGGGAACTCCCAGTAACAAGTTCTCCCTAGTAACGTAGGGTGGCACCTGCTCTCCATCTTATAGTCTTGGGGAGTTAGTTGCCTTGGGCACTGAGTGGTTAAGTGACTTGCCCTAGCTCACAGTCAAGATGTGACAGAGGCAAGGACTGAATCCACGTCTTTCTGGCTGTGAGGCCAATTCTTTATCCACTACCCCATGCTGAGGAAGGAAGGAAGGAAGGAAGGAAGGAAGGAAGGAAGGAAGGAAGGAAAGAAGGAAGGAGGGAGGGAGGGAAGGAAGGAGAAGGAAGGAAGGGAGGGAGGGAAGGAGGAAGTAAGTAAGGAGATTTATTAAATTCTTAGAATGTGCCAGGCATTATGCTAAGTGCAGGGGCTACAAATACAAGCAAACAAGATAGTCCCTCCCTTCTAGTAGCTTATATTCAAACAGGGGAAGACAACACATAAGGGGAGATGGCAGGGGGGTATGCCTGAGGTACCATGTATAGAGAAGACCAGGAATGGGACAATTGAGGAAAAGAAAAGAGGATCATGTATGCAAAGCATTTTGGTAACTTTAAAGCCCAATATAAATACTAAGTTTGGGAGGGGTGTCCTAGACGCCTTTAGTTTGGTAAAACCTATGGATCCCTTCTCAGAATCATGTTTTCAAAGCATAAAATAAAATGTGTCAAACTACAAAAGAAGGGATCCAGTGACCCCCTAAAACCGATCTCAGGTTAAGAACCTCTGCCCAAGACTATGAGTTGCATGAAGGCAGGGCCACGGTTTATCTCACCTTAGCCTTCACTGCTCCTAGCATATTACTCTGCCCTCATCACTTAAAACATATCCATCAAATTGAACTGAAACCCCTGACCCAGCGAATCAATGGAACAATTCCAATCTAATGAGCATTTAAAATTATACTTACATTAAATTATCATTATATTATAAATAATAAAAATTACAATTACATTTTAAAATTGCTGTCCCTGGCTTTTCTATCACCTCCACCTCCAAATACATCCCTCTCCGTCTCCTATCCAGTGACCCATCCTTTGTAACTAAGAGGAAAGAAGATGGGGAATCTGTTCAAAACTTACCACCCCAGCCACCCCACCCCCCAATCTGGTTGTCCATGCCACATTCCACACCCATAATGTTTCCCCCACTCCCACCCCTCCACACACAAAGAGTAGAGGTAGGCACATTTTATTATCTCTTCTCTGAGGCCAAGCTTTGGTCAGCATATTTAAACTGCATCCAATTGGGATTTTTTTCTCCAACTAGTATTTACTAAGCACTGTGTTAGGGTGCTAGGGTTATAGATAAAAGCAAAAACCAGTCCCTGCCCCAAGGAGTAAATTCTACATCCAATCCGTTCTAGTTTCTACATGTCCACTTAGATGAGGGGAGGGGCAGCTAGGTGGCACAGTGAGTAGAGCACCAGCCCTGGAGTCAGGAGGACCTGAGTTCAAATCTGGCCTCAGACACCTGACCCTGGGCAAGTCACTTAACCCCAATTGCCCTGCCTTCCCAGGTCCAAAAATTAAAAAAAAAATTTTAAAAAGATGAGGGGAGAGGGGACAGTAAAGAGTAGCCAAGGACAGGCAATCCAATGATCTGCCCCTTCTGGTGTGGAGAGCTCATACACCAAGTCCCTGCAGCAAGAGAGTTTAAATGGAGAAACCTGGGTTTTAATTTCCAGCTCCTCTTTGGCCTTGCACAGAACACTTTATGAACCTCAGTTCTTCCATCTGTGAAATAGGGAAAAGGACTAGTCCTTTCCCTGCCCTTATGCTATTTCAAAGGCATGGATGGGAGGGAAAATAGTATCTATAGTAACATAGAAATGAAAGATGTTATTGATGAAGAGATTTCAGCCTTCCTCTATTGTTTCTGCTAGGAAGAATAGACAGACTGAATGTAAGCTAACTGAGGGCAGGTACTATTTCCTTTCTTTTTTGTTTTTTAGTCTTTCTACCCCCAGTGCCTAGCACATCATTTGGCATACAGTTGGCACTGGTCACCTGCTTGAAGACAATGGTGGAAATACTAAATATAGCCAACTCCCCACACACAAATTATTCACTTTGTGGGTCAAATAAAGACAGTATGAGAGCCCAGTGGTCTTTTCCCTACTATGCAAGCTCATTTCTAGTGAACTCATTCTATCCTCATTATGAGTAAATATGGAAACTTGGGGGGGGCAGGGGAGGAGTCTAGATCTATGACTTCATCATTTTGAGTAACTTCCAGTGTGGACACTTCTTCCATGGATGCAAATCAGCCACCTCTTCTAATTTATTGTCCTAGAAAGTTTCAACTCTTTCTTCCTTTTTCTTTCTTTCTCTTTACTTCCTTCCTTCCTTTCTTCCTTCCTTCCTTTCTTTCTTCCCTCCTTTCTTCTTTCTTTCTTCCTTCCTTTCCTTTTTTCTTTTTTCTTCCTTCCTTTCTTTCTTTTTCTTTCTTTCTTCCTTTCTTTCTCTTTCTTTTCCTTCCTTCTTTCTTTTATTCCTTCCTTTTTGTTTTCTTCCACAGAATGTCTAATATGAAAATATGTCTTACATGATTGCACATGTATAACCTATATCAGATTACTTGCCGTATAGGAGAGGGAGAGAACTATAGAATTTGGAAGTTAACCCTTTTTTCCCCTGAGGCAATCAAGGTTAAGTGACTTGCCTAGAGTCACACAGCTAGTAAGTGTCAAGCGTCTGAGGCTAAATTTGAACTCAGGTCCTCCTGACTCCAGTCCCAGCATTCTATCCACTGTGCCACCTAGCTGCCCCAAAATTAAAACTTAAAAAAATTCATGTTAAAATTGTTTTTCATGTAATTGGAGATAAAAGTAAAATATTATTTAAAAATAAGTTATCCAGAACACTGAGTTTAAATGATTTGCCCTGGTCATACCTAGGTCTCTCTGAGCCCAAAGCTGGCTTTCTATGCACTCCTCAGCCTTGCCTTGAAATATAAGGGTTTTTACTTGGGGTCTGTGAACTTGTAAAATTTATTATGGTAACTGTGTCAATATAAATGGCTTTCTTTGTAATCTAATGTATTTTATTTTATGCATGTGCAAACATGATCCTGAAAAAAGTCCATAGGTTTCACCAAAATACCAAAGGGGTCCAGGACACACACACACACACACACACACACACACACACACACACACACACACACCAGTTAAGAAGCCCTGAACCAGGAAGAAGAATGGTGTCTGGACTTCACAGGTTGTATGGCCCTATAGCCCATGCTCTAGAAACAAACGCTGAGTGTCTATAAACTGAGTTTAACCTTGAGGACTTCTCATACAAATTCTTCCCCTTCCCCCAACCACTATGACAAAAATCCTAGACCAGATTCCCAAGCTGGTATACATCATGTTGACTTGTTCTGTGATTGCAGGAGTGAGGTCCTCTACCCAGAAGCTGACTAGTCCCATGGCTCAAAGGAGGCCGTTTGATAACGTTTCATAACCCAGCTGGAAGAATAAGGAAATTTCTGATCAGAGGAAGGGAACAGGGCAGTCCTGTTCTTCACTGCCCAAGCCTCTCTCCTATGGCATCTCTGGGCAGTTAGCACTATTCAGATCAGTCCTCTACATCATTTTATTATCTGGGAGTTGTATGAATCAAAGGCTTGTCTCAAATTTGTTCATCATGTCAAGGCTCAGCTGAAGAGAGGTTAACAGAGGATTTCGGATTTTAAGAGTATCAGAGAAGCCTAGGCGATGCCAGTAGGGCAAATGGATTAAGAAGACACCAAATGTTCTGTTGACAGCCTAGGACAGGAAAGTCACTACCTAGCCTAGCTTGTAGGAGGTTGGTTCACCTCAGGAGGAGAAAGTATTGGGATGCCTCTGAGAACTCTGAAAAGATTTTTTAAAAATTTGGCCAAATTTGGGATTATTTATGGTTAATGGTTATTCAGCCCCTAAGGATTACAGCCCATCTCTGGCTTCCTCTCCTAGCTCCCCAGCTCTCTCTCTCTGCTCTGCCCCTAACCCATCCCCTAACGACATCAGGAGGAATGCTATCAATCCTAGGAATGTCACCAATCAGCAGAACCCCCCCCCCCAGCTCCACCTCCTCCCCCAGCCAAGCCCAGCCACTCATCCAGAGCCCTGACACCATTGGAATTTACCCAGAGTACTTCCCAGAGGGTCAGAGACTGCTGGTACAATCACAAGGCATAGAATCTTTGCTCTTCACACCAGCCAAGAGACCCATTGTCAAAAAAGAAAATAAAGTCCCAGCCTCAGCCAGGAAATAAGCTTTTTCTTCCAGCTGTCTCTCTCTTTTTTTTCACACGAGCTTCTAGGTTGAGTCAGGTTTGGGCCACCTCCCCATAGTACCCGATCACCAGGCAAAGTTTCCAGGAGTTCAGGCTGATGCTGATCCCTCGGGCTCTTTATATGAATCACTGTGGGGGAGGGAGAGAGATTTTTCCTGCATGTTCCTCTCGCTCAAGATGTTCAGATAGACCCTCAAAGTCCTCACCCTAACCTCCCTCTGCCCTACCTCTCATAACCAGAGACTAGAACCAAAGTTCGGAGTTTATACAAACTGGTCCCATCTTTGGGACTTCTCAGACAAATCTCTCTTTGGCTTGCACTCCGACTTAGGGTTTTCCCTAGGAATATCAGAATTTGGTTTGTATCTAGAAAGACACTAGAAAAAGCAATGGGTCCTCAGAACACATGCAAGCATGCGGCTAACGTATCATCACGCAGAGGACAAGTTTGAGTCTGCACAATATAAAACGTAAGAGTTCATGCCCAAGGCAAAAAACTCATACCTCATTTAAAGAGACACAGGGAGGATTCAGAGCACTGGACTCTAAGTCAGGAAGACCTAGACTTGAACGCCACTTTGAACCCCACTTGGCAAATCACTCAACCTTTCTGACCCACAGTTTCTGTGTCAATAAAATGGGGATAATAGCACCTATCAATAGCACAGAGGATGGAGCACTGGGCTTGGGATCAGAAAGACTCATCTTCCTGAGTTCAAATCCGGCCTCAGACACTTACTAGCTGGGTGACCCTGGGCAAGTCACTTAACCCTGTTTGCCTCAGTTTCCTCATCTGTCAAATGAGCTGGAGAAGGAAATGGCAAACTGCTCCAGGGTCTTTGCCAGGAAAACTCCAACTGGGGTCATGAAGAGTTGGACATGACTGAACCACAACAATCTTATAGGGAGCTGTTATTACTTAAATTCATTAAATATTCATTAAGCACCTACTATGTGCCAGGTACTATGCAGTTGGGTGGCATAGTAGACAGAATGCTGGGCCTGGAGTCTGGGAGACCTGAGTTCAAATCCTGCCTTAGATATTTACTACCTGTGTGACCATGGGCAAGTGACTTAACCTCTGTCTGCCTCAGTTTCCTCATCTGTAAAAAGGGGATAATAACAGCACCTGCCTCCTTGTGAAGATCAAACGAGATCATGTTTATAAAGTGCTTTACAAACCTTAAAGCTCTGGATTAACCCCAGCCATGATTAATCCCAACCAAACTAGTTGACTGTGTAACCTTGGGTAAGTCTCTTCCCCTCCCTGGGTCTTCATTTCCCATATCTGTAAAACGACAGGACAGGACTCTTCTTTGTCATGTACCATTTTAGCAGTTGAGGGAAGCTTATGGACCCCAACTTAGAAGAAGGTTTTTAAATGCATAAACACATAGAATGACAAAGGAAACCAATTATATAAAAATTCAATTATCAGAATGTTTTTTGCAAAGCAAGTCCACAGTCTCCAGTTTAAGAACCCCTGGTTTAGGTGAACTCTAAAGTAAATATAGCCAGGTCCCAACGAGTATAATCTCAAGAAATGGTTGCATTATTAGAATTTGCACTCCGTATTTACATTGGACTGGAACCAATGACCATGTTTCCCATAATTATAACTTGCAACAGTGTGAATTCAAATACATATGACCACTTCCTGGGATTCGTTACTTGCACTAATCTTTATGCAGCACCAAATGGTGACAGCGCTTCAGTTTGTAAATGAAGGGGGCTAGACAAAACAGTCCTTGAGGTCCCTTCCAGGTCTAAATCCCATGTACCTGTGAGCCAGGTAAGTCAGGAGGAGGAATGGGTTATACCTGTGGTGACAATGGAGGGAATGGAGTAGAGGAGATACAGTGTTTCTACCTGCAATGCTAGCTTCATTCAATAAACATTTATTAAGTATTTACTATGTGCCAGGCACTGTGGTTTGCCATTTCCTTCCCCAACTCATATGACAGATGAGGAAACTGAGGCAAACAGGGTTAAGTGACTTGCTCAGGGTCACCCAGCTAGTAAGTGTCTGAGGCCAGATTTGAACTCAGGAAGATGAGTCTTGTTGACTCCAGGCTTGGCACTCTATGTACCAGGGTGCCCCCTTAGCTGCCCCAAAACAACAATAAAAATGTGTCAGGCACTGTGCTGGGCACTGAGGCTGCAAAGGCAAAAAGATGAAGCTAAGCGGTCTGGACAGCCACCAGATCTAACAAGTAGCCCATTGCTTGGGGCGCCTGGAAGCGGAGATGGATTTCATCCCTCTGTAGAAGCCCCATCTGCTTATTATGATGAGGACCCAGATAGACTTTAATTAAGTGCATTATATTCCTTCAAAGTTAAAAAAAGAAACACACAAAACCAATCGTAAAAGAAAAAAAACACACCAGATGTTTAGCTCTCATTTGGAATTTGCTTTGAGAAAGTATGCACCAACCACACCCCCGAAGGGAAGAGGGCCATCCAGGCAGAGGGAGTATTTCCCAAATTACTGGAGAAAAGGAAAAAAAAATCTCCCAGCCTGGGATCTGAAAAGTAATTAGGAACTGCTGGAAGATGGACCTTCCAGAACCTCTTTCTTTAAAGTGGTCTAAAGGGAGATAGAGTGTGAGCCAGGGGGAAGAACACTGGGTTTGTTGTAGAGACCCTGGGTTTGGATTCCAGATCTGCTGCTTACTAAGCTGTCTCTGGCAAGGCCCTCACTCTTCCTCAGTTTCTTCACAAGGGGGATGGACTGTAAGATCTCTAGGGTTCCTTCCATCTCTAAATCTCTGAACCTCTGAACACTTAGAGGCACTGGGTTCAAATTCTACTTTGGTCGCTTACTAGCTATGTGATTTGAGGCAAGTCAGCCTCTCTGGGCCTCAGTTTACTCAACCATAAAATGGGGGTGGTGCTTAGACTAGGAATCACTGTTGTCCCTGAACCTAAGATTCTGTGATGAAGGTACATGCTCAGAATGGGCAGAGGGGACAAAGAGTCCCAGGAACATGTGAATCAAGGATTCCACACCTTCCTGGATATCTGGCACGTACTGGCTATATGTGCCTATACCCTTACTTTGACACTGGGATCGATGTCTAGTTGTGGGGGGTGGGGGGATGGTGTCAGCCAGTGGTACATACCAGGGACATGGGTGTGGGGGGTGGGGAGGGTGTATCTAGCCTAAATGTACCCTAGATATACTCGGCACTTGGGGCAACTCCACCCAACCCCATTCTCCTTCCCACAGTCATGCCCCTGCCAACCCAAACCCAGTAGGATAATAAAAGGGTTCAGCTGTACTCCACAAGGCCTTGGCTCAATGCTGTGGCTAGGAGCGACCTCTGACTCACTGCTCAAACCATGCATGCATGCTGAACTTTCTGGGAATAGTGAAGAATGCCAGGAGACCTGAATCCTATCCACCAGGGCTCCGAGGCTTTGCAATAATCTGAATGACTCTGCCAGAAATTATCTTGCTGATAAAATAAAATTGGCTTTTAAACATCTCACATTCCCTGTTCCCCTCCCTATCCCTTCACAAAGAAATGTTTCTCCAGATGTAGTGACCTTCCCGGGGGCCAACTTGTCTGATTTCAACAACCCTCAGGTTCCTGGGACCCCAGCTCAAGAGCTGTGCCCACTGATGATGAAGGTTCTCTCCTCCGAGAGTGGATATTTCTCTCCTATCAAGCTCACTGGAGCCTCAATCTCTCTGCAGTGAAGTTGCCCAGGTGGACCCTGATAGCACTTGGAATTTTAGACACAGATGTAAATTCTGGCTAAAGAAACTGATACAAAAGACAATGGAGGCATCTCTGTGCCAATGCTACCAACTCTAAGTTAAAATGCAGCAGAATATAGTGAAAGGACTGTTGGATCTGAAGTGCAGGGCCTGGGTTCAAATTTCAGCTTTGCCATTTATTATCTGGGTGACCTCGGGCAAATTACCAAAGCCCTCTGAACCTCAATTTCTTCATCTGTAAAGTGAGAGGGTTGATCTACATGGACTCTGAGGACGTTTCTACCTCTAAATCTGTGATCTTTTGATGTTTAGACGAGGAACAAGGAGATGGAGGAGAAGGAAAAGAAGGGGAAGGAGAAGCGAGAGAGAAAGGAGAATGGAAGGGGGAAGGACAGAGAAGAGAAGGGAAGAGGAAAGAAAGGAAGGGAAGGAAAAGAAAAAAACAAGAAAGGCAAAGTAAAGAAAGAGGAAGAGGAGGAAGAGAAAGGAAGTCAGGGTTTTGGTGTTTTGTTTTGTTTTGTTTTTTTTTTGTAACAACCATATCTGAGTCATGGCCTGGGAGTGGCAGGTAGGGAGGCCAGGGAACTTTGAGCATAGGAGAGAACAAGACGACATGTGCTTAGCGAAGATGGCCCAACACAGCTAAGGCAAATTCCTCACTAGCTCAGATTTTCCCTTTCTCACAGTGCAGGGACGACTTGCTTGTGAAGCATAAAGCCTTCTCACAGTGGCAGCTGGGCATCTCCTCAAATGCCCCCTCACGCTCCCATGCACCATCTAAGTCCAGCAGCCTCTCCTAGCAGCCAACTCACCTGGAGTTTAGGAAGCCGGTGAGAGGCGGCTTTTCTCATTCCCCTGTTTCCCTCTTACCCCTTTTTCTTCTCTCCAGTTTCACCTGCCGCTGTCCCCTGACATACTCTCCCTGGGCATGAAGAGGATCACTGAATGGTGTCCTCTATGTGGCTCAGAACAGAAGCTGCCAACAACAAAACAGCTGTCTCCCTTTGCCCATGTCTGTTGGGCATACAACTGAAGTTCTTTTTTGTTTTATTCAGAGTAAGCGAAACCTGGTTTTAGATTTTAGAATGTAGTCTTTGACCGGTGAAAGGCTTAGAAACAGAGCAGAGAAGTGATAGCTTCTACAGTAATAATGATAATTATTATATGAATAAAAATATTTAACATTAATGAAAGCATGGGACTCATCACCCCAAGGCTGTTAGGGAAAGATTACCTCCTTCTTCATCAAAGAAGGTGAAAAAGCCAATAGATGTTTTTAGAATACATAACGATGTGTCAAAAATTACAGAAACACTTCTGGAACAAGGAGACCTCCTGTCATCGAGTTGATGCAGACATACCTCCTTCCCCACCTTCCTCCTTGTCAAAGAGATTTACCTCCAGAGAAAACCTATATAAAATCTAAGAGGGTGAGGAGAATCCAAAGGCACTCCAAGACAAAGACATCCATACAGGGTCAGCCAATACTATACAGACACAGAAGCATCGAACACATGGCTAAGACATGAGAATTTGTTTATGGAAACAAAAGGATTTACGGTGGCCACTAGACATTACATAAGGGTTATTCTTAAGCGACCTAGACTTCTTGATCAATACAGACTATGCAAAGAAAGGGTAGAAACTTATCAACATATCACTACAGGTTGCCAAAAAAAAAATTAGTACCCAATACCAGCAAGACCCAACCTGATGGTCATAATTATATATAAGAAATTTGCTGCTTTTCATAAACTGACATCAAATCCCCTCAAACCTCAAAATGTCCTTGGGAATTCCACAATAAACTATACTGGAACCCAAGCATTATCACAGATAAGTTTCTCACAATCAATGTAGATGCATACAAAAGAATATTTTAATAGATGCTGCAGTATCAAATACTTGTGATCTCTAAGATACAAAGAATGAAAACATTCAAAATATAGAGACCCAGGAGAGATCAAAACCTAATGTGAGGAAAAGTGCGTCCCATATGCATTGTCTTGTCTATTTTAGTGAAGTTGGCTTGAATATGCTTTCATTAAGCCACAGAGGATAAGCTTATATCCCAATACTTTTATTCAATTATACAAAGTAGTCACTCTATCCACTTGGATAATAATCTGCAGAATATTAAACATCTTTTTAAAATCAGGTTAGCAACCTGCACTAGGACCATGTCCGCCTGAACCCCATCATAAGAAGAACCTCATACATAAGAAGGTGGCATAGAGGATAGAACCCTAGACTTGGAGTCAGAAAAACCTCAGTTCCAATCCAGCCACAGACACTAGCAGTGTGACCCTGGGCAAGTCACTTTGCCCTGTTTGCCTCAGTTTCCTCATTCATAAAATAAGCTGGAGAAGGAAATGGCAAACCACTCCAGTATGTGTGTCAAGAAAAGCCCAAACAGGGGAGTCAGATACAACTAAACAACCACAAAATAGGGTAATAATCGTCCCTACTTCCCAGAGTTGTGAGGATCAAATGATGTAATATTTAGAAAGTGCTTTGCCAACTTTAAAGTACCATATAAGGCTGGCTATTATTATTATTCAATAATAACAACCAACATTTATGCTTTAGGGTTGGCAAAGCTCTCTACATTTATTGTTTCACTTGAATGGGTTATAACCCTTGTTCTCCATGTCAGAGATTTATGTCTCGGCTGAGTTGGTTTTAGAGGCCCTGAAGGATTGTGAAAGTGGAATCTTTAAAAATCCAGACTTGTGATTTCATCCACTCCAGGAACACTCCCAGTGTGGAAACTCCTTCCACCCACACAGATTGGCAACCCATTGGAAATTGATAGTCTGGGAGAGTTGCCTGAGACACTGAAGATTTAAGCTGCTTGCCAATGGCCACGCCACTAGTAGAAACCCAAGTCTTCCCAACTCTCAGGTCGGGCCTCTCTATCCTCTGTGCCCCTACTAAGATTACTAATAAAAACAAGTCACTGGTGTCACTAAAAAAACAAATCACTGAAGAACTAAATGCTTTTGTTTCAATATTATTTTAAAGAACACCGATCAAGTAAGATCAACGTTAAAATGATAAAGAGGAACCTACCTCCAACCTTCTAATCTTCATTCCCCTCAGGACTTTTTTTTTTTGTCTGGAAGTATATGAATCAAACCAGACAAGAATGGTTTATTTTTCCTCTTATGTTCAGCTCCCACAAGGAGAATAACCTGGCTCCTGGTCACTGTCTCTTCCTAAGAGAACTCTGGGTTACCACCTAAAGTGAAAGGGTTGGACTAGATGAACTTTAAGCTCTCAATGCATCGGGAAGGGGTGGGGGTGGAATTTGTGAAATTCCATAATAATAATAACAGCATTTGTAAATCACTTTAGGATTTGCAAAGTCTCATTACATATTGCTCCCTGCTCCTGGGCCTTCTTTGGGTCAAAAGCAACAACGATGAAAATGAGTTGACAATTTCCCTTTCATTAGAATTCCTAACAACCGATTAGAAAAATGTTTGAATTGGCCCCTGGGTTCTAATTATAGCACTGGCTTATATAAATAGGCCAAAGTTACATCTCTTACTAGCGTTTCTTCCAAAAAGAATAAAGCCTTCACAAAGAACAAACTATAAGGCAAACAACAACTCAAGATATTTGTAATAATTGTACAAAGGCCACTGATAAAAATTATGTTGTACTAAATGAGGTCACATAAAGTTGGACACGACTGAAAAATGACTAAACGACAATCTATCCTTTCTGCCCTTTGACATATACGGTTCCACTCTGCATTAGCTTGTACATGGTGTGAAATCTGGAGCGGTTTTTTTTTTTCAAGAATAACATCCATAAGATGTCCTGAGATTTTTAAAAAATAAATGTAATATTTCAACAATCTGAAATCTGAAACTTTCTTTCTTAATGCAGAACTCTATTTTGAATGTGGATGGCTACTTTTTAAAAAATGATCCCTTTATTGTCCGAGATTTCTAAACTCAGAATTGGGAAAGAGTTTTTCATACTGCTCTGGAGAGCTCTAACTGACCCAGAACTGGAGAGATTTCTGGAGAGAAATTTAACTTGGTCTGCTTTTATTTCCCTTTCCTTTTTTTTTTTTTTTTTTTTTTGCTTTTCTTCCTTCTTTTCTCTCTCTCTCTCTCTCTCTCTCTCTCTCTCTCTCTCTCTCTCTCTCTCTCTCTTTCTTTTCCCTTCTTTGTATGCCCAACACTTAGTACAGTGCCTGGCACATACTCAGCATTTAATAAATGCTAATTGACTAGCCAAGAGGGTCAAAGGAACATTGGATTTCTTGAAGGGTTTTTCATTCTGATGGAATCACCTTTTAAAAAAGGATCCTAGCTCTAGAGGTGGAAGGGACCTCAGCAGCCATCTAATCCAAAGGTTCTTATTAACTTGGGGCTCATGAACTTTTTAAAAAATATTTTTATAATTACTTCAATATAATTAGTTTCTTTTGTAATCCTACATAACTTATTTAATGCATTTAAAATATTATTTTGAAAGAGAGTCCATAGGTCTTTTTACCAGACTGCCAAAGAGGCTGATGATACAAAAGGTTAAGAATCCCTAACCTAATTGAACTCCCTCATTTTACAGATTGGAAACTCAGGGCCAGACAGGTTAAGTGATTTGTCCAAGGTCTCACAGGTAATAGGTGTCCAAAGTGGAATTTGAATCCAGGAAAATATCCCTCTCCCCCCTTTTTTAAAGGAGGAAGTAGACATGGAATTTCTTAAGAAGAAGATATTATGAACCTCAGATTGTCCAAAGCATGGGTTTGAGAATGATGTTTTTGAGGGCCTTCTCATTCAAGCCAGTAATTCATCCCCCGAAGAGATCTGAAACCAACCTAGCTAACCAAACTCTTGCAAGGAAGTGAGGGCTGTCTATGTATTCCTGAGCTAAATTTAGTCCTGGTTCGGGTGCTCTGTAATTCTAATCTCAATTTACCACTGAGGGCTGCAACAGGCACATACTCAAAGAAAGCAATTTCTGCTGACCAGCTCTCAGCCTTGGTGGCACAAGCTTACAGAGACCATTCTCCATGTTCTTTATTAAGGACAGGTAGGAAATCTACTTAGAATTATCCCAGGATCATCCCCAGAGCCTTTCCTGTACTTGAATATTGTATGATGACATTTCTCTTTTTTCTCCTTTAAAAACAAAAGCCAAACGGAAATTGGTATAAATGTCCAACCTGGATCATGGACCTGTTCACATTCTAACCTCTCCCTCCTCCTGGGGGTTGATTGGTCAGTATCATTCAGTTAGTTTCACTTTCTAGTTTCCTTTGACTCTCTCAGTGCTGAGACAAAAAAATCTATATTTTAAAATGCCAAGTCAGAAAATCCTCCAAAAATTTTTTCCTGTTGTTTTCTTTTGGTCCTGAAAAGCACTGCCCTTACAGGGAAGCATGGGAAGATTTATATGAACTGATACGAAGTGAAGTCATAAACTGAGCCAAGAAAACAATGTACCCAATCATTACAAGAATGTAAGTGGAAAGAACCACAACACAGAGACTGAATGCCGTGTAATTATAAGGACCAAGCCTGGTCCTGAAGAAGAGATAGAAGAAGGCACATCTCTCTTTCTTTGAAGAGATGAGGAACTATGGGCGTAGAATGCTGCATATACTGTCAGACTTCATCAGCATATTACTTAATTTTACTGAACTACTTTTCTTTTTATTCTTGGTTATAAGGGATGGCTCTCTGGGAGGGATATATTGAAGGTGATGTAAAAACAAAAGATAGATATTTTTTAAAAAGAAAGAAAAATACTGCCCTTCACGTGGTTTGGTGAAAACCTCAACTGGGGACCCTCAGGCTGCTGAACTAGTAACGGGATTATGTGTATAATTCTAATAAAAGGAGTGAAATGTTATTTTCTTTCTGGGGGATAAAATTGTCGTAAGATGATTTCTATTGAGCCAAAGGCTTTTGAGCCTCATTTCTTGCCCAATCCTGGCTCCCCAAGGGAGAGGTTTGGTCTTTCCAGGCAAGACAGTGCACAGCCTCCCAACTTCTGGCCCAAGGAGCTCTCCAAGGAGACTTTGTCAAAACTTGTTTGACTGGAATGAATTCCACCCAGCTGCCAAAAAGGAAGGCTTCCCAGTGTGCCTAGGGTTGTGTCCCATGGCCACCCCTCAAATTCAATTGCTAGGCCCCCAATTTGAGTTCTCAGGCCTGGTTTCTACTTTAAGAAGCTGTCCCTTGCCCCTCTCTCTCTGCTACCCCCTTTCCCAATTCAAAAGTAGGATTCCCTCAGAGACATGGTTGGTTTGAAAAAAAAGCTAACAATGTGGAGAGGAAGTCTGGTATGGAGGATAAAGAGCTTGCCCTGGAGCCAGAAGACCTAGGTTCAAATTCTGAAAATTAACTTCTTAGTATACCCAGGCAACTTTCTAAGACCGTAAGAGGGGTGTGTGTGTGTGTGTGTGTGTGTGTATTCAAGAAAGCCAGAGAGAGAGAGAGGGAAAGAGAGAGAGAGAGAGAGAAAGAGAGAGAGAGAGAGAGAGAGAGAGAGAACAATTTATTAAGTTCTTCCTGAGTCCCAGTCACTGGAACTTTAACTTGCAGAACAAACCATAGTTGGGGTTATTTATTCACCAAGAGCTTCCTACCTCAATTAAATCATAGATCCAATCTAAAACAAACAAATAATTTGTTTTCCAGCACCGAAGTTTTGCCAGCCTCTTGCCTACCCCTCCTGACCCCAAATACACATGCCAGTCAGCAGAATGGTATAGTCCAAGGTTCCTAACTGAGGGTCCATAAACTTGTGAGTTTTTAAAAAATATTTTGATAACTATATTTCAATAGAATTGTCTTCCTTTATAATCCTCTGTATTTTATGTTATGCATTTAAAAGCATTATTCTGAGCAGGGACCCACATTGGGGAAGGGGGAAGAAATATATAATACAAAAAAGGTTAAGAACCCCTGGTCTACTGGAAAGAGGCCCCGTGTTCAAATTCTGTCCCTGCTACTTAAGAACTGTGGCCTTAGCTGGGCAAGTCGCTCCTTCTCTGGGGCTGACTTCCCTCCTCTGTTAAATGGCGAGGGGGGGGGCGGTGTTGGGGGGCGGGGGACACTAGATGAACTCTAAGTTTCTTTCTTAAGAACTCTGCTTTGATCTCTGATTCTCTCCCCCTTAGTGTCCTCAGAAGGTGCAGCACAGCAGGGTCTGTCTGGGAAAGATGCTATTTCTCCCTGTATATTAATACGCAGCCATGCCGTAGTGGCTAAGCTGAATCCAAATGCAGAGTAAGGAGAAGTGCTGGGATAGGTCTCGGGCACTCTCCAGAACGAACCAGCTAGGGAAGAGCATTGGAGAATCTTTCCCCAGGTCCTCACTTTCCCCCACCTTGAACACACCTGCACAAACACCACCCATCCCCTGCCCCCCACCCCATCCTGACACATACCCCTTATAGCACTTCCCTGGCTATGTAAATGTGAAAGAGAGACAGTCTGAATATGCAAAATCTCCAGCCCCAAGTATCTGTTTAATTTCCCCCGTAAAAGCTATAGTAAAAATACACATTTCTTTTGTTAAAAGGCATAAATATCTAGTAAGTTGTGCCGACTCTTTGGGATCCCTTGGGGTTTTCTTGGCAAAGATACTGCACTGGTTTGCTATTTCCTTCTCTAGTTCATTTTATGGATAAGGAAGCTGAAGTAAACAAGGTTAAGTGACTTGTCCAGGGTCACACAGCTAGTGAGTATCTGAGCCCAGATTTGAACTTATGAAGATGAGTCTTCCTGACTTCAGGCCCAACACTCTATCCACTACAGCACCTAGCTGCCCGTAACACAGCACGTTCTGTGAGAGGACTGGACTTAGGGAAATTTGTTTCGTCCTGATTCCACCGTGAACTTGTTATGTGACCCAAGTAAAATTCTCTGGACCTCAGTTTCCTCCTTTTTAAAATGGTGGATGGAGAAAGAGAGATGGAAAGCACAGGGTCAGGGTCCCTTCCACCTGTAAAATCACAGGCTTCTGTGGCCCTGGACAGCTTTCAAAATTAGAAATCTTTCACCAAAGCATCTTTCTGGAGGGGCTTTCTGATTCAAGAAATTCTGATTCTCCTGAAGTGTAAGAGAAAAAAAAACAAAACTTCCTACAGCCTTTCAAGCATTTTTCTCTTCTTACATGGAGCATCTTTACTGGTACCAGTGAGGGTGGGGAATTTTTTTTAAGCTTCTTGTTAACTGGCTTCTGGTCAGTTCTGGAACGAGCTATCGTATTACCTGAATATGAAGTTATTTTTTTCCTCCCCCCTGTATTGGGTTTTTCAGAGGAGGCCAGGTGCAAACAACAAATCTTAGGCCAATGTGACAACACTGGCCTGAGTTCAGGGCTCTGTGCTGGTGGGGCTTGTTTCTGCCTGGAGGAGGAGGAGGAGGGGGTGGAGGGGTGGCTGGCCACTGTCACTCTAGAAGGTTGAAAAGATCCATTTGGAATCCCAACATTTAATTGCTACATAATCTTAGGGAGGTCCCATGAGGAAACTGAGTCGGAGAGAGGTTAAGTGTCCAGGGTCACACAGCTACTGTTCAAGGCTGGCTAGGAACCTGTATCTTCTGACTCCAAGTCCAGAATTCTAGCTATTATATTAGTAAACAAACTATTATTATAACTCATATTTGTATAACCCTTTTATTCTAGAAGGTTGTAAAGCATCCTTATCAAAAGATCAGGGCTCATTTCTGGGTTCTGACACTCAGTAATTATGGACTTTAGAGAAAAATTGAGGGAATAGAAGTTAATTACTCATCCAGGGTCATGTAGCAAGTAAGTATCTAAGGCAGGATTCAAACTCAAGTATTCTGGACCCCTAGCCTAGCCCTATGGTACTCAACTGCCTGCTAGAACTTTAATTTCCCGCCTCACAGGGCTGCCAAGAGGATTATATCTGATTTTGCATTTAAAGTGACTTTGGCTTCTAACTATAGAGCCATGAGCTGCTATACTATGCCTGGGGAATCTCAGACTTTAAACCAGGGTCCCTGGGGAATACTATTCTAAACATGGGCCAAAAGCAAGGAATATAAGATGATCTTGAAGGTTCCTACCAGATCTCAAGCCTAGATCCTATAAGCTCCAGGTCCCAGCGAAGAGAAATACTGTCTTTACCTGCTTGAGTCCACCAAGGTGAATAGGTCTGACTCTTCAGTCTATGCTTACCCTAAACCCCACCCAAGGTGCTGTTGAGGCAAGGTTTTTCACGGGAATAAACCACAAAACCAGAGCTTAATACAACCTTCCAACATAATAGCAGAGTCCTAACTAGGATTAAATTCATTTTGGGGGAGATGGTGGGGGCAATACTACCAGAAGAAGGAGCATTCTGTCCCTCCATGACTCAAAACTCTGGGAGGAGGTAGGAAGTGGGAAGTATGGTCTAGGAAAGTGACAATGTGGTGACACAATCCTAAGGACAGAAGCCCAGGCCCTGGGAGGTTACACCAGATCACCAGAAATGGACCAACAGATGTCCACAAGACTTCATCGAAGAGTAATCCAGGCCTTTCCAGGTGTGGTGCCCTAGGGCAAAGCCCCAAATTCTCAACCCCTGCCTTAAAGTTCTGCAGTATCCTCCTCTTGCTCCCTGATCCCAACCCAACTTCCTCAACTAGCATCCTGCATCCTCCAAAGTCAAAAGCATGCTGCCTGAACGTCTTCTGTGATCAACAACTCCCTCCCCAGGGCCACTCACTCACAGGTTTCAGCAGAAATTTACAAATGTCAAGCGACAAATCGATATCCACAAAAAAAGAGAAGAAAAGAGAGAGACTTGGGGATATCTGCACTGGCAATAAACCTACACGTCTAGAAATATCAAGGGGACCACCTGCCTGTCCTGATGTCCTTTTCTGACCCTCTTACAGCTGATGGACTGAGGGCTTTAAGGAAACAGCCATATCTGTAGCCCTGGGTGGGAATGTCCAACAGAGGCTGCAGACTTAGCCTCCCACAGCAGCCAGATGTCAGGGGGGCAGAACAAAACGCGATTAGTGGGGGACTAAGGGGCAGTTCCTCTTAGCTAAGAATGAAGTCACGGATGCAGACTCCCAAAAAGGATGGGTTCTCATAAGCAACTATATGAAATGCAGAAAAAGGCCAAGGCTTCCCACTGCATCCAGGGCCATCTCCAGTCATTCTGATCTATATCTTGCCACTGGAACCAGACAGCTGGGGAGGAGAGAGTGAGGCTGATAACTTTGTACAGCCCTCCCTCACATAATCCAATTCACTTTCAAGTCATTACATCTCCTTCCTGATGTCATGCTCCTCTTCGAGCATGAAGGACAAATAGCAATAACATATGAAACGCTATACAGACATACACCACAAAGTAGGTCAGTGGATATCATGCTGGACTTGGAGTCAGGAAGACCCAAATTCAAATCCTCCAGCCTCAGATACTCAAGAGCTGTGTGATTCTCAGGCAAATCACTTCATAGCTGCCTGCCTCCATTTCCTCATCTATAAAATTCAGATAATAGCGCTTACCTCCTAGGGTTGGAGAGAGGACCAAAAGAGGCACTTTGTAAACCTTAAAGCACTATAAAAACACCAGTTATTATTATAATACATTCATCCGTATAAATGCTAGTATATATCTATGCAGTGTGTTAAAGTTTACAAATCACTTTATAGGGCTTTCCCCGCTAAAAATGCGTTTGTTTGCTGGTTACTTACCAATGGGGAAAAAAAAGCTTTCAGGGAGAAAATCGCCAGACGTTTGGGAAGTAATTTATTTGAAACGACTATAGGAGCCAAGGGAGAATCAATGTTATTCTACAGCTCACGAAGGTTAACTAGAAAATAACTAGCGCTAGTGCATGAAGTTGGACCTAGCTTCAAGCCTACAATGCCTAATGTACTCTGTTCGTCACAAAACTGCAGTGGAATGACTACAGAATGGAAGCTCCTAGAGGCCGCCTACTGTTTTCTACTTTGTTTTCCCCACCAGTCCCGTCGTCCCCGTGTCGGTCCCCTCCCCTCCCCCCCACCCCCGCCGGCCCCAATGTGCCCAGCTCAATTCGCCCTGTCAGCCAGTAAGCTTGGATTTGACTAGAGCCTGCTCCCTGTCAAAAGACTTTTCAACTCTCTGGAGGGAGAGAGAAGTCTGCGGTGTGATTTTTTAAAGATATTCTGCGGCAAGTTCAAAGACAGGAGAATGTGTCTGAGCTTGTTGAGACGCGGCCTCCTCCCTTCATGCACTAAAATTTTGACCTCAATTTTGAAATATACAATGCACCTGTCTCTATGTGCAACCCCTTAGGAGCTTACCAGAATGCATCAATATCGCCAGACGCTGTCCTTCAGAGCAGGAAAGAACACACAGTACTGCACGTACATGGGCCTGGATACTGTATCTACCCAAAAATCACTAAGCATTTATTAAGCACCTACTGTGTACCAGATGCAGTGCTAGATGCTAGAGATATAAAGACCAAAAGGAACAAATTCTGCCCTCGAGAAGCTCCCATCAGTGTGTCTAGGAGCACCACAGTGAAACGGAGAGAGCACTGGACTTAAGACTAAAATCTGGGTTCCTCTACAGCAGAGGTGGGGAACCCAGGGAGTCAAGGCCATATGTGGCCACATGCAGCCACCACACTTGAGGACCGAGAGGGCCACATGTGGCCTTGAAGCCGCAGGTTCTCCACCCCTGCTCTAGATGCTTCCATCCAACAACTGTGTGACCTTAAGCAATTGCTTCTCTTTTCTGAATTTCCATTCTCCTCCACCCCCACAAAATGGGGGCATTACCAGTACTGACCTCACCTTACATTGGGTTTGCTTTAAGGATCAAACAAGGATGACGTGATGTGGTGCAGAGGGCTCCAAGGACCTGGGTTCAAATGCTGCCTCTACTATTTATGACCTGTGTGATCTGGGTACCATACTGGGCTTTAGTTTCTACTCTGTAAAATGGAAAGGTTGGATCAGATGCCTTACTAAGAGATAGATCCCTTGTAGCTCTCATTCTGCGTTCCTACACAAGAAGTGCTTTGTAAACATATTATCAGTCTCTGCTACATTGTGCATCTATATATAAAAAAAGAAAATGCTTATATAATCCCAGAGCCCAGAAAATATGCTTTTCTCCTCTAACCCAGTGGAAAAGAAGACAAAGCCCTTAGGAAAATGTACTGATGCAGAGATGAAGAAATGAACTGCCCTCCCTCTTTTTTTTTTTTTTTGCTCAGGTGGAAGACTATGGGTACAGAACACTATATATAGGTACACACTGGTTTTGGTTTCAAAGGACCTGGGTTCAGATTCTACTCCTGATGCTTACTACCTTGGACAATTAGTTAACCTCCCTTGAACCTCAATTTCCTCAGTTTTAAAAAATGAGAGGGATTGAAATAGATCAAGTCTTCTGGACCGTATTTTTTTAAAGCATTCAATAACTGTATTTCAATATAACTGCTTCCTTTGCAGTCCTATGTATTTTATTCTATGAATTTGACAACATGGGGTCCATAGACTTACACAGGCTACCAGAGTGGACCACAACACAAAACTGGTTAAAAACTTCCGGACTAAATGACCTCTGAGGTCCCATCTATCTCCTGTTCAGATCTGCAATCCTATGACCCTCCTGTCTAACTCAGCCAATGTGTCAGTTTTGCTGAATCACTCCTTTTCCCCTCATTTTTGAAATCTTTGTTACAAGAGATAGTTCACTGAGAGGGTGAGAGGGGAAGATAGATATATATATATATATATATATATATATATATATATATATATATATGCGCTATATATATACATTACATATATGTATGTATGTATGTGTTTGGAAAAAGAAATGAGGCAAAAATAAATTATACCCATATTTGAAAAGAAATACTTTTAAGGATATAAACTGATTCCTCCTGACTGAGAGAACTCTCTTTAGGAACTACCACACCAAAGAATGGCATTTCAACTGTGCTAAAGGACTGAGGCTGGCCAAATATTTACAAACTCTTTCAGAAAGCCCCGAACGCCAGCCCAACAGTATAATAAACTCCTGGCAAAAGTCATGATCAGTGGGAGAAAGGGTCAACCTGTCGCAACACAAAGCAGGCTCTTCTGCTGGACCTATGGTCAAAGCTCTCTACCCCCCACCAAAGAGAGCCTGGCTGGACATGGAAGCCCCAGGAGGAGGGCCAAAGGTTCCGAAATAAAAACCAAACACAGAGGCAGGTTATGCAAAGGGGATGGTGGCAGCTGGCTAGAAGCAAGCTCTAAAGGACAGTTGCTACCAGCTAAAACGAATTCTTCCCTTTTCTACCTACTGTTATCTCCCAGTTGCTTGGGGTGGGGTGGGTGGGTGGAAGAGCTGAACTGAAGTCTCCCTGGGATCTTATTTGCCATTCAAATTTTGTGGGTTTAAACTCAATCCCTAATCATAGCCTTTCTTTTCTTTGAAAGGAGGCTGGAGGATGAGATTAACTATTTATCAGGTTAGAATTTATTTAGGAGCTGACCAAATTTTTCTTAAGAGTTGGCAGATTACAGAGTCCAACTTGAATTTGGAAAGTCCCCCTTCAGGCTCTCGGGGTATATGTAATTAAAATATTTTTGCATACAGTTGGAGTGCATGCATGTAAAATATTCTCCCTGGCATTTTCCAACACCAATTTATTGGGGCTTGGGGTAGGGGGAATCAGTTTGTTCCCCCCTCCCTTAGGCAGATCTAGCCTCATTCTATTCTGTGGCATAGACAGAGCACTCAATGCCACCCATGGGCTGTAGGATAGTTAGTCCTGCAGCTGGACTGTGCTAAGGAAAACACAATAAGGAAACCCAATCCCTCACTTCCTCCAAGAAAATAACAGTAAGTCATTTCCTAAAAATCCCTAAGCTGTTAGCCAGCCCCAGACACCCTAAGTGGGAGAAGGGGGCAGGGGCAGAAGGAGCTTGTAGGAGCAAACTTCTAAAGACCAGAGCCCACATCCCAGCTTCCCTCAGCCCCCAGAACTGCCTGGGCTGAGCCCGGGTACAAGACAGAGCCCAGCTTTGGGAATGATGATTTACGCCCAAGCACTCAGGCACCCACTGCCTCCTGCCTCCCTACTCCCTCCAGAGTATGCCAAACATTTCCCTATGCCTCTTTTTCTGCATGCTCTCTCATTGCCCCTGCCCTGCTGTACCATTTTACCCAGGAAGGTTTATGGGCATTCCATAGGTGGCAACACCCCAGCACTACATGCACTTTGGTGATTTCACTTAGTTTAAGAGAATGACTGGGGGAGGGAGGAGAAAGCAGACAAAGTTGGTGGGAGTGGGAATTGAGTTCATAGGACCTCAGAAGTCACCTAGCCTAACCTCCTCATTTGACAGATGGGGAAACTGAGATTCTGTTGGGAGGGACCTTTTTCTTCCCCCTGATGAAAGTCAGTAAGGAAGACATTTCTCTTAATTAGGGGTAAATCCTCCAGCTGAATCTCCCACCATAGGATTTTTTTAAACCTCCCTAGAATTTTCACTTAGTTTCAAAAAATATCAAATGATCAAAGTAATGTCTCTCTCATCTATCGCCTCCTCCCAATAATTCTCATCTTCTGTGAAATGGGCACAAATACGACTTGTATCACGTACCTCACATGGTTCTTGGGAAAAACATACCTTAATGTACTATAGAAACACAAGTCATATTGCAAATACCGTTGGACTCACTTTATGTGTTGGTTAGTTTTGCTGAAATGCCTTTTCCTCCACCTCTCCCACTTTCTTTGCTGCAAGGGATGGGGGTGGGGTAGGGAGAAAGATATTTGGGGAAAAAAAAGTGATGTAAAAACATGATGGCAGTCCATTAAAAATGAGAGGTATTATTATGATTAGATTATAAGCTCCTTGAGGACAGGCGCTGTTTAATTTTTGTATTTATTTTGCCAGCGTCTCGCCCCAGAGCTGGAATTTATAAAGGCTTTTAATTGATTGATAACAAACAGTTATCACTCTCTTCATCCTATTTCTAGAACTTAATTTAGCTCTTTCATTGATTAAGATATAAAGGCTGCCGAAATTGCCTTCCTAAATAAGGACTAAAAGCCTAGTTTTGTTGGGACAAGGAAGGGTTTCAACGTAGCCTAGGTTACTCCAGCTGAGGCACTCCCTCCACCCAGGTGGATCTGAACCCCATAGCTAACTTATAGTCTCAGAGAACTGCCTGAAGCGCTCTGAGTTCAAGTAATCTGCCCAGGGAGACTGGGCCAAAACAGGTATGTCTGAGTCAGGTCTTGTCGGAGATAGGTCTCCCTGCCTCCAGGCCTGGTTCACTCTCCTCTGTGCTCCATTGCCTTTTGATCACTAGCAGAAGAGAAAGAAAGCCTGTAGGAAGCTTTCTCCAGGCTGACCCTTGACTAATGGCTTCAGTTCACCAGGAAATCACCTAAGGCTGAGATAAGCTTTACTGGGGGTGGGAGAGGGCTGAGGTGGGGGAGGGGGGAGAGGGCGACTTGGGAACTTCCTAATGGAAAAGCCCAAGACTCCACACATCATCATTTGTGTTCTGCCTCAGATATGTGGCTCTTTGAAGTAGAAAACGACATGGTGAAAACTCCTTCGAGGCTTTTCTTAAAGGGAAAAAAAAACTCCAAAAAACTTCAAAAGAAGTCTGCCCAGACTCAGAAAGAAATGATTCCAGGCCCTTGTCTCATTCACTTTCCCTGGGACACCTCCTGATAATCTAGCAAGTGAAGTATTAATCAAAGAATCAAAGACTGGAAGCTTGAAGGTCGGTAGAAGCCATCCTGCCCAACTCCTCATTTCACAGTTTGAGGACCAGAGAGGGGGGAGTGATTTGCTCCAAAGCATCCACTTGTTAAGTGAACAAGCTGGGATCTGAATCCAGGACCTCTGACTCCAAGTTCAGTGGAGGTTTTGGAGTTGTACCTTGTTCCCTCCTTAAGCAATTCTGGTTGAAAAACCAGAAGTCACCTCACCCAAGTAGATTAGAAGACCTCTTATCTCTTCTGGATAAATGATTTTCATTTGAGTGCCAGCAGCATCAGCTCAACTTTCAACTCACAGAAAGACCCTCTCTGTCTTTCACACTCCAGTAGTGACTCATTCCATGTCTTGAGACCCTTTGACAAAGTATGTGAAATTTATGAACCCCGTAACACACACCCTGTCTACGTATGCGATACCATAGCCCAGCAGCAACCCACAGGGTTGGGGGAGGAAGGAGCAGAGGATGGATGGACTTATTAAAAGAAAAATAGCAAAGGATAAGAGTTGATTATAATGAAGGGTGCAGCCACAGCTGAGAAGGCACACACACACACACACACACACACACACACACACACACACACACACACATGCCTAGCAGGACACCAGCAATGTGGTGCTGGGCACTTAATAAATATTTACTGACTGACAGTAGATAGAACACTGGACTTTCAGTCAGTCCCCAGACTTGGGTTTGTGCCTCTTACTATGTAATGTTGATCAAGTAGATTTCTCTCTCTGTGCCTCAGTTTCCTTATCTGTAAATTGGGATAAGAGTAACATATCTCACAGGACTGTTGATAAAATAAGAAAAAGCACTATAGAAATTTCAACTGTTATAATTATTAAAAGGGGATTAATAATATCTCATGGACACATTAAGAAAAATGTTTTAGACTAGAGGGTGATATAAAGGTGAACTACTACTGTTACCCACTACTAGGATAACAATCTATGGGAACTCCTTTCAACAGAAAGTTCTTCAAACTCTTTGAATCTGTGGAAAAACTCAGCTTCAAAGGAAGCCAGGGGGCTATCTCTTGTCTCTGGAAAATGCCTTCAAAAGGGCCCTCAAACCCTGTAACTTGGCTCCTTTTCTTCCTTCCTAAAACGTTGCCTGCTGTTGATCTGTTAATTCTCTCCCTCCCCCCATTCCCCCCCCCCCAAGCAGCCCTCAAGTGTAGCCTGTCCAGAATGAAATTCACTCCCCAGCTGGAGAAACAGAGGCAGGCCCACAAAAAGAGATGGGGGTTGGGGACTGGCCCTGAGTGCCTCAAAATTCCAGCAGGGCCAGGCGCCTCAGACTGAACATTGTAATGACTAGGCCTACTCTGATGGAATTTAGATTTGCCCCAAACACCACTAGGATCCCTTTTATTTTTGGAGTTACATTTCTACGGAGGTTTCGCTAAGTTGCCAGTCACCGAATTGTTCAAAGACCCTCAAGTTCTCCAAGCGTGGGGCGAAGGTTACCCCTTCTCTCATTTAACCTCGACTACGCTGCAAAAAGCTGCAACTCTGAAATTAACTCCCCGATTCTTCTATGTCCCACTCAGGCCCGAGGAGGTGACAGGCAGTCACCACGGATCCCCCACCCACCCAGGGCTGGAGGCTTGGAGTGGGAGAAAAAGTTAAAGGGAGGGAAGGGAAAGGAGGGGAGGGGGCGTAGGTCCTTGGGAACCGAGAACTGGGACTTTGTAGGCCAGTTGAATTGATACCCTCATCTCGCCCGCAAAGACCCAGTCCTCAACTCCCGTCTTCCCACGGAATCCAGGGGTGCGAGGGGTAGGGACCGGGTGCGACGGGGATCCAGAGGAGTGGCAGACCGACTCCAGGCAAGGGTCCAGGGTCTTCCTGGCCACACTGACCTTTAAGCACCCTTTCGCTTCGTAGCAGGCAGATTTCCTGTGAGTGCCCGCTGCCCCGTCCTGCCCCGCCCCACCCCCACCGAAGAAAATACGCCCAAGAAACTGAAGGAGGCCCGGGTCCTGCCATGAGGGCCAGGCACAGCTTCCAGGGGCCCACATGGCGGGGTCGTCAAAGGGTTAAAACAGGATGACTACCAATTTCCGCGGAGGCCAGGACGCTCAGGACTTTCAAGTCCCGGGCTGCTCCCTCCAGGTTTGATCTTCCCCTTCCCACATGTTAGGGTCAGCAAGGGGGAGGGAAACAAGGGCAGGGCTCCCCACCTAGGGTGCAATTCTCCCCACCCCGCCTTTGCCCCACAGCCTGCCCGCAGGAGCTAGCCAGGTGAGCCGCCCTTCTGGTTTCCAGAAACGCCATGGGAAGGGGGGGAGGGGGACGGGAAACTTTGCAAAAAACGTATCAAAACGTATACCCCGCGGGGTGGTGGGGGTGAGGAAGCTCGGATCTGAGCCTTGGGCTCCACTCGCCGCGGTGCGTACGTTCCTGTTACCTGCCTTTGGCTCCTGCGTTGACTGCTTCGGTCCCGTCCCGTCTGACAGGGGCTCCTCTCCCGCTGGCCCGCCAACCTAGTGGACCGACAGTCAAGCTTCGCTGGGAGGTGCATACTCGGGAGGGGGAGAGGAGAGAAAGGGGCGCAGCCTCGCTCCCCGCCGTTGTCTAGTCCTGCGGCTCGGACCCTCCGAAGCAATCTGGGAGTCCTCACTGCTCTCTGGGCCCCCAAGGGGCGCCTCCGCCCTGCTTCTGGGAGGGCACGTTAAGCACCTCCTCCCCTGGGGTGGCCCGGCAGAGCCCAGGCTGGTGAAGAGGAAGGGAGAAGAAGATGAATATCTAGTGGGGGTGGAGGAAAGGAGGAAAGGTCCCTCGAAAGTTTGGGGATGGGCTGGTGGGTGGGTCAATTTTTCTCCTCTTCGCCCCAGAGCGCTCTCCGCCCGTCGGGGCTCCTCTCCTAGTCTGCGAGACGGACTCCACGTGTTGGTGACTCATTGGGCTCCCGGAGCTCCAGCTCCTGCTTCGGCCCGGGCTGACAACGCTGGCCCGCCCGCCCGCGCCTCCTCCCCGGAGTCTCTCGCTTGGGCTCCTGGAGCTCCGCCCTCCTTCTCTTCCTCCTCCTCCTCCTCCTCCTCCTCCTCCTCCTCCTCCTCCTCCTCCTCCCGGCCACTCCGCCCCGGTCTACACCCTCTGCTCCCCTCTTCTCTTCCCTCCTCCTGCCCCTGCCTTAGCCCACCCACACCTCTCTCATCAGCTTCCCCCCGCACCCTCATTCCGCTCCGCATCTCACCGACTGGTGAGATTGGGTCGGGGGTCTGTGGGTGCCTGGAAAAAGAGCCTCCTTCTCCTCCCCACCCCTTCACTCTCTCTCTCCTCCTTTCCCCTCCCCATTGGGCCAGAGTTAGCACCAAAGGATTTCCACCGGGACAGGAAGCGGTGGAGTTTTAGCTTTTTTAAGTCATCCTCTCCTGTCCTCTATTTGCAGTAATTTTCCCTTTTTCCTCTATCTATCTACGGTTCAGTAAGAGTCGCTTCCCTCTCCCGATCTATCGCCTTCTTTGACTAAGGAACGGGCTCGGGGGGCCCCCTGCTGGAAGACAGTGCTTCTCCCGCTCTCTTCTCCCCGACTCGGTCTGCCCTTCTTTCGTAACCCTCCGTCTGGGTTTCCTTCCCACCTGCCGGCCTCCTCTCTTCTTTCAACAGCCCAGAAGAATCCAGCCAAACTCTGGGGATGGGGCTCCATGAGTTAGCTTTCCATTTTGTCCTTGTCGTCTTCCCAGTCTGTCTTCCCTTTCTTCCGCCCAACCCTCCCGCCCCTGTCCCCCCTTCTCTCCCCCGTATTGTGCCCCCCTTAAACATCAGGCTTCCTGGGAGACTGTTGTGTGGGATCGGTGATCCCTAATGCCGGAGTCCGGGGCTGGGGCATTGACCCAAGGGGAGCAAAGCGACAGCCTGAAGTGTATTCTTGGAATTGGGAAGGTGTGAGCCAGAAACACAAAGTATCCAGCCTGGGCCTGGAGCTGCTGCCCATATTCTATTTTCATTTTCATGTTTCTGAACCCTAAGATGAGAAAAAGAGACAGACGGACAGACATATAAAGAGCGAAAGAGACGGAGAGACAGAGGCAGAGAGGAGGTGGGGGTTGGGGGCGGATGGAGCACTGGACTTGTCATCAGAAAACCTGGGTTTCAAATCCTCCCTCAGACACTTAGCTTTGTAAGCCTGAGCAAATCACTTAACCTTTCTTGAGTTTTCTAATATCTTTAAAATGAACTTAGTGTTGGACTCGATGACCTCTTAGGTCCCTTTAGAACTGAATTTATGATGGAAGGAAGGAAGGAAGGAAGGAAGGAAGGAAGGAAGGAAGGAAGGAAGGAAGGAAGGAGAAAAGAGGGAAAAAGAGAAAAGAAGGAAAGAGAGAAAAGAGAAAGGAACAAAGAACTAGAGAGCAAGGGGAAAAAAGATTCACTAAGATTATTTGTGATATTGCATCTCTTTGGAGGTTCCCTGGAGTTCAGGGAATCCTCCCCTTTTGTTTTTCTCTTCAAATCTGACAGACTCTTGGTAGCTCTGAGACCTGACAGTGCTGGGGATCTGAGATCCTGGGGGGATGAAAGGGCAGGGATGTAATGGGCTTAACCCAGCTCTGATCCAGAAAGAATCATGAAGAAGATTAAGATTTGGTCTCCTGGAGTAAGAAATCTCCCTGCTATCCTCCAGCCACATCAAAGAAACCCCATTGTTGGGGGGAGGGGGAGAGAAGGATGTCTAATCCCTTCAATGTAATCACAGCTACAAAAAAGAAAACATGGAGCTTTGGAAAGTAGCAGGGGATACAGCGATGCACAGGAGATAAATGAGCGCATGTCACCCACCTCATTTGGCTTGCTAGTTACACACCAGGAGATCAGGCCTTATGGTAAGGAAGCAAAAGTACCTGGTCTGGATTTCCCAAAGGAGTAATAGTGAAGACAAAGTTGCATAGCATCATGGAACGTCAGAGCTGGATGGACTGTTGAAAATATTTCATCTAAGGGCCTCCCTTTTCAGAGAATACATCTTCCTGGGAGAACTTCCCAGGCTCCTGGAAACCTCAAATGAATCCTGAATTCTGACTGATTCTCCTTGACTCTCCCCTGCCTCTGTTAGTCCTGGGCAGAGATGTGCTCTTAGCTCCCTAAGACCCTAGGAAAAAAAAACAACTCCCCATCCTCTCTTATTCCCGAGTTATTTCCTTGGTCTCAAACTGACCTACACTAACGTTACGGCTGCATCTTTTAAATCATAAGTTATAGACGAAATGACCCTTCCTTGATTTTTTGCAGAGGTGGAGGATGACAGGGTGGAATAATGAACATATTATCAGATTTGGTTGATGTACTGGTTGGTTTTCATAGACAAACATGGAAGAGACTTCTGAGGTCATCAGGTCTGACCCTCTCATTTTCCAGTTGAGGAAACTGAGGCCCATAGGATGATTTACCCAAAGTTACATCAATAGGTGTCAGATTTGAGATCTGAACTCACGTCCTTTGATTCCAAATCAAGAACTAATCCTACCTTTGTATCTTTCATTGTCCCGGTTTTTTTTTTCTTTTAAAATCTTTGTTATAAGAGATGGCTCCTTGGGTAAGGGAAGAAGAATAGATTTATTTGGAAATAAAGATGGTGTAGCTCAGGACCTAAAAGGCCACCTAGTCCATCTAGGTCACACAAATAATGTCCAAGGTGGGATTCGAACTCAGGTCCTTTGACTCCAAAGCCAGAGTTTCTTCCATTCTACCATACTATCAATAAAGATTAGATTTAAAAGAAAAAAATTGGGGCAAGGCCAACGTGAGAATGTGTTTTGCTTGACTATGCATATTTGTAACAAAGGTGTTTTGTTTCGTTTTCAATTGGGGGCAGGTGAGACAAAAAAAAAGTATATTTTTTGGTTATTGAAAAAATCAATTAAAAGAAGGCAGAGGAGTTTATAAAGAGTAGAGAGCAAATAATAGTAATAGCAAATATTCCTGTTTCTCTAGCAATTTCCTCCCAGGTGCAATGCAAATATTATTATCTTGATTTATACCACCTGTATCTTTTCACATAACTACCAGAGTTCCGTCCAGTTCCTCATCTCAGGAAGTGCTAATCTCCCCACTGCCCATTTTCTTCTTGACTCAGACATAGGCCCTTCCATCTCCCTGGTGCTTCCTTTTTCTTCTTTAATCATTCCCTTACCCATTCTTGGGGGCTGATTGTTAGTCCTGCCTCTGAGATCGGTGGCTCAATGGGTGGCATCTAGGTCCAGTGTCACTTAAGGTACAGATGTGTCTTTGTTCACTTTCTATAAGCTCTGTCTCGGTCTCTCTTTGTCTCTGTCTCTCTTTGTCTCTCTCTGTATGTCTCTCATTTCCATGAGGTCTTTTTTTTCTCATTTGCCTGCTGGGAGCCTCAATTTTGATAAACTTATTCCTAGAAATCAGGTAATTGACATTCTCCCCTAAAGCCAACCATCTGTCCAGTGGAATGATAGCTGCATCCAACAAAGGGATGATCTACATTTGGCCCAGAACTCACTTTCAAAGATACTGGGGCCCCCCAGTCAATCCTCTGAATGAGACACCAGTATTGTGTCAAAATGAGCTGTTTCAGAACAAAAAAGACTGGTATAGATTCAGTTAAAATTGCTCCTTAAAGAAATAAACAACTTAAGTAGCTAAGGAATATTCAGTGCTCATGGGTAGGCCGTGCCAGTAAGATAAAAATCACAATACTTCCAAAGTTACTTTCCACTTTTAATGTTATACCAATCAAATGACCAAGGGTATGCTTTATAGAACTTGATAAAATAATAACAAAATTAATTTGGAAAAAACAAAAGACCTAGAATCTCAAGAGAAAGGATGAAAAAAATTAGGGATGAAGGGAAAATAGCACTTCCAGACCTCAAATTATATTATAAGGCATCAGGAATCAAAAGCATATGGTATTGGTTGAAAAACAGAAAGATAGATACATGGAAAAGACAACAGAGAATCGGAAACAATAGAATTCAATAATTCAGTGTTTGATAAAGTGGAAAACATAAATTACCTAGGAAAAATGTATTTGATAAAAACTGCTGGGAAAACTAGAAAGCAGTCTGGCTTAGACTAACACCTTATACCATATTCCTTAATACATTCCAAATGAATACTTAGCCTAATCATTAATGATCAAACTACTAAAAATCGAGAAAAGAAACCACTATGGATAGGAGATGTATTCTGAACTGAATAAGAGACAGAGCTAAGCACAAAAGATGCGGTGGATAACTTTGATTACATGAAACCAAAAGGCTTCTTCTGCATTACAACTTCAGTGCATCTAGGACAAGAAGAGACGTGGTCAAATGGGAAAAAAATCTCCATATCAAATTTCTCTGGTACAGATTTGGTATCCAAAATATATAAACAATGTATATGTACATAGATAAATAGATAAAGATAGTCTTCCTCTTGTACATTTGATTCATTCATGTAACAAACATTTATTAAGGGTCTATTATGTGGCAGGGGATTGAGATACAAAGATGAAAGAAAAGAACACACACAAAAAACACACAACAGTATTTGTTCTCAAGCAACCTACATTCCTTTGAGGAGAAATAATGTGTACACAGAAAAATAAATACAACTGGGGTTTTTAGTTTGTTTGAACCTGTGATTTCATCAGTGCAAAGGATGCCCTCCCCCAATCAATAACCACTCTGCAACTTACAGTCATAGAGTAACAACCCCTGAGTCATCATGGCTAGAAACGTTTTCCCCAAGTCTCCATGTGGTTACTTGGAATAAACCAGGCAGAAAGTCCCATGGGGCACTGCAAGTTTCAATGACTTACCTGGGATCCCACATCCTGTGTATGTTAGAGATGGGACTTAAACCTAGGTCTTCATGGAGACCACTGGAAGTAAAAAAAATGTATGTAGATGTTAAATACAAAATAATATGAGGTTAGATTGGCCCTAATTAATAACTGGGGGAGTCAGGAAAGACTTCTTGAGAGATGTGGGTCTTGGGTTAAGCTTTAAAGGAAGTTGGGGCTTTCAAGAGGCGGAAATAGGGAGCATTCAAGATGTGGAAAGGAGACAGTCTATGCAAATGCATAGAAATAGAATATGGAATATTGCAGACACTAAGTAAGCCAATTTCACCAGAATTTAAAGTATAGGAAAGGAAATAATATACAGTAAGACTGAAAAGGCGGTCTATAGCAGCCTCCCTAGGGCTATACCCCTCCTCCCTGAAGCTATTATTATTATTCTCAGGGTTCTAGGGGTAAGCCACAAGAGCTATACTTCTAGTTCAGTTGCTCATGAGCCCCTACTAGTGCGTTTTCCCATTAACAATTATCCAGACAAATGTCATTAGCTTTTAGAAAAAGGATTTACTGAGGTCAAGTAATAATAGTTGGTACAAAGTCTGGGCCACAATCTCCCACAAATACAAACAGAGTTGTGGGCACAGTGAGTACTAACAAAACATAATGGTAGTGAGGCACCTGTGGAGAGAACATGTGTGGCAAAGGGCTGCCTCTCAACTTCAGTCCTTCATTCCCTTCTGCAGTTTTCATGAGGTTCACTTTGAGGCATCGTGTCAGTGACTTGGAGAGCCATTCTAGGGCTATGCTGGGCTGATTCCTACCAGGCCATGGCACCTCTGCTGGCTAATCCACTGCTGCTGAGCCAGGTTTCTCCATTGCTCTTGTACTCTCCCCAACTTCTGCTCAGATCAAGACCTGGCAATACTCCCAAGTCACTGCTTGGGCATATGCATCTCAAGGTGGCTGCTCAGCCACCTATCAGGGAAGCTAATAAAAAAGAAAGAGAAGCAGCCATGTGCTCATAGTCACAGCAGTCAGGTGAGAGACAGGGAAGCCTTTTTTCCCTACTAGGCTCCAGGGAGGCAATTCAAAGTATTCCTGCCTCCTCAAAGCTGCAAAGGAAAGAAGAATGAAGACAGGGCGTGCTGCCCTTTTTGTATACCCACTCAGCTCCAGCCCAGAGACCTGAGTTACCAGTTCTTCCAGCTCTGAGGCCAATTTATGTCATCATAGAGCAACAAAATCCTTAAGTCATCATAGCTGGGAACCAGCTTCCCCCAAGTCTCCATGTGGTTGCTTGGATCAAAACCAGGCAGAAAATATCTGCTCATGCTCCAAGGACTGGCCATCATTGGCCAGTCTACTCTCATTTCAGGAGCCCAAAACCAAACAGGAGTTTGTATTTGATCCTAGAGGCAAAAAGAAGCTATGACAGTTTCTAGAGCAGAGAAGTAACATAGTACCACTTGGACAAAACATGAGGAGAGTGTTTCAGACAGAGCAGAAATGGAGACACAAGATTTCATATGGATCAAATATAATAATGTATTAAAAGTGATTTGTTAAACCTTACAGAGCTACACAAAAGTCCATTTAAAAACTTTTTTGCAACCAGAAAAGCCTAGAAAGACTTGTATGAACTGATATAAAGTGAAATGAGCAGAACCAGGAAAACATTGCATACAGTATCAGCAGTGTTTTAAGATGATTAACTATGAATGACTCAGCTCTTCTCAGCAACACAAGGATCCAAGACAAGTACAAAAGACTCACAAAGGAAAATGCTATTCATATCCAGATAAAGAACTGATGGACTCTGAATGCAGATCGAAGCATATTTTTTTCACTTACTTTATTCTTTCTTGTGTTTTTTTCCTCTTTTGATCTGTTTCTCCTTCCACAACTGTGACAAGTATGGAAATATGTTTTACATGATAGCGCATGTATAAACTCTATCAAACTGCTTGATACTTCAGAAGAGGGGAGGGAGAAAAATTTGGAACTCAAAATCTTGGAAAAATGAATGCTAAAACTTTTCTTGACATGTAACTGGGGAAAAAATAAAATACTATTTTTTTTAAAAAGCTATTTGTTAAACCTTACAGCACTACACAAAAGTCCATTTAAAAAAAAATTCTTACACAGAAATACCCTAAGTCCATCAAGGTTATTTAACAAATCATTGTCCTTTGGCATTTTAAACTCTTCACAATCTAGCTCCAATCTATTTTTCTAGTCCTATTTCATGCTGTGCATTCCAGTCAAACTGGACTACTGGCTGTTTCCAATGTGTGATATTCCAAATCCCATATTCTCTCTCCTTGTCTTATAATCCTTAGCTCCCTTCAAGGATCAACTCAAGTACCACCCCTTAGGAATATGAAACCTTTCCCAATTCCCCATCCCTTTTTACTAGTGCTTCCCATTACTAAATATTTATTTTTACATATACTGTATCTCCTGAGTAGAATTCAAGGTCCTTGAGGTAACGGACACTTTTAGTTTTGTGTTTATATATTGAGGGCCTGGCACAATGTCCAGCACATAGTAGGCATTTTATAAATGCTTGTTGGATTGAATTTGGTTGTCATTGCATTCGATTCTAACTATCATATGTGTGTGTGTGTGTGTACACACATACATATATACATGACAATATGTAAATTCACAATATATACACAGCAGTATATATGTGTGTATGTATACACACATAACACATATACATGCAAACATACACAGCACAAGTCTTCCCCTTGTATATTTGATTCATTCATTGAGCAAACATTTAGTAAGGTCCTCCTGGGTGTGGTGGGGGGGAACCCACAAAGCTACAAAGACGATAGAAAAGAAAACAGTTCCTGCCCAGAAGGAATTTACAATCTACTCAAGGGAAAGAGCATGCACACAGCTCAGTAAATGCAAAGTATATACAAAGTAACTTGTGGGGGGAAGGCGAGGCAGGCCGCTAGCACCTGGGGAGGTCAGGATTATCTAACTGTAGGAGGTAGCTTTTGACTTAAGTTTTGAAAGAAGCTAGAGATTCTACCAGGTAGAAGGGAGAACAGAGTGCATTCCAGATGTGGAGAACATCCAGCATCCTGTGTAAGGAATAAGCAGTCTAATTTGGCTGGACCATAGCATGTGTGAAGGCTGGGGAAGAAGAGAGCAGCAACACTGTGGTGGGTTTTAAATGCCAAATAGAGAAGTTTTCATTTTATCCTAGGGTCAAAAGGTATCACTACAGCTTTTTGAGCAGGGGAGTAATATGGTCAGACTGGTGTTTCAGGAGTATCAATTCAGCACGTATTGGAGGTTGGTTTGGAGAGGGAAGAGACTGGAGGCAGAGTTAGAAGACTATTATTCACACCCAGCAAATTGGTGAAGATGACAATAATGGGCCTTTATTGTTGGAGGGGCTGTGGAAAGATAGACACATTAGTGGTTGATCAATACAGCCATTTTGGAAAGCAATTTGGAATTACACAAAAAAGTGAAGAAAATGCCCATACCCTTTGACCCAAAGATTATACTACTGGCCTTATATCCCAAGGAGGTCACTGATGAGAATAAAGTCCCCATAGACACCAAAATATTTATAACAGCACTCTTTGTGGTAGTAAAGACTAAGAAACAAAGTAGATGTCCATTTATTGGGGAATGGCTAAACAAATTGTGGTACGTGAATGTAGTGGAATATTAATGTGTTGTAAGAAATGATGCAGGTGATAATATCATCATATCAGAAGCTGGTTCTGATAGCATGGAAAGATTTACAAAATCTAATGTCAAATGAAACAAGCTGAGCCAAAAAACCAATGTCCATAATGATTACAAGAATGTAAATGGAAAGCGCGATCACAAAATAATCAGAGCGATTATAAATTTCAAAGAACAAGCATAGCCCCTGAAGGAAAATGTGAAGTGCCTTCACACTCACATACATGCACACACACACACACACACACACACACACACACACACATCCCTTTGCAGAGGTGGGAGGTCCACAGATAGGATACACACTGCTTATATTTTCAGACTTTAGGGAAAAATTTCTGCCTGGCCAAGTGAATTTAGCTTTTGCTGACTTCAGGCTTCTGACACCAGCCCAATGAAGCCAGGAAGTTGCCCATAATGTCTTCAAACCACAGATGACAATAGGGTCTCATGTTTTAAAGGGGGTAGAAAGTTACTGGGGCTCTGTTTAGACACTCCCCCTTTTCTTTTTATTTCTACAAGAGTTGGGAAACTAGAGCTTGGCACCCCTCCTATACCTTCACTAACAATGATCCCGACCCCTGAGCTAGTAGACCCCTCTGCTCAATGCCCAGATGTCCTTGCCTAGGAAATGGTGGAGCAGGCAGGCCCTTTTCAGATCTGGATATGTATATGGATATGGATATGTATTCATGTGTGTGTGTGTGTGTGAGAGAGAGAGAGAGAGAGAGAGAGAGAGAGAGAGAGAGAGAGAGAGAGAGAGACAGTAGATTATTCACTCTGCGGACAACACAGAAAACATTTTTGAAAACTTACAGTGGGGGCAGCTAGGTGGCAAAGTGAGTAGAGCACTGGCCCCGGAGTCAGGAGGACCTGAGTTCAAATCTAGACTCAGACACTTGACACATGTACTAGCTGTGTGACCTTGGGCAAGTCACTTAACCCCAATTGCCCTGCCAAAAAAACAAACAACCCCCCCCCACAAAAGAAAACTTACAGTGGCCCATAAACAGACAACAACATTCCCTTTCCCTTGGGCAAGTTCTACTTTTCCCCCATTGCTCCCCAGACCAGTGTGCTCAATTAGCCTTATAGTACTACCCTGAAAGCTTGAACTCCCATGGAGGGGAAATACACTTGGAAGGATTAGACAGTCAATCCCCCACCACACCCCCCAACATTCTGGTAAATCCTACTTTCATCCCAGGGACCAACACAGACTTCCAGTCTTATGGCATTACCCTGAGGGTTTGTATCCCCACCCTAGAAAGTAAACATACTGATTATTTGCTAAACTGGCAACCCCCTTCCCATTGGACCTATGCCATAGGATTGTTATAGCAAAGGAGAAAGTCCAGGGTTTTAGGTCCCTTGTATTGTGGCTATAGTTCTTAAATGATCCTCCCAGCCCCTAGAATTACATATATAATGCTCTTCTGTCTCCAAGAGGTTGGTGCTGCCCAAGAACTTCCCTTCTCTCTCTTTAACCACACCACAATTATTCTAGTTCAAGCCCTCATCCATCACCACTTACCCAGATTAGTACATTGGGCTCCTAATTAATCTCCTCCTCTCCAGTTTTTCTCTTTTCCAAACACCATACAGCTGCCAAACTGATATTCCTAAAGCATATGTCTAAACATGTATGTCACTCTTACTCAAGAAGCTTCAATGACTTCTTATTGTCTCTAGGATAAAATACAAACTCCCATGTTTAGTATTTAAAGTCATTTACAATTTATCTCCATTCTTTCTCCAGAGTGATTACGCATTATTTCTTCTCACACAATTAACCCAGAACCAAACTGTCCTATTTGCTGGGTTTTTTATACATAATATTTCCTATTTTTTTTTCACTTTGCACTTTTAGTCCTTCAAGGCTCAGCTCAAGTGACAGCTCCTTCAAGAGCCTTCCCTGATTCCCCCAGTTATTGGTGCCTCCCATTACTTTGTGTTTATTTGTATATGTTACATATCTATTTATCTGTGAGGTTGTATTCCTCCAGTAGAATATAAGCCACTTGAGGACAAGGACTACATCACTGGATTTCCTAGCATCCAGCCTTGTTGCACACAGTAGACATTTAGCAAATGCTTGTTGATTGGTTGATGGTAAGACACCACTGAGCTCTCAAATCTGAGGTTACTAGGAAGACAATTGTGAGGCTGGTGCTGCCTGGGAAATCCCCCTTTGCATATTAGAGGCTTGATTCTGGGCTCATTTTTCCCAGGAATCCCTCTTCTCCATCCAGGAAGCTAGAGTTAAGGAACTCTCAGCATTCCTTCAGAAAACTGGGGTTCAGGTGCTCCCACCAATAGAATCAGCTGGTTCTTTCTCTCTGGTAGTCTCCTACCAGAAAGTATGTCTGCTGCTGCTGCTGCTGCTCAAGGGCTGGGTGTACACATCCAAAATCCAGGAATTCAGGGTCCAGGCATACTTGGGCCACCCCCTTGTCTCCCTAGCCAGGTGGTTTTTAGAAGCTCTGGGGGAAGGAGGTACGAAGGGAGATGTCTTCCCTACCCCGCCCCCCAGGGGCCAGATTCACCCTCAGGTCTACCACTCTTGGATCTGTTCTCCAAAAGAGAAGCAAAGGGCCTAGAGGCTCTTTTATAGGGCAGTAAAGAGTCCATGCTCCACTCATTCCCAATCTATACCCAATCTATCCACATTCAATGGAAAATGGAGTCAATGGGCCAGTCCACCACCTTCACAGGGAGAAGTAATCAAAAGTCCCAAACAAAGGCTCGCTGCCCTGAGAAGGGAGAAAGAGGGAATGCACATTTATTAAGTGCCTACTATGAACCAGTCTATAAGTCTCATTTGGCATCTCATATCTTCCTAAACAACGGTAGGAGGTAGGTGCTATTATCATCATCCTCATTTTAGAGTAGAAGAAATTGATGGAGATAAAGGTTCAGTGACTTGCCCAGAGTCACAAAGCCAATTAATGTCTGAGGTAGCATTTGAACTCAGGTCTTCATTAATCCAGGCACAGTGCACCTCATGCTCTGACTCCACCTAGTGGCCTCTAAATGTAAGGTCATTAGGTTGATCAGGGATGTCATCTTGTGATACTCAAAAAACTTATACTTCTGTCTAGTCCAGCTGCAACATTTTATAGAGCACAAAACTGAGGTTCAAAGAGCCCCACCCCCTTTCACTTACCCAAGACCACACAGCCAGAATTGGGCAGAATTAGGACTTCTCCCTCAGCTAAATCCATTGGACCACAGTGTTGTGGCTGACTAGATGGTTGGGAGCCTTCCTAAAGTACTTTAAAGTCACATGTGGAAGGAGTTTTATTCTGTCACTGGGACTACAGACTAGGGCCATGTCCTAGTTCACCTCTGTCCCTCTAACAGCTAGCATAGTGTCTTGAAAACAGTAGACAATAAATGTTTCTTGGATTCCACTATAGATCCCCTTTATAAGCTCTTTGATGCCACTAAAGATATTCTCTGGTTCCAAGATGAACGACCTTGGCCAAGTCACAGTGACTTTCAGCTTTCTCCATGGATGAAGATGAGGGGTTGACCTGGAGGATGTCTGAGGCCTCTGCCAGCCTATGAAGTTGTACCTAGCAGGAGGTGGGAGGTGGGGAAAGTGGGGTGGGCAGTAACATGATGTTTAGATAAAACAGGGTTTCTTCGAGGAGTTTAAAGGAATCTCATAAGTCTTCCTGGACAGGGTGCCATAGAACTCCTGTGCCTCAAACTTCTTCTCAATCATCCAGGCTGGCAACCTAGGCATCCTCCTCAAATCCTCGCTCCCTCTCACTTTCCTCCCCACCTCTATATTCAATCTGTCGTTATAACCTATCATTTCTGTCCTCCAAATATCTCTCATATTCACCCCCTTCTCTCTTCTGACCCTGTCACCCTCTTGGTTCTGGCCCTTATCACTTCACACCTGGACTATTGCAACAGCCTGCTGGTGAGTTAGCCTGCCCAGATCTCTCCTGACTCTAGTACATCCTTCACTCGGATGCCAAAGTGATCTTCTTAAAGGACAGGTCTGACTGACTCTCTCTTTCTCTCTCCCTCTCTCTGTCTCTGTCTCTCTCTGTCTCTGTCTCTTTCTCTTTCACTCCCTCTCTCTCCTCCTCCTCCTCTTCTCCCTCCCCCCTCCTGTTTCTTTCCTCTATATCTCTGTCCCCTCTCTTTCTCCTGTTTCTGTCTCCTTTCTCTCTGCCTCTCTTCCTCCCCGCCCCCCCCCCACCTCCACCCCAGCAGATCTCTATCACCTCCAGAATCAAATATAAAATCCTGTTTGGCATTCAAAGCCCTTGATAATGTAACTTGTCTATCTTTCCAGTCCCCCTTATGCCTTACTGCCCACCACATAGTCTTCAATCAGGTGATACTACCTTTCCTGCTGTTCCTTATGCACAATACTTTCTCCCAATTTTTCCCCTTGATGTGCCCCTGGAATTCTCAGCCTTCTCATCTCTGCCTCCTGGCTTCCTTCAAGTCCCAGTCTGAACACCCCCTTCTTCAGAAGGCCTTTTCTGGTCTCCCATTTATCCTATGTGGATCTTCTTTGCACATAGTTGTTTGCATGTTGTCTCAGACATTAGACTTGGGTGCTCCTTGAGAACAAGGACTGTCTTTTGCCTTTCTTTGTGTCCCCAGGGCTTAGCACAGAGTCCAGCAAATAGTAGGCATTTAACAAATGCTTTTTGACCTGACTTGACTCTAGCTTTTCTTACAATTTTCCTTAATTTTGTTTTGTTTTACTTTGGTGAAGACATTCCCATCCTGTGGGCCTCCACCGCTGGGAGATGTGTATCTTTCAGAAGGCAGGGTTGGTGCGGAAAGGGGTCAAGGGGTGGTTGCAAGGGTTGGGGGAATCCATATTACAGTCCTGAAATAGGCAAACATACCTCCAATGGACTGAATAAACATTGTCTGGTATTATAATTTCTCAAATCTAGGCAGTAATTATTGTAGATAATAAAAGACAAATTCACTAACAATCATTACTAAATCCCCTGTTGCTTTCATCACAAATTTTTCTCGGTGGACAGATGACACTATAACAACGTGACTTGTCCAGAGACCACTTCTATCTGAATCCTTGTAAAATGATGACAGCAAGTTGATGATAATTGATAATAATGACATTTATTATATATCATATCAGAGAATAAAACACAATAACATTGTTTATAATGATGTATAATACTATATTGTATTTACATATGTCATATATTATAATCTAGCTCTTTAAGGCTTGCCAAACACTTTCCTAATAACAATCCTATGAGCCAAATAGTGCAACTATAATTGTCCCCATTTTATAGATAAGAAAATTGAGGTTTAGGGAGGGACCGTACAGTACAGCTACAAATGTATGCATGTGAAATATGTCAGAAATTGTTTTACTTTGAAAAGGAGAAAAAGTTGGGAATCTCCCTCCTCCCATGAGAGGCTGATGCTCCTTATAACAAGAGACCTGTGGTTTATTTCCAAATCTGAATCGAGGTAGGAAGGAGCACCCAACAACCTCACTTCCTTGGCCCCCTGAAAAACAACCCATTAATGTCTAGTTTTCCTCTTTAAGAAAGCTGCCTGGGCACTGGGAAGGGTGACTTTTTATTCAAGGATACTCCTGGAGAGGTTCCTCTGTGGGAAGTAAGCCTGTACAAGCAAACATAGGCCCAGCACTCAGTCGCCCCCCGCCCCAAACAGAGGCAACCCTAGAGTATTGGACTTGGTGTCAGAAAAACCTCCCCTCCCCATTCTTTGGAAAGGTGGGGAATTATGGGTGTGGAACACTCCTTAGAATTCAGTCTTTGTTGATATGTTGCTTAGGAAATAGATATTGCAACAAAACAACGCAAACGTAAAGCTCCGACGTCCTAGTGGGCAAGCCTGGCCCCAAAGCAGCCTCCCAGTTTCTTTGCAGACGCTGGGGGTGTCGTGGATGTGGGATACTGTTATCGCCAGACTTTGTTACTATGTTGCATAGTATTGCAGAACTTTTTTCATTGGCTCCCAGGGAGGCTTTGGGGAGGAGATATAGAGTGAGACGTGTACGCGACATAAACACAAAAGATAGTAAGTTTTTTAAAAGGAAACAAGAAGTGGGAAAAGAAAAAGAAAAAGAAATCGGACGCCCCCTGGAAATCGCAGCCACGAGCCCCGAAATTAGTCCCAGCTGAAGAAAGTGAGTTAGTTTCCTAGCCCCACATGTCCGCGCCCCCTCGTGGCTGACCAGGCTCCCACCAGCCTCCAGGGGGCCGCACCGTGGCTGGGCACAGCAGGGTAGCTGCCAGAGGCGCCCCAGGGGGTGAGGGATTCCTCCGCTGAGACCTCCCGGGGGCTGGGGACAGCCTGCTGCGTCTGTCGCTCCGTAAGCCGCCCCCGAGGTAAGCTGCAGCTGCTCCATGCCTGGGCAAGGGAAAGGTGGAGGGGAACACAACCTCACCCCACCCCTTTTAGCCTACCCATGGGGTGCGTCCCTCCTAAGACCTACCGTGGCCTCAGCCCTTCCAAGCTTCTCTTAGTACCCCGGCCCTGAGCCCGCCCTTGGTCTTAACCGTTGGCATAGTCTGCCCACGATGCCAGCGTAGCATGGGACAAGGGGTGGGGGATGTTGGGGAACCCCAGGAGAGCAAACGTATAAAATATCTAAAAATGCGCCCTGGCTAGGAGGGCCGGGAGCCGGAGAGGGCCGGGCCACGGCCCCCCACGCCGCAGGCACGGACGGGGTTCGAACCCGCGATCTTCGGTTTACGAGACCGACGCCTTACCACTTGGCCACCGCGCCTGACAGGCTTGCAGCAGGCGAAAGCAGTCAGTGGAAGGCAGGCGGGGTGGCTGCGGCTGGCCGGGGCCTCTCCCGGGCCGCTGGCCCTGCCTCTGCCCCGGCCCTGTGCCCAGCCCGGGATTCCCCCGGGGCGCGCGCTCAGCAACAGCCCTGCGGCTTGGCAAAAGCCGACCACTGTGCCGAGGCTGCCCCTCCACCCCCAGGAGTCCCGTCCCGGGGTCCCAGCAGGGCCGAGGAAGCCCCCCCGGGCCGCGAGAAGCGGTCTGGGCACGCGGGCCCACCCCAGCTCTGCAGAAGTGGTCCCCCACATTTGCGCCACCCCCCAGTCCCTGGGATGCCCCTCCCACACAGGAGGCTCAGCCCCTCCCCCAACATCCCCCTCAATATTCCGAGGCCATCCAGCTGCAGCCCCCGCGTTCCTCCATTCTACTCTTTTCCCCGGCAGCCCCCACAATTTCAAGGCACGAAAGACGTTCCTTCCTCCCCCGCAAGCTAGTGCGGGTGTCCTCCTTCCCCCGAGCGAGAGGAGCCACCAGGAGGCAGTAGATGCATGCGTTCGTGCACGAGTGCATGTCTGCATGCAAAGTATCTGTTGTACCCTTCCCCCTCCCCCCGCAGGTCACCTCCCCACCCCCCGCCCCAGCGGCCCGGCCCCAGCACTACAGAGCAGCGCACGGGGCTGCCCAGTGCCCCTAGCACACACAGCAGGGAGAAAAGCAAGACTCAGGCTCGGAGTGGAGGGTCACTGCTGCTCCCCGCCACCTGGAGCTGCGGGCGGTCTAAGGACAAGAGGGTAGTAGAGACGCGTGGGGATAGAGAAGCAAATAGGAGGCCCCCAGAGGTCAGCGGTAGTGTCCGGGGCTTAGAACCCGGGCCCCTCTCTTAGCGACCGCTTCCCTGCACCGGCGTGACCTGATCCGAAGGTCTGCTCCGGCGGAAAGGCCTGCGCTCGGGAAGCGCAGAACTCGGCGTCCAAGTTCAAAGTCCTGGCCTGGTGGCCACGAGCCCAGCGTGTCTGGATAAAGTTCTAGATGCACGTGTGGTTCCGCCTCCTTCTCTGGAAAGGGAGGGTCTCGGATGCAGACGAGGCCGAGTGTATATTATTGAGAGCAACAAAAGAGAAGCCGAGAACCCAGCTATTCCACAGTTTAAGTGAAATGAGATACACGTGGTAAGGGAGTGGGGGACTCATTTCCTGGGCTGAGTTCTTTTTTTTGCTAAGTCTGTTGTTCTGACTCTTCGTGACCCCATCGGGGGTTTTCTTGGCAGAGATACTGGCGTGGGTTGCCATTTTCTCCACCAGCTCATTTTCCAGATGAGAAACTGAGGCAGACAGGATTAAGTGATTTGCCCAAGGAAGTATCCGAGGTTGGATTTGAACTCGGGTCTATCCTGACTCCAACCCGGGCTCTTTATCTCCGAACAAACCAAGTCCAGTTCCATATTAGAGTCGGAAAGCTGAAGCCCAGAACCAGGTAGCCAGGTGGTACAGTAGCTAGAGCACTAGATCAGCCTTCTGTATGACCGGAGTTCAGATTTGGCCCCAAACACTAGTTTCGTAACCCTGGGCAAGCCATTTAATTTCTCTGGGCCTCAGTTTCCTTCTTTGTATACTGGGGATAATCATTAACAGCGCCTACCTCCCAGGGCTGTCATGAAGAGCAAAGGAGATAATATTTGCATACCAGAAAGAATTGTCTATACTGTAGCTACCTATGATTATTAGGTGGCTTGAATCTCAGCTCAGATACTCGTTTGCTGTACGACCCAGGACAAGTCACCCAAACATCCTCAGTTTCCCCATTTGCGAAGTGAGGGAGTGAGGCCAAATGGCTCCTTGACTAGAGTTGGAAGAGAGTTTATCCACATTCCCTGGCCACATTTTACAAATTAGGAAACTGTGACCTAGAAAAAGGAAATGGTTTGCCTAAGGTCACACAAGGTTTGGTAAGGGAGGCTTCTTGGAGGAAGCGTTTCCGGTTGGGTCTTGATGCATACACAGGATCTCAGAGGTCATCTCATCCAATAAAGGATTTTTCTTAATCTTCTAAGGCAGGGATGGGGAACCTTCGGCCTCGAGGCCACATGTGGCCTTCTAGGTCCTTGGGTTCGGCCCTTTGAGTTCAAATTTTACTTTTATTAAGGGGGTGTATTCCGTGAAGTTTGGCTTCAGTCAAAGGGCACTTGAGTACTTAGAGAGCCACCACGTGGCCTCGAGGCCACAGGCTTCCCATCCCTGATCTAAGGAAACTCAGGGTTGTGGGGAAGGATTCTCCAGGAAGATTCGAATCCGAACACTTGTCAGAGCATATTTCCATAGTATCCATTTCCCCACCCCACACCAGGATCATTGAATGTCAAAGGTAGAAGGGACTTCAGGGATACACTCAAACCTTTCATTGTATAGAGGAGAAAATGGAAGCTGAGGGAGAGGAAGTGGCTGAATTGACCTCCAGGCTACAGACCAGACCTCCTCAGTCACATGTCCCGAAGTCCATCAGTGCCAACAGTGGGAGTGGTTCTGAGGGGAGAGCAAACAATCAGCAAAGATTTTCAAATCTTCCATTTTGCAAAATTTCCTAGTGGTTGCAAAAGAATTGTTAGACCTATACCCTACTGAGGGGAGTTCCCAGAGGGCAAAAGGGCATCTGGAAAGCAAACAGAGCTATTGACATTTTTCAAAAACAGTGGCCTGTTCTTGTCCTTGGATCACATGAATTAGAGCTGACAGGAAACCCACAGCTCATCTCCAGCATGGGCTCTTAACCTGGGGTTTGTGAATGTGTGCTTTTAATAAATCTATTTTAATATTTTAATTCCTAAACATTTTATTTCCTGTATTCAAGTGTAATTGCTTTCCTTTGTAATACTATATATCTTATACGTTTAGAACCATGATTCTGAGAAACGGCTTTCACCAGCCTACACTTAACCCGCTGTTAAGGTCCCTGGGCTAACATAATCCCTCTTTTTTGAGGGGAGTGGGGGAGGCAATCAGATTTAGGTCACTTGTTCAGGTTCACACAGCTAGCCAGTACCTGAGGTCACATTTGAACTCATGTCCTCCTGACTCTAGGGTCTGTGCTCTCTCTCCACCGCACCACCTAGCTGCCCCCTTTTTTGTTTCTTTATTTGTTGTTTTTAAAATCCCTTTTTAAAAATACTTTTTTTCCTGTTATGAACATGACAGTTGTCAACGAACATAAATATTCAGTTAAATGTTTAAGAGTAACAAGCGGCTCTCCAAAAAACATACACCCAGGACACACTTTTACAAGCTTAATGTGCATATTAACATTTTCTCCCTCTCTTTCTTACGTCTGGATGATCAACAAAACAGTGGATCAAGGCCTATTGGCCTATTGTCAAATCTTGTCATTTCTATCTTGAAGATATTTCGCCTAAAGGTCTCCTTCTTTCCAATCATAAAGCCATGAACTGAGTTCAGGACTTCACCGAGGGGGGCCCCCCCGCCCCCACTACTATATAACCTGCTAATCTATCCCCCTGCCTCAAGACTCTCTTCCACTCACCTGCCAATGTTATTTTTCTAAAGGATTGTGCTGACTGGGTCACCGCCTTTTGTTATTTTCCAGCCACATCTGATTCTCCGTGACCCCATTTGGGGTTCTTTTGTCAGAGATACCTGAGTGGTTTCATTTTCCTTCTCTGGCTTATTTTACAGATGAGGAAACTGAGGCAAACAGGTTTAAGGGACTTGCCCAGGGTCACACAGCTGGTAAGTGTCTGAGGTCAGATTTGAACTCAGGAAGACTCCAGGCCTGGCACTCTGTGCACTGTGCCACCCAATTGCCCAAGTATTTATTAAGCACCTTCTATGTGCCTGGCACTGTGGCAAGTGGTGGAGATACATAGAAAGGCAATAAAAACAATGAATTAAATTTTACAAAAAACAATGTCAAATCAATGGGTATTTATTAAGGATCTACTATGTGCCAGGCACCTTGTGCCCACCATTCTGCCACCTCTTCTTCTTCCTTCTATACCCACTGGAAAGAGGTATATTTAAGCCTTTGGAAAATTTCTACTTGCTCTTTAGAAGGGGAAGAAATTTGCTATTGTGTTTTTGAAAGTGTCAATTTGGCAACAACTGTGGGGGTGCAGGAGCTTGCAACCTTCTTAAGTAGAGCTGAAATGGGTCACAAAACCTTTCATTTTTAAACTCGTGGACAGAAATGCCTAAATGAAGCTTTCTAAGAGATCTCAAAAGCTTTACCCACTTGCTGTTCAGCTAAACTTCATGAAGTTGCTGTTACAGGAAATTTATAAAGCTTCAAAATAGAATTCTCCTCTAATTTAGGGTGAATTTTGTTTTCTCTGTTCTTTCATCATCACTGATGTTTTCAACAGAAGAAGCATTCCCTTTCCTTTTTCTTTCCATATTGTCCCTGCAGGTAAGACAGTGAAAAGGAGTTGCATGGTTTCACTTTTAAAGGGTGCTATAGATCCTGAAGTGCATCCTGGGAAAATAAATGGAAGCCCCGCCCCTGATTTAGAGACAGAGGACCTGAGTCTGATTTCTAACTCTGCCTTTTACTGTGTGGTTGTGGGAGCCTTGATAAATCACTTTCTCTCGCTATCTCTGTCTATCTCTCTGTCTTTCTCTGTATCTCTCTGTGTCTCTGTCTTTCTCTTTCTGTGTCTCTATGACCATCTCTGTCTTTTTCTCTCTCTGTGTCTCTGTCTTTGTGTCTCACTCTCCTTCTGTGTGTGTCTCTCTCTGTCTCTGTTTGTCTGTCTGTCTGTCTGTCTCTCTTCCTTCCTCCCTCCTTCCCTCTCCCTTCAATAATCCTAGGCCCTTCCAACTCAAGAGCTATGATCCTATGTCTCAAATCCCTTTACTGTAGGTGCAGTTGGGTTGTTGCAGTGATTGGAGCACCAAGCCTAGAGTCAGGGGAGATCTGGGTACAAATCCAGCCTTAGATACTTACTGGCTGTGTGACCTTGGGCAGGTTACTTAACCCCTTTCTGATTTGGTTTCCCCATCTGTAAAGTGGGGATCATAGCATGCACCTGCCAGAGTTGTTGCAAAGATCAAATGATGTAATATTTGCAAACAGCTTTGTAAACTTGAAAGTCCTCTATACATGCTATTGTCATTACAATGATCTCTAGACTCTCTTTTAGCCTTAAAAACGAATCTTTGGCTCCAAATCTCCCCAGCCCAGGGACTGACTATTTTCCCAGGCTGGAGAATTTGACAGAGTTTATCTGTGATATTCAGTGACTCGGGAAGCCTCCAAGATGATTGGCTGGCTGGGACTCAAGAGGATGTTCACAGACCTTCTTGGCCTCTTTTTTTCCCCCTATGCCTTTTTTCCCATTCAGAAGACCTGTGCCCTAGGGGTGGGGGCCATGTATGACTTCTTGGGACAGGAATACATGGTTGCTGCATATGCTTTTCCGCAACGGGTCAGAGGCTAGAATTTCTGAGAGCAGACTCATCCAATCCAAGAAATGGCAGCTGTTGGAGCTGCCACTGATGGAATTACTGCAGAAGAATATGGCAGATTGTGGCCTAAGAGCCATCATGTTCATGAGCCCTAACATCCTATCTATAAGGTGGGACGGAGGACATGCATATCTTGATTTCTTAGGGGGAACAATCCCTGAACTTCACCTACTAGCAAGAGAAGGGAGATTTCCTGGGCAATATGATCTTTGGGTGTTGCCTTGTGGGAGATCCCAAGCTGAAGATTTCCTAAGTTTGAGAATTTGGGTGCTGAACCCTCTAGGGAAGAAGAGGACTGACCACCTATTACATAAGGAACTTCTTTTTGGAAGAGCAAAGCCACAACATGGGAGGCGGTGCTCAAGAGACCTGGACCTTGCTACCCCTCACCATTTTAGTAAATTTTTTTGACAGTGCAGGTCTGATGGGACAGGGATTCTTTTCTCAGAAGCTTCCAAGGTACCTTCTGAGGGGGAGTCTAAACCATAGGTGGTACTATAAGTCGGTGTTGTGGTTTGGGCAGATAAAGAGGGACCCACAGAAATGACAACGGATTGCCCTTCCGAGAGGATCTTACTGGGTTTTGTGTTTCTGTTTCAAGTCCTTTGTATTGTCTGCATTTTGAGGGTGGAGGGGGGTGTCTAAAGCCTGTCCTAACCTTACTATTACTTGAGTTCTTGAATGGGAGATGGGGCCCATTACCTACATTTGAGGAAACCCAGACATTTGCAACGTTGAAGCTTTATTTTGGAGATTTCTCCGAATGAAACTTCACAGGCAGGGCAAAATGAGCCAAAGAAAGAATCTTTTGGTTCAGGATCAGACCTGGTTTGTATTAGCCTAAAGCAGCAGTTCTCCAACTTTCTGGCCTCAGGATCCCTTATTATGAAAAGAGTTTTGAACTCACTGCCCCCCTGAAAGGCGATGGAAGGAAATAAGCTTGGTGGAGGGACTAGTCTAGAATTTTGAGGGGTTCTGGAGAAGAGGTAGCATCTCAGCTGAAGATTCCAGCTGAAGCCCAGAAGATGGCAGCAGAGAGGCAGGAAGCGTCAGTGACACGAGGCTCCGACTAGTTATAAGGGACTTAATGAGCTTCTAAATTACTTATTAGCGAACACTCTCTAAAATTCCTCTTGTTGTAAGTGGAGAAAGATGGAAAGGAATGGAAAGAGGGGAGTCTAAAACTATACCTGTAAATACAGGTGGAGCTATCTCCCTATTCCAGTGCAGTTTTTCTAAATAAAATCATACAAATAATGAAGTGTGTATTGGTAAAAAGTATACTGGAATATTGATTGTGCATTCAATACTTAGCAGGGATCTTTCTACTTTGATGAACTATTAGTAAAAATAAGTCTCTGTAGTATGTTGAAGTTGGTAAAGTGCTTTACATATTATCTCGTTTGATGGACAGGTGTCAATGTCTCCATTTTATAGTTAAGAAAACTGAGGCCCAGAGAGGTTAAATGAAGTGCCCAGGGTCACACAGCTAGCAAGTGTCTGAGGCACAATCGAAATTAAGGTCTTCCAGATTCTAACCCCAAAGTTCTAGCCAAGGATGGGATGAAGAGCTTCCAAAGGGGTGGAGGAGAGGACAGAGGGCATTCCAGACATGTGCAACCACACAGCTGGGAAGTGTCTTGTCATGTACAGGAATTAGCAAACCGGTCAGTTTGTTTGGAGTGCAGAATGTGGGATGGCCCCTAACGTGCCCTTACTCTAAGAAGATGGATTAGAGCCCAGTAAACACATCAGGAGGTGATGATGGAAAACTAATCTTTTGAGTGGATGGAGATCCACAGAAAGCCCTGAAACTGGGAGGGCTTTTCTGGAACTCCACACGTGAGGGGGGATGCCCCAGTTTGCCACACATGGTTATTATCCCATGTATAACCTTTGTATCAGGGACTCTCCCAAACACGAAGTGCCTCGGCTCACTTGGGTGGATTTTCCCACATCTCTTGACTCAGAGCCCAGCCCTAGGCTATGCATCTCTGCATCCAAGGCTCTAGAACACCCCTCCCCACAACTTTCACCTTTTTTTTTTTTAAACCGGAGACAACTATTGGGCTTGGCTCTTTCATCCACAATGAGGCCTATTAACTCCAGAGTTCTGACATTGGGACTTTTCCTTCCACTGGCAGTAGATACTTCCAACTTCCATTTCTCCAGTAACTAGCAAATTTGAAGCTAGGGAGTCCAGAGTTCGAATCCTGCCTCAGACATTCAGGAACTGTGGGCAACCTCTCAACCTATTTCCTTAGCTGTAAAATAGTAATAATCCTAGCACTTCATGGGGTCATTTCAAGGACCAAATGAGAAACTGAGATGATATGGTAAAGTGCTTTGCTTTGTAAATTCTCTATAAATGCCAGCTAGTATTATTCAGTCCCAGTTTTCCATGTGTGGTGCTCACCCAGGGTGTTTCTATTGGCTACTCTCCATCTTTTGGTCAAGGGCATATGGGGGCAGGACACTGGAAGAACCCACCTCCAACACCCATTTTACGGGTAGTTGTGATAGGATTGGTAGGAGTACTTCTTGGCTCAGGGGAGATCTTGGGATTTCTCCTTGATTTTCTTTGGGTTCTCTCTGTCCCCAAGGATCCTGGAAGTGGAAGACTGTGTGACCTTCAGCAAGTTAAATCACCTCTGGGGCATTAATTTCTTCATCTGAAAAATGAGGGGGTTGTTGTAGATTACTTCACAAGTTCCTCCCCTTTCAAAATCGAGACTCCTATGAATATGACAGCTATACAAAGACATCACGTTCAGCAGGCAATTCCACAGGGTGGTGACTCATCTCTAAACTGAGATTTAACAGAGAAAGCCACCCACCACCCACTGCTTCCCCACCTCCCAAGCCCCAGGCTCCAAGGGGCTGTTTGGAAGGATTAGCGGGGGCCAGCCAGATCACTGACAGCTTCCAACCCATGACCTCAAGTGTGTGTCTCCCGCTTTGCTAACACCCAGCCAGGTGTCAGCTGTTTTCCTGTAAGGGCTCCAAATTGGTTTTGTCCCTGTGCTTTTTAATCATCCCCATGCCTCAACTAGTAAATATGCACCAGTCCTCTGTCCCCAACTGCAGGGAGGTGGAAGGAGGCTGTCTGCAGCTAAAAAGCTGAGCTTGAGAAATCACAGTACAATGGAAAGAGCTCTGTGGTTCTGGAGCCAGTCCGCTTCGGATGCTTACTCCCTATGTGACCTTAGCCAAGTCACCTCGAAGATCGCTGTCCAGCTTTAGCTTCATGATCTTATGAATATGAAAGTAGCCTTCATCTTCACCCATCTGGGCAAGACCCCGAGCAGGATCATTGGGAGAAATTGTATCTCTTATTCTGGCTTAGAGAGGCAGTTGTGATGCCAAAAATACTGGGCTTGGAGTCAGGCAAGAGACCAGTGTTTGAATCATACCCCTGGCACTAAGTCACTTAAACCTCTCTCATTTTCCCCAGCTGGAAAATGCCTAATTTAGTAACCTTGAAAGTGCCCCAAAGGGAGCAAAGAAAGAGAAAAAGGGTCCATGTATACAAAGGTATTTATAACAGCTTTTTTTGTGTGTGGTAATGGCAAAGAACTGGAAAGTATGGTGGCACTCATCAGCTGGAGATGACCAAAAACGTTATTGGTATATGAATGCATTGGAATACTATTGTGCCATAAGGAACAACAAAAGGAATGATTTAAGAGAAACCTGGGAAGATTTGTATAGGCTGATACAGAGTGAGATGAGCAGAAACAATCATTTTTATAATAACAGCATTGTAAAGAAAATCAGCTTTGAAAGACTTTAAAATTCTGATCGAGGCAGTGACTAGCCACAATTGCAGAGGGGCCAAGGAAAACGCATGCTACCCACCTCCTGACAGAAAGGTGATGGACCCAAGGTTCAGGATATATGTATATGTATATGTATATGTATATGTATATGTATATGTATATGTATATGTATATGTATATGTATATGTATATGTATGTGTATGTATATGCATGTGTGTGTACATGTGTATGTACATGTGTATGTACAATGTATGTATGTACACACACATATATATATTTGGATACAGTCAATTTGGGAGTTTGGATTGACTATTCATATGTGTTACAAGAGTTTTGTTTGTCTTTTTTTCTCCATGGGAGGGGAGAGGAAATAGATTTTTAATTAAAAAAATTAAGTTTAAAATTTAAATGAAAAAGACAAAAACAAAGATACAAATAAAATAGATTTTAGTATAAAGTTTATTTTAAAATAGAAAAGAGCACTACGTAAATGTCAATTGTTACGATAATTATTAGCACCCCTGCCCGAGTTCATATGCAGGTCAACATTTAATAATATTGGCTCAATCCTTCAGTGAGCACAACTTTTGCTTAGACTTAAGAGGATTTCCCTAGAGAAAAAAGGAAAGACTATCACTGTTCCATAATTTCGTTAAGAAAATTCATTAACCCCGACTGAGACATTGTGAGTGGATTCAGAGCTGGGTGGGAAGATGTAGGTTCAAGTCCTACCTTTGAGAAATGCTGGCTGTGTGACCCCGGGAAAGGCACTTTGGGTCTCTGGTTCCACAATTGTACAATGAAAGAGATGGCCTCTAAGCCACCTTCCAGACCTAAATCCAAGATACTATGATTGGTTTTGCCTTTCTTTGTATCCCCATTGGTGCTTAGCATAATGTGTTTAATAAATGGTTATTGATTGATAGTGTGCCATGGCCTATGCTAGGTGCTAGAATTACATAGGCAGATACCAAACAGTGCCCACCCTCAAAGAGCTTTCATTCTAATGGAAGAAATGCAGCCCAGACATAGGTCTGTAAATTCAGGGTAACACGATGAGAGAAAGTACTTACAACTGGGAAGATAAGAGAAGCTTGGAGGGAGGGGTATAGCAGACCTGAGTCTGGAAGGCACAGATAAGAGAGCCCATTTTAAGTACCAAGAAGGGAGATGGGGTGCTGTGTTTGGGGAACAGCTCTCCAGTTTAGTTGGTATTTAAAAACTAAGTGGACTACTGTGAAATGTCTAAAAAGGTAGATTAGAGTCTGATTGTGGAAGGCCTTAAAAACCAGTGTGGGCTTATATTTTATCTTATAGAAAAGAGGGAGCACCTGATAGTTCTTGAATAGGGGAGTGACCTGATATGATCTATGCCTTTGGCAGATTATATTGACTTGGGCTGTATATATGACTACAGTGTAGCAATATCACCAGTCAGTCAAAAACTCTGATTGGTGGGGGAGTACCCTATAAGATAGAAAGTTTAAAAATCAGCAGAATAGACAGGAGCCAGAGGATATACATGTGGAACTGAAGTAAGGGGGTGGCAGAAGAGAAACCAACCACGTGGAGTGGTACAGCCTCTGAATCTGAATACTTTATTTGGACCACAATGACTTCAGGACAAAAAGACCCTTTCGGTCATTCTCCACCCTACCCGCTAGGAATCCGGGAAAGGCACTCCAAAAGGTAGATAGCACCACATTGTAAGCATCCCCCAATAGGATGATGAGTTAAGTGATTGTGCCCCACCCCCACTGTTGGGGAGGTGGCGGGATCAAAGGGCAATTATATTACTTCCCTGGAAGTATAAGAGATTGTACACCTTTGTGTATGGGTTTAGAGAATATTTAACCTCCTGATTCCTTTGTTTACAATTGTTTTGTGCCTTAATCAAATGCTTTTGCTCTTGGACTTTCATTGATATAGACTAGCAATAGAGTAAAATATTGGATGGGCTACAAATTGAAAAATTACCCCAAACAGTCAGGCTGAATCTGGGAATAGCTAAAGGATGCTATATGATCACAGATTAGAGCTGGAATGAACCCATATAGACCAACTACTTCAACCCCTTCATTTTGTTGTTTAGTCACGTCCAACTCTCTATGACCCCATTTGAGGCTTTCTTGGCAGAGATACTGGGGTGGTTTGCCATTTCCTTCTCCAGCTCATTTGACAGATGAGGAAACTGAGGCAAATAGCATTGAGTGACTTACCCAGGGTCACCCAGCTAGTAAGTGTTTGAAGCTGGATTTGAATTCAGGAGGGTGAGTCTGCCTGACTCCAAGCCCAGGGCTCTGTGCTCTATGGCACCCCCTAGCGGCTCTTCAATTTACAGAGGAGAAAACTGAAGAGCAGGGGGCTTCAGGTCACACACACAGATACTAAGTAGCATTGCTAGTAGTGGCAGTAGTGGAAATAAATTTAATTGAATTATTCACTGGATTATATCATTATTATCATTGAATCAAGGCTTGATTCTCTTCAATGTAAGCCTAGCACCCAGATCTTCCCAGGGGACATCCCGGATGGGTCCCTGCCATAGGGCCAACCAGGAAAGAGAAAACTGGGTGTAGATAGAAAAATACATTTTGAAACTCCACACGCAAGGACAAAAGTAAGGCTAAGTAAAAGGTCTAGTTATATACATACATATATATATATATATATATATATATATAGTCTAGTTATATATAAAAGGTCTAGTTATAATAGGTCTAGTTATATATATAATATATAAGGTCTAGTTATATATAAAAAGTCTAGTTATAATAGGTCTAGTTATATATATAATATATAAGGTATAGTTATAATAGGCCTAGTTATATATAATATATAAGGCCTAGTTATATATAATATAAAGGTATAGTTATATATATGGTCTAGTTATAATAGGTCTAGTTATATATCATATAAAAGGTATGGTTATATATAATATATAAGGTCTAGTTATAATAGGTCTAGTTATTATATATAAGGTCTAGTTATATATAAAAGGTCTAGTTATAATAGGTCTAGTTATATATATAAGGTCTAGTTATATATAAAAAGTCTAGTTATAATAGGTCTAGTTATATATATATATAATATATATATAAGGTCTAGTTATTATAGGCCTAGTTATATATAATATATAAGGTCTAGTTATATATAATATAAAAGGTGTGGTTATATATAATATATAAGGTCTAGTTATATATAAAAAGTCTAGTTATAATAGGTCTAGTTATATATATAATATATAAGGTCTAGTTATAATAGGTCTAGTTATATATAATATATAAGGCCTAGTTATATATAATATAAAGGTATAGTTATATATATGGTCTAGTTATAATAGGTCTAGTTATATATAAAAAGTCTAGTTATAATAGGTGTAGTTATATATTATGTATAAGGTCTAGTTATATATAAAAAGTCTGGTTATATTAGGTCTAGTTATATATAATATATAAGGTCTAGTTATATATAATATAAAAGGTATGGTTATATATAATATATAAGGTCTAGTTATAATAGGTCTAGTTATATATAATATATAAAGTATAGTTATATATAATATATAAGGTCTAGTAGTATATAAAAAGTCTAGTTATAATAGGTCTAGGTATATAATATATAAGGTCTAGTTATATAGAATATAAAAGTATAGTTATATATATGTACATATATATAGTCTAGTTATAATAGGTCCAGTTATATATAATATATAAGGTGTAGTTATATATACATAAAAGATATAGTTATATATATAAGGTGTAGTTATATATAATACATAAGGTATAGTTATATATATAAGGTCTAGTTATATATAATATATAAGGTCTAGTTATAATAGGTATAGTTATATATAATATATAAGGTCTGGTTATATATAATATATAAGGTCTAGTTATAATAGGTATATATAATATATAAGGTCTGGTTATAATAGGTCCAGTTATATATAATATGTAAGGTCTGGTTATATATAATATATAAGGTCTAGTTATAATAGGTATAGTTATATATAATATATAAGGTCTAGTTATAATAGGTCCAGTTATATATAATATACAAGGTCTAGTTATATATGACATAAAAGGCATAGTTATATATATAAGGTGCAGTTATATATAATACATAAGGTATAGTTATATATATAAGGTCTAGTTGTAATAGGTCTAGTTATACATAATATATAAGGTATAGTTATATATAATATAAAAGGCATAGTTATATATACTATGTAAGATGTAGTTATATATTAAAAAGTCCAGTTATAATAGGTCTAGTTATATATGATATAAAAGGTCTAGTGATAATAAATAATACCAATAATAAAGCTCACCTTGGATTGACCGCTTCTTCAATTTCAAAGAATAAAAACCTTTTTATATTTTGTTTTGGGCCAGACCTGGGATTTCATCAGCATAGAAGCCTCCCAAGGAATAAGGTCCCTCTACCAATGTAGGTCAGAACCTTCTCTCCAACTTATAGTCTTAGAGGGTGACTAAAGGCTCCGAGAGGAGCAGGGATTTGCTGGGGGTCATGCAGGCAGGTGATGTTAAGAGAACTAGAACCAAGGTCTTTTCTGACTCTGAGATCAGTTCTCAATGCAATACCCTAAGCTGCTTCTCATAATAAACATGTTTATTCACTCTAATTGTGGAGCTAAGACCACATTACCTGGCCCCAAAAGGGTCCCATGCTTTGCTCCACTGAACAATACTTTCCAACAATACCTTAATAGAGTGGGAAAGGCATCACTGAGACTGTAGATTTAGAGCTAGAAAGGGCCTTGAAGGCCTATCAAATCAAATCAAATACAGATGAGGAAACTGAGTAACAGAGAGATGAGGTGATTTACCAGGGGAAGGGTCTTCCTGACTCCAAATCCAGCTCTCCCCGTTCTGGGCCACCTAGATGCCAGGAGACAGGTTCAAATTGTGGCTCTGATGCTATTTTATCCCAGGCGAGTTCCTACACCTCTCTGAAATTCCAGCTTTCCATGGGTAATTAAGATGGGTACTGCAATATTTGTACGACCAATCTCAGTTATTACAAGGAAAACATTTTGTAAAACCCTAAAACTGCTGTAGAAACATATTACTAAGATTATAAAACCTTAAATGACGGGCATGATTACCATGACCCCAGAAAGAATCTATGGCCATCCCTGTCCGTAGCCCTAACAGGACTGGGCATGCTACCCAAAAGCATAGGACTGGTTGGGCTAAGCTCCCTGGCCTGAAGGGCTGTGGCATCATCCCTTCAAGGACAGAAGTGGGAAAATGCTATCCACATCCAGGGAAAGAACTATGGAGTCTCAATGCAGGTCAGAGTATATTATTTACTTTTTGTTGTTGGTTCTTCTTTCTCGTGGTTCCTCCCATTAGTTCTAATTCTTCTTTACATCGTGACTAATGTGAAAATGTGAATGTATATGGAGAGCCTATATCAGACTGCATGGTCTTGGGGTGGGGGGAGAAGGAAGGGGAGAAAAATTTAGAACTCAAAATCTTATGGAAGCGAATGTTGAAAACTAAAAATAAGTAAAATTTTTAAAAAAAGGGGAGAAAGAACAAGTTGATTGAATTATGCTCCCCATAAGCCATATGAAAACTCATACAACCAATTAGCATTGTACTGTAGATACTTAGATTCAAATAAATCCACTTTGGCACATGAAATGTGCAAACATCATCACCTCCTCTTCTTCACCCATTCATTCTCACTTCCTTTTCCACTCATAAAGGCTGTAGTTGCATACTCCCGCCTTTTGCTTATTTTGACTTTGCACTATTTCATAAAGGACTTTCCATAATATATTCCTTATTACATTAATTGCATTATGGCACCAAAACATTTATGTACCCCAATTTATTTCACCATTCCCCTACTGAAGGAAATTTGGATTGCTTCTGGTCATTTTTAAGAATTCAGAATGATGCTTTAAAAAACCCCTTTGACCACCAACATGCCACAGTTTACTTACTTCCTTACTGAGGGACATTCACATTGCTTCTAGTTTGTTTATGTATTTATTTCAGAATTAGGAGTGACGATGTTATGAAAATCTTTGACCACCGATATACCACAATTTATTAGCCATTCTCTTTACTGCGGGATAATCAGATTGCATCTAGGTTTTGTTTCTTTGTTGTTGTTTTAGGAGGGGAGGGAATTAGAACTAATGATGTCATAAAAATCTTTGAACTGACAGCTTTTTTGTCTTGCTTTCTATGGTGCCAACAATACAACTATTAGTTCGAAGACTGTAATTCTTTTCATAACTTTAACTGTGAACTGCTGGACTGTTATCTAAAAAGATTCCACAAGCAATGGGAGGTCAACAATCAGTTCTCCACCACTGAGTTTCCATGCATTTTTTTAACCAATTTGATAAGCAGGCCAGTAATTCAAATTTGATTTCATTTGCATCTCTTTGGTTATTAATGAGATTGAATATTTTTTTCAACTGTTTTCTCTTTTGAATGTTATTGGTTTTACATCCTTGATTTCCCTCTCCTCTTGCTGTAGACTCCCCCCTGCCCCATATTAAAGAGATACTCTGAGTCAGGCAAGAAAAGCAAATCATTTATTTACACCTTTGTCTATACAACATTACAGTTCCCTGGATGGGGCTCACCCAATATCAGTAAGAGCCCTTTCCTTTCAGAGTAAAATCCAGCCAGAGGTTATAGAGATTCTGGGACACAGAGAGAAAGAAGCACCATTCCTGCCCGCCTCCTCCCCTGGGTTACATGACCTTGTCAGAGGAACCCAAGGACAGGAGGAGAGTGTATACCTGGCTCTCTGCCCCAGGGGTTTCTTGCTGTGAAGTCCCAGCATCATCCCCAACCCCAGTGGCTTGAGACAAATTTCCAGATTAAGGTCATTGCAGTGAACTCTATTTTGCTCAAGGCAGAATTTTAACTCTAACCTTTTTTAGATGACTACATATATAAATTTTGCATTGGAACAGGAAGCCAAATCTCTTCCCTTTTCCTGGGCTCCAGGAAAACTGGGCACAAAGGAAAGGTGGTTATTAGCTGCCCACATCTTAGAACAAAAGAGATCATTTGTTTGTCAGGGAGGGTTTCTTCATCAAATTACCTAAAAATCACATGGTTTGATTACTTCATCTAAATTAATTGAAAGTTTAAAATTACACTCATCAATAAATCCCTTCTGCATCAAGCAGGATCTATTAAACTCTGTTGGGTTTAGTGGCCCAAACCACCACATTCACAGGAGCTGGGCTCCTACTTAGTGGTACTCAGGCAGCTACCCTTGCTTTACCCCTGGTTTTCAAGGGTAACAGCCAGACTGGAAGCTGTTCCTCTTCTAATAATCCTGTGCAGCTGTTTGAAGCTAACCCAACAAAACCGATCAGGAATCTGTAATGTGACAGCAGTATTTGCAAACCCCGCTCCTTCCTCAAGTGTGTTACTGGGATTCTATGGGCAGTAGTTTTACAAGAGTAACTGTTTTCTCATATACGATACTTCTAAAATAGGATGTGTATGACAGTCAAAGAAGGGCTAAATTGTTCTGTGTTCCCCTAATCTTTCCAAAATAATGAGCATAATAATCTGTACAAAATGATCAATGTTCATTGCCAAGTGGAAAGTAATTTAAAGGGCCCGAATCTTTTGGAGAAGTATGAGTGTAGGCGTAGACCTGTCCGTGAATATTTATTTTCTTTACATCTCCTCATGGTTCATGAAATTCAAATACAGTCCATTGTATTTATACATTTACAGGTCATGGGAGAGGGAAACCAGGGCCAGGTTACATAGGACAAGTGAGTTAAAAAAAAAAGTATCCCAAATTACAGGTAAATGTGAAAAATTCTGTACAGTCAAGACAGTGAAGGAAAGGCACACATCCAAAAGACCCCTAACACATGCAAACAAGAGATCCATATGGCCTGGGCAACACAGCCAAAAAAAAAAAAAAAGCAAATGGTCCCACAATGCAGTTTCTAGGAAAATTCATTCAAGTGCAAACAGTATTTCAAGCATACCGTGGGTATACAACACGGATAGCTTCGGAATGTAACTTCCCGCTCCCTGGAAAATCAGAGCCGGAGAGAGATTTGAAGGCTTACAGCCACGTCAGGAACATCTAAGTTTAGGAGGGGAAAAAAAAAAACCAAACTCCAAATCCCATACAAGTTTAACATAACAGTGTGACCCTGGTGTAGGAAACCAAGTTGTGTGCGTACAGTGTGGCCACATTCCATTAAAGATCTAAGCTTGGTAGAAACAGGTTTCTCTCAAAGGTTGTTTTAGATATTCCTCAGCTCCCTACTTTCCTCATTTAAGCAGCAGCAAGTCACCCATGGGTCTGAAAGATGGCAAAGGAAAAGTACAGTGTGTGTCTGGTCCCTTCCCCACCATGCTGTCCACTTATCTAAAGCCTGGATTTTCATCCCTCAGCTAATCAAAGCAGAATTCCTGAAATTCAGTCTGGTCATTTTTCAGAAATGGCAACTGAGGCCCAGAAAAGGAAAGTGACTTGCCCAAGGTCACACAGTGAGTTGTTAGTGTTTGATTTCAGAGAGTGGGTGTCCCAAAGCGAAGCTGGGAGATAAGAAAAGGGCTATTCAACCAGTATCAGCCCTCCATTCTATTCTTTCACCACCCCCCCCCCCCCCGCCCCCAGCTGATGTGGTTCAACCACAAGTCCATTAGGACAGGCTACTCCTGGGCATCATGGTTAAGAGCTCAGGCCACTGGTGAATCTACCCACTGATGGATGATCATGAATATTGATTACCTCCATCAGGACCTTTGTCCAGTTGGCCTCTGGGGGGAGTCCCACCCTACACCCAAATTCTTTCCAGTTTTTTCAAGCTTGGAAAAGACAGGAACCATTCTAAAGTCGAGCTGTTCTCATTTCCACCATCTTTACTACTCTGGACTCCCAGCTAGACTCCAGAATAAAAACTCTTGCATCCCAAAGTGAACTACCAACAGTAGTTACCCAGAAGGCTTCCTGATTCCCAAAGAGATGTCAAGGGTCAAGGAGAAAAGGCAGAGAAAGGAAGAGATACTTAGCACCAATACCCAGCTGATGGATGTTCCTTGAACTGTTAATTCATTTACACGATCCCTACTGCTCCAAACCACCAGAGTTAGTTATTGAAGACCTTAGATGTAACCAAACTCTCACCCTTGACACAATTATACCAGACAACTCTGATACACAGTGTCCCCTCAATCTTTCCTTGGACTCATGACCCAGTTAGACCTCGTTATTTGCTGAGTTTGCTATACCTAAAAACACCACCCCCCTGCCAAAACCCAATTCCATTACACTGAAACATTCTCCAAACTCAATCATCATTCATATCTGTACTCTTAACAACTTGAAAATTTATTGCTGCCATCTTGGGTGGGGGGAATCAAGAAAACTCACTATAGTCCTGCTCGTTGCTGTTGGTTTCAACCCATTGGCCTGACCATGCGTTAGTGAGACAGCTATAGAAATGAGCCGATTTAGGGAAAGATGGCAGCATAGTTTTGTTTTTTTGTTTTGGGGGAGGGGCAGGAGGTACAGAGGGAGGTCTAATGGGAACGGAAAAGGAGTTGAGTTGACTTTAAGGCAACTCTCATGAAAGTTTCCTTTGGTCTACCCTCCCCCAGCAAATCCTGGCAGCAAAGGAAATGAAGGCACCACTCTTCTACTCAGCAAGGCAGAAGAAAGTGTAATTCCCGAGTATGTTTGGAGGAAAAAGCCTTCATGTAAGCCAATGAAGAGGTGAAGTCAATTTAAAATCATAGGATTTAGAGTGGCAAGTCCAAAGGACAGGACAGAAGAAGCGACTAGTCCAAAATTTACAAAGCCAGTAGAAAGAGTATTGAGATGGAGTCAGAGGACCCAAGTTCAAATCCTGTCTTTGGAGCTTACTATACATGTGACCTTTAAGTGCAAAATGAGGGGTTTAGACTTAGATGGCCCGTAAGGTCCCTTCTAGTTCCAAATACATGATCTTATAAACCCGAGTTTTTGTTGCTGTTCAGTCATTTTTCCTCTGACTCTCTGTGACTCCATTTGGGGTTTTCTTGGCAAAGCGACTGGAGTGGCTTGCCATTTCCTTCTCCAGCTCATATGACAGATGAGGAAACTGAGGCAAACAGGGTGAAGTGACTTGTCCACGGTCACCTAGCTAGTGTCTGAGGCCAGATTTGAACTCAGAAACCTGACACTATGCACTATGGTGCCACCTAACTGTCCCATATATGAACCTGAATTCTATGTCTCCTCTTTGTCTATTGACTCAGTTTTACCTTTGTTTATTCCTTGACAAGCTGTTCAGAAGACCCTTCCTGGGCATCAGCTACTGGTCCTCAAGGCTTCTGGGAGAAAATCCTACCATTTTCCAAGGAGATCCTGAATCATTTGGCCAATGAAACCACATACCAGGGGAAAAAGCCTTGTGGGTGTGAGTCAATGTGGGAGACTTAAATAATCCTTGATTAACATCTCATGTAACTTGTATCATCGTTAAAAGGAGCAACGATCAGTCTCCCAGGAATCCTTGAGGCTTAGTCTGCCCTAGCATGGTGACTACCAAAGTTAAAACACTGTCCATTAGCATACACAATATGCTACAACCTGAAACTCCCCAGAATTTCATTAATTCCTTAGAGAGCTGTGCCAATTTCTTCTAAAGCTATAAAAAAAGTCACACATGCAGAATCCGTGAAAAAACAGACTTGCCTCCCATTCATATTGTTTCCAAGGTAACTGATGATATCTCAAGTATCCCTGGATTTGAGGCCAGCTCTCTATCCAGGTTCTTAACCTTATTTGTTCTGGACCCCAATGGCAATCTGGTGAAGCCCATAGACTCCTCAGAATAATATTTGTTGCCTACATTCATAATTGAAAGAAACGTCAGAAGAAAATGGAAATAAAAACTTAAATTTTTTCCCATCTAAGTTCATGGACTGACTCCTTGTCACCATTGCAGGGGGGAGGGGGATGGGGGACAGTCCTTAGACCCTAGGTTATAAGCTCTGCCCTATACTATAGTGCCTCTGTTAGAACTGGACAGGACTGTAAAGACCACCCAAAGATCATCTGGGGTTGGCACCGGAAGGGGAGGGAGTCCATGCAGAGGACCCCCATCACTCATCTCTTACAGCTGGGCAGGTGCCCAAAGTGCCAGACTGGATATACATTTCCTTCAGTGAAGGTAAAAGCAACTGTGGACTTCTTTGAGGCTTCCAGGGGTCTGTGTCTACAGAAAAAAAGAAGGGTGCCTTTATTTGTTCTATCAGGCTCGATTCCACCTCTGACAAATATCAGGGCAATCAGCCCACTTCCAGGCTCGATGATGGGGCTGCTGGCATCTGACGGAGACACTAGCCATGGTGCCCATGAACAACTCACTCTATAACCACCAGGGGGAGGTCCTGGCCAGCCAGAAGGACTTCAGGTGGAACACATCTACCCTGAGCCCTAATGGTGCCTTCATGCTGAAGCAAGGGAGGAAAGGAAACTCCCAGTAAGAAACTGACATAAACCTCTTCCATTAGAATGTAAACTCCTTAGGAGTAGAAACTGTTTCGCTTTTGTCTTTGTATCCATTCCCAGCCTCTTACATGGTGCCTGGCACAAATGCCTGATTTGTTGATCTAGTCCAACCCCCACCTACACCCCTTTTTCCATAAGGAAGAAATTTAAGTCCAGAGAGATGACTTTCCCTGGCTCACTCATCAAGATGAGTAACTGAGCCGCTTGTGGCTAGAGTGCTGAAATTGGAATTAGGAAAACCTGGGTTCAAGTCCTGCCTTGGATACTTAACTAGCTTTGTGCCCTCTAGAAAATTTCTTAACTTCTCTTGGCCTCAGTTTTCTCATCTGTAAAATGGAGTTGATAATAGTATCTACCACACAGGGTGTTTTTGTGAGGGTCAAATTTGATAATATACATAAAGCACTCAGGTGCAGGATACTCCTTCCTGCCTACTCACATCCCCACCTGACTCCCTGGCATGCATCCAGCAGGGAATGGAGTACAGTCATAAAATCCTATACCTGGAACTGGAAGAGGCTACAGAAAGCTTCCCATTCAAACTTCTCCCTCAGGGAATTGTAAAGTCCCATCTGTTTACCCCAAAACTTTCTAGTACTCACGGAAAAAAAAAAACCCAAACCCAAGACCCAGACAAAAAAAAACAGAAGTTGATTTCTTTCTATGCCTTCACTGCCTTGTCTTAATGCTTGCTTTCTGTCACATTCCATACAAAAGCCAGTCAAACTGTATGGAAATTTTTCATAGCCTGCCTTTAACACTTACTAGCTGTTTGACCCTGGGCAAGCCACTTCCTCTCTTTAGTGCCTCAGTTTCCTTATCAGTAAAATGAGGGGGTTGGACTGGATGGCCTTCCAAAGGTCCCTCCCAGTTCTAAGACTATGATCCTATGCGTTTCCATCTGGGATGGCAGCCTTTATTCTTTGTCCCCAAATTTCATCTAAACAAAACAGACCTGGAGGACACAGAAGTGAGAAGGAAGGTCTTAAGGTAGATATGAAGGTAACAAGTCCCTACTGAACAAAAAGATTATACGTCTTGACCCAAAAGGAGAAGAAAAAGATGCAGTATCACAGATAAAATGGCAGCTAGTTTCTCTTTCATTTCCCTCTTCCCTCCTCTCTCTCTCTCTCTCTCTCTCTCTCTCACACACACACACACACACACACACACACACACACACACACACACACACACACGCCTTCCACACTTGCCTCATGGCTCACTATTTAGACAATGACACTTGTTGGTCCACTGGGCTGAATGAAGCGGGTCAGCTTAATTACCACTGATTCTGACAACTTTTAAAAGTATTTTAAAAAGACCTCAATAATTGATTTTAAAGATTAAAAAATCATTAAAACACCTACACTGAACTTAACTTTAAATAAGTGTTACATAAGACTTGATCAGGTGTTGAGAGAGAGAGAGAAAGGGGGAAAGGGAAAATGGAGGGAGGAGGAGGGAGGAGGGAAAGGGAGAGAACCACACCAGTGTTTGGCCTCTCTGATCTCAGAATGTCTCTTTCTCCTTTGAACAGCTGTGCAAACAGCCACCAACCCAGAGAAAGAAGCACCTAATGCTACCTCGGAAATGAGGAAAGAAACAAGCAAAGACACCAGACCTGCCTGGGTGCCTCCTAGAAGAGGGACTGAGAACAAGAAAGTTTCCAGGACTCCTGTCTGCTTCTGTTTGTTTACAAGGCTGGATCCTCTGCACCAGGCACAAATTTCTCCATATATTTTATTCATGGCAGCTCAGGCACCTGACAATTTTTCTAGGTGTCCCCACTGAGGCAGACCTCGATGGTGGAACACAACACATACTGTACTTGGTACAATCAAAACAAACACAAAAAGAAAAAAAATACGTCAACTGACATTTTTTTTGAAACTTTCTATTCTTAACCTCTTTCTATGGATGATCGCTAGGGAGGCCTAAATGTGCTGGGGCTCTTGATCTCTTTTTCTTTCATTTGCTTAAAACATATTGAATTCTCTTTTGCTGCTGAATTAAGATATGATTGCCATCCCTGGAGTTCTGTTTTTTTTTTAATTTCTGCCTCCCCTCCCCCACTTGCTTTCCCATTTTTTTTTCCCTTGCCTCTTCCAGTCCATTCATCCAATTTTCCTTTTCCTAGATCCTCTCCCCTTAATATCTAACCTTCTCTTCATACCCATTTCATTACTGGATTTCCCATGGAGTATCATATCTCAAGTGGGCCTATAGAAATGACTTTCCTGAGGACTTTGAGAATCTTCAGAAGACTGATCACCCATGGGCTGTTAATAGGTCAATATATGTGAGTGGCTAATTCTTTTTATTTATTTTTTGGTGAGGTAATCAGGGTTAAGTGACTTGCCCAGGGTCACACAGCTAGTAAGTGTCAACTGTTTGGAGCCACATTTGAACTCAGGTCCTCCTGACTCTGGGGCTGGTGCACCACCTACCTGCCCCACTAATTCTTTTTGGAATGGATCTATGATGTCACTGCTATAGGGAACTAGAGGTGAGAAAACTCCCTCTACCAATGCAGAAAGGTGCCCACTCAGTAATTTCAGTCTTTGAGAGTCTCCTGGGGATTTGCCCAGGGTCACGTGGCCTGTACGTGTTGGAGGCTAATTCATTATTCCCTACATAAAACAAAAGTTCCTGTTTGTCAGTCTTCCCTGTTAGGGGAAAACTCAGCTTACAAAATTGCCAAGATCTCGTGTTAGGGGAAAGTCCAGCTCCTGTAGCTGCTCTCATAGACCACATTTTTAAATTCGGGAGAAAAAAAACCCAAACATTCCCTTCCATTTTTGCTTCCATGATGGCTCCCCGCCTTAGTCTCATTATGATCCCTCCACATCCCCTTCTCCAACATGCCCAGACATTCTTTTTCACATGACAGTGCTGAATAAAACAAGGAACTGAAGGGAAAAATAAAGTTATATTTTTTTAGATTAAGGGAAAGGGAGAAATGCATTACAAAGGGCTATAAAAATTTAAGACGAATGTGCAAATTTCAGGGGGAGGGGGAGGAAGATGTTGCCAACTGCCAAAGAGCTCAGTTTCTATGTAAGTGTAGATAAAAGACTCAGTGTGAATCCCCCACCAAGTGTTGGGAGAATGATGAAAGTCTATCCGAGTTCTCCTGGGCTACTCCAGTCATGTCCCACAGACAACCTCACTCTCTCTTCAGTGCAGGTAACAAAGGGCTGCTTGAATATTTAGAACAAAAGAGCTTCACATCCTAGCAGAGTGCAGGACCCTGATTTTGTAGCCAACTCCTTTGATGGCAAAACCCCATACCCCAAGAAGAGACAGCCTGGCTTCAGGATTGTGCTGGGTACATCTAGTGGGGCTTAAAAAATGGGTCTTTTCTATCTAGCCTGGGTTGGAAGGGTAGGGGCTATGCATACTCCCAGTTAAACTGCTGATGAATAACCAACTCAGTTCCTCCCTTGGACCAGTTTGACCTTCCTTAGGAGGCCTGGTGGCCCCCCGCACTTAGAGGCTCACCATATTTATTCCAAGTGTAATGCAGACAACCAACTGACTTAGCACCCTAAGGCTCAGAACTCCCCAGCTTAAGCGATCTGCTGGCTTCTGCCTCCTATATAGCTGGGATTACAGACACAGACACCACCATGTCAGGCCACATCGGGTGGGACTTAAAAATATGGGTAAGCAAGTCCTTCTTGGTTAGATCCAAAACCTCTGAGGATGTTGGTTTCAGCCCCTACACAGACATGGCCCATAGGCTTGCAGATCTAGATGCTGGCCATTCAGATGTCCAGGGATGGAAGGTGATGGTGTGGGGTGAAAGCTGCTGGGAATAAAACCCTTCTCACCCCAAAATGAGCCTTCGGTTCAACTATGAGTGACTTACGCCTTCACCATCCCCCACTCTTTCCAAACATCTATTCCCTAACAAACACAAAATGAAGCATCTTCATTTTCTTAAATAAACAACACATACTCTCTCACATATACACAAAACACACACACACACACACACACACACACACACACACAGAAACAAAGGGGGAGGTAGTAGGAATGTAGGAGTGCAAGGAAAACCTTAAAAAATAAAGGCTGAGAGTCCACCCAGAAAAAAATTAAACAGCTTGAATTCTAAGTCCCCTGAAAACTGGGGTTAAGTTATAGAAACAGCTGCTTAATGCTCGTTAGACCCAAAGCCATTCATACACCAACCCAGAACCAGCCACTGGTCATTATGAATGGTGTGTGAAATGGAGGAGGTAGACATTAAGTGACAAACCACTCTTTGCCAGCAAGTGATTATGGTAGTCATAAACCCTCTACCCCCAAACACACCAAACATCAGAAGCAGTGACTTTTTCCTCCATGATTTTCTACTAAAAGACCAATTTCTTTTTCCTGGCCCAAATATCTGTGCCCTGGCAGGATGTGCCACCGGTGAAGGCAAAGGGAGAATGATATCAAGCTAATCCTAATCACAAGGCTGCTAGGTATTCAAGTTACTGGAAAAGTCATTGTTTTGTTCTCCCTTCTGTAGGAGGTGAGGGAGCACCTCCAACAATAGAGATAGACCTTTAAAAAAAAATCCTTACAACCAGAGGTAGTCATTTCAGCCAATATCTAAGACACAAACTTCCAGTTATATTGTTATTACAATAACAATGTCCTCCTATCCCCTCTGCCAACCCTCTTTCCCGCAAAGGTACAACAAAGTGCATGAAAAGCTAACCAAAGTAGACCTTTGTGACTAAAGGATCAACCCCACACCATCCTTAATATCAACATTCGCACACACATTTTCTTTCATACCCAATTATACACACACGTACACACACACACACACACATGGCTGTATGTATAGACATTTACAGTATTAGTGACTCTTAAATCCAGTGACATGTGCAGAAGGTGTCGGGTGGCTGCTGCTCTCCCAAGCTCTTCATTGGTCCCACTCCCACCTCGACCCCTACATCTTCTTTCAGTTTTTGATCTCCAGGATTGACGGGTTGTGGTCCAGGATGGCGAGAATGATCTTGTCCATATACTGTCTCAGGCGGTAGTTGATCTCCTCTTGTTCTTTGAGGGCTTCCATAAGCTGAGAGGGACAGATAAGAGATGCCCAATGAAAACCCAATCTTCTGCAAGCAAAGCCAAGGATCCTCCCCTGTTCTGACTGGCGCAAGCACAGAGACCTCAGCTGAAGAAAACCAGGTATCCAAAAAAGCTAGGCTGGGTATGGGTCACAATGGACCGATCAGGTGAGATAAGGTTTCCTTTTAACTTGGGGAAAGGAGTCGAAAGTTCTCCTATGTTAAAAAAAAAATTGAAACATTTGGTTTTGGGTAAGAATTCTACTTCAGGAACCTAAAGAGATTCCTAGCCCTGAAATGGATCATTGCTGTGACATCAAGCAGTATTTATGGGGCTACAGGGGCCTGAGGGAGCAAATTTGGAATTGGAAAGCCCCTCAGAGGCCATCTGGCCCAATGCCTTCATTTTACACCTGAGAAAACTAAGAGTCAGTGAGACTCTCTGAGTTGTCCAAGGCCATAAGACACGGCAATTCTAAGAGACTGGCCCAGTAGGGAGATGCCTGCCTCTTGTTTTTAAGTTTTAGGAGAAGAAAAAGATGTTTTTAGTAAAATGATCCCTGGAAAGGGATGTCAGTGAAGCAAAAACAAACGATACCTTTAAATAAAAAATTTATTTTAAAAACATTACAATTATTATTATTATTTTAATAAATTATTACTCTTTAGATCCAAAATCTATGGCAAAGGGTAAATGAGAAAACGAACTCTAAATCAACACTAGAAAGAAAAGAATGCATTTATAAAAATCCTGGTGGATGAAGAGCAGGGTAAAGAGAGGAGGCAGTAACTTCCTGAGCTATGGAGCAAATTGAAAGAGAATTCCTGTGGTTATTCATTAAAATTCAGGTTAAATATACTGTGGTGTTGACTTGGAGACAGGAGCACCTGGGTTCAAATCCCACCTCTGACAATTTCTAACTGTGTGATCCTGAGCAAGTTCTTAACCTCTCCCAGCCTGTTTCCCCATATCTAAAAATGAAGGGTTTGGACAAGAAGGCCTGAGGTCCTTCTGAGCTCAAAATCTATTGTCCCACGCATCTCCCTAGGCCTCAGTTTCCCCATCTGTGAAATAAAGGGGGTCAAGATGGCCTCTAAGGTCTCTTCAGGTCTAGATCTGCACCTCTGCGACTCAAAATCACTTTAACTTGAGTTTTCTTGGCAAAGTGCAGCATCTGCCAATCTTGCCCCTTGTCCGTTGCAGGGGCAAGAGAGTTTCTTAGACCGGAATCAGAGCACTTACACACGTCCAGGGTCCAACGAGTCACCTAGAAATGCTTTTCTCTTTTAAAAAATGCCTTTCCTAAGGATCCAGGGACTGAGCCTGTCCTTACCTCATCCCGGGAGGCTGAGTCGATCTCTGCTGCCAAAGACTGGGCCTTGGTTTGAGTGGCAAAGAGATTCTTTGCTTCATAAAGACTGAGACTTAAAATCTGCCCATTCAGGTCATCATTCTGGTCTCGGAGCTTCTGGTTTTCCTGTCAAAAGCATAAGGGAAACAGAAGAGTTAGAGGTCACCGATCAATCGATCGGTCAACAAGTGGTGAGCACCTACTATGTACCAGGCACTGAGCTAGGGCTTGGGATTCAACCACTGAAATGAAAGTGCCTGCCCTCAAGGAGTTTATAGTCTACCGAGAGGGAGGTGACCAAACAGTATGTCATAAAGCACCTACTATGCGCCATGCTAGACAATGATTATACAGAGACAAAAGGGAAACAGTTCCTGCCCTCAAGGAGCTTCTATTCTCCTGGGGAGACAGTGTGCATACACATAGAGAAGGAGTAGACACAATGAGGTAACCTAGTGAGGGAGGTCACTAGCTGGTCAGGGGACCAGGTTTCCTGTAGAAGGTAGCGCTTGGGATGTGTCCTACAGGAGGAGAGGAAATTCATGAGGCAGGGAAGAGGAAGGAGTTCTTAGGAGAAATAACTAGGTTCAACTAAAATTAAGCCCTTAGCTCAGGTCCCCTCACATCCTTCCAAGGGAATGGGTATATTGGGTTCCAGCTAGGGTCGAGGCACTTGCCTGGGAAGTGAAAACACATGGCTAGAACACCAGCCTTAGAGTCAAGAAGCCCAGGGTTGCAATCCTGCTCCTGACACAGAGTGGCTACTATCCACCTCAGCATGGGTGGAGTGAGTTTTTGATCCAGGGGCCCTGCCTGGCTCAGTGTAACAATATGAGTGGAAAGGGAAGGAGCAGGGCAGGGAGTTGTATCCAGAGGCAGAGAGGAGAGGCTTAAGCCAAGGAACGTGCCCAGCACACCACGGAAATGTGCCCAGCTGTGCTTTGGGGGAAGTCATCTGAAAGCACCATCTGTGCAAAGACGGGAGATTCATGGGCTTGTATTTATGGGCTCCCCACCAGGCTCTCTCCAGAACAGGGGCTCTTTGTTGTCACTGTGTCCCGGACCCCTGCAGCAGTCCGGTGAAGCCAGGGGAGCCCTTCTCAGAACCATATTTGTTGCCCACATTCACAATGAAGAAAATATAAACTTCAGCTAGAGGCTGGTGAAAATAAAGACGCTGTTGTTTTCCCATCCAAGGTCAAGGACTCCAGGTTAAAAATCCCTGCACTAGAAAGAACAAGACAATCCTTGGACATACACAGGGAAGGCTTTGCGCCAATCACAACTCCAATCTATCCGGCTCTTCAGTGTTTACAAGGAGATCAACGGACTTCATCTCATCTGATCCTCACAATCGTGGCGCTACATTTTGCATTTACGAAGCTCTGGGAGGGAAGTGATTTGCCCACAGTGGTCACGCAGAGGTGGGATCCTGAGGCAGATGTCTCCTGCCTCCCCCCAGGCCTGGCCCTGGACCTTAGCAACCCAGACCCCAACTAATCCAATTTTACAGATGAGGAAGCAAGCTCAGAGAGAGTATCTCACGCTGGGGCACGTAGTTAGTACGCAGTCACGGGCAGGATCTGAACCCAGATATTCCTAACTTGAGGCAAGCACCCTATCAGCTATACCACTATGCTGCTTATTTAAAAATCACATAGTTAAGAACACCACCACCCCCGTATAACATACTATAACTTTCCTATGGAACTTTAAAGTTTACAAAGCATTGTACATACACTCCCTAACTTGACCCTGACAACTACCCCATGAAGTTTAGCTTCTATTATCATTCCCCTTTTAGAGATGAAGAAAGTGAGGCAGAGATAGGTTGCCCTCTCAGAATCACACCGCTAGAAAGTGCCCAAGATTCACACTCTGTCTGATCTTCTTCTCCCTCCTACCCTATAAAGGGATAGAGTTACAAACTGAACTTGTGACATGGCTACAAAGGTGAGGAAACTCCGTCTACCAGTGCAGATCGGTGCCTTCTGTGCAACTTGTAGTCTTAGCCTACAGAGGATGTTGGAGTAGAACAGTGAAAAGTACATTCCGTAATTCTAGAGAGACTGACAGTGATGCACATAAAGCCAAGAGACAGGTTTGAGCTCCCACATCAACTACTTACTAGCTGTAGGGCTCAGCCAAAACATGGCGATAAGAAGACTGAACTCTCCACCTCACGGGGCTGGATCCCATGCAAGGGGCCTGAGGGGGTCACAGCAATGCCAAAATGCCGAAGGAGGAAGTGACTTGCCCTAGGTCACTTGGACAGTAAGTGAAAGAGCCAGGATTCAAATTCAAGACCTGAAATTCCAAATCTTCTATTTTTCCTACTGCCTTTCTTTAGAGCACTTTGTAAACCTTAAAGTTATATAGAAATAAGATGAGTGGTTGCCAGTTCTTACTTTTATCTAGTTCCCTGGCACTCAGCTTGCCTTTTTCTTAATTTCCTCTACTATAAGAAAATTTCTAAGTGCTTTAAAGTCTTTTTTATTTTTAATATAACTCCTAGGGCCAATGAGGGATTTTTTTCCCTTTTATATATTTTGTCTTTTACATTATAGTAACTCTCAGTTTTCCCCCTCTTTTACCAGGAGCCTTGCCCACCCTAAGGACCTCGAGCCTCTTGATTGGATAAATGTGTCATCTATCCATTCATTTACCTATCTCTTTATTTATTTCTTTATCTCTCCATCCATCTGCCTACTTCTCCATCTATCCAGTTATTTCTCCATCCATCTGCCTACCTCTCCATCTATCTACCTAGTTTTCTGTCACTTTGCCTGGTGTGAGGCTCTGGTGGGGGCTCGAGACATGCTACTGAAAGTAACCTGGCTCTTGCTATGTGTGGTTGCTGCATCTTCTCTCTGCTCCATCTTGGAAGAAAAGGTTAGGCAGCAGATGCACTTGTGTTTTGCCACCCCACCCCACTGGAGTCCACGGTCCCTGACTCACCTGCTTGAGCCGCTTGATCTCATGTTCCAGTTCGATTTCCCGAGCCCGGGCATTGAATTCACTCATGCTAGAAGAGGAGCTTCGTCCCCGACCAGGCCGCTCACAGTCCAGTTTGTAAAGCTGGAGGTGCTCCAGCTCCTTCCTCAGGTCCTCAATGAGCTGTAGGAATGAGGTCCCAAATACATCAAGTTCATTTCAATGTAACAAGCACTTATTATGCACCTACTGTGTTCCATTCTATCAAGCTCTGGGCATAAGACAAAAAATGAGTCCCTACCTACTTAGGAATTTATGTTCCACAAAACATGGGTAACTCGGTATTACTAGGCTCATAAATTTAAAGATGGATGGAGCCTGAATTTCTTCTCAGCCTCAATTTCCTTACCTGAAAAATGACATTCATAATACTTAACTACTTACTTCTCCTAGGGCTAGATCACAGATGAGGAACTGGAAGATCAGCCCCTCATTTTATGGATGAAGAAACTAAGGCAATCAGAGGTTAAATGACTTGCCTAGGCTGCCTCTTTCAGCTAGTGAGTGTCTAAGGAGGAATTCGGGTTTTCCTGACTCTAAGCCCCCTACACCACAATGTCTCTGCTAAATGGGTTTCTTGGGGAACCCAGGCCTCCAATGGACCCAGATGGCCGAACTGTGATGCTTTACTAACTGGACCCCAGCATTGGGTGATCCTGAATGCAGGTGCCCCACCTCCTGAGTGGCCTCTCGCTCCTTGTGGTACTCTATCCGGTTCTGCCGCAGCTTGTCCATCATCCGCTTGTACAAGTCCATCTCGTCCTTGAGCCGGAGGCTGGTGTCTTCTAGCCGGTCAGACATCCGTTGCCGCTCCTGAAAATGAGCGAGACACCCAACACTATTTAGAGATGGGACACTGTCCCCAAAGGAGATGGGGACTGATATCTGAAGGGAGCGGGGAGAGAGTCAGCCAACAAAACCCCAAACCCACTGTGTTCCTTCCACCCATCCCTACTCACGTACACACCAGATCTTGCCTTGCCTGTGCCTCAAAACAACTGACAATTTCTAAAACACCAAAAGCCAGGGGGAAAATATTTGGAAATCGAGGTAATGTAAAAACAAAAAATGTATTAATTAAAAAAAAAATTTTACCTCATCTAATTTCTCTGTCTGGGACTTTAGACGGGTCACCGTGGTTCTTAGTTCTGTGTTCTCTTCTTCTAACTGTTGTACCCTGCGGAAAGTGGGGGGGGGGGGCCAAGGGGATGGGGTACAGAGAAACCAATGTCACTTTCACTCATGGACTCACTACTACAGAATTTAGACCCAAAATGTAACTTCTTTCTTGAAAAGAGACCAAATGCCTAAAACAACAAATACCCAGCTTTAGGTTTAACGGATCTGGCTCTCAGAATCAAAACCACCATTTTCCAATGCTGTGTCTGCTTTCAGTTTCTACAATAAATCACTCCTTCCAGGAAGTTGTCTCTGATTCCATCTCCTTCTGAGATCCATCTCCCCCCCAGCTGAAAATGCCCTTTCCTGCCTTAGCCCTGAACTTGGAGCATTCTTCATGAGTTATTTTACAATACCCCCATCCACCTAATATGCCCCTTCCTTGGGGTTCTCCCCTGATGCCTCACTAGTACATCTCAAAAACAATGCCAACTCTGACAGGTATCAATCAATCAAGCTGGGAAGGTTTCCAGGACAGACCAGATCAGAGGATCAGCCTCGCTAAATTCTGACAGGTTTATTACCCAGGTGGCCAAGGGAGATTTATTTTCTAAAGCCCCAGTAATTTGGGGCAGCCATTTATTAAACTAAGGTTTTTGTCAAAAGGAGGTATGACCTGCCCTAGTGAAGCATGTACACAGACTCTTTGATCCTGGAGGTATTAAAGGAATTATATAGGTCATTAAACTCCAGCAAGGCTAGGAGCTGCGTCTGACAACTGATCTCTGTAGGAATTTAATTTTTGAAATGCTTGTTGAATTAAAATGGTAGACAGTTTAATTTAACTTTCTCTGTAGTGACTGTGACTGTATTTATTTAAACATAGTGTCTTTTTGTTAGAGTTCCTTGGTTCCCCAAATGTTCAACCTCCAACTCAAAACACTGTTAGGTTCTTAGAAAATGATTAAGTGAACCTGACCAACAGGGAGTGATGGAGGCTGTCATTTTCCATTTGGGTCTAATCAACGGTCTGATTCTGCCCTACTGGTCTTCATTCTAGGACCAAGCAAAACAAGTCCAATCCCCCTTATTCCAGGGATCTCCTGCATCACCCATGAGTTCTCTCTTCTCCAAGCTGAACAACACCAGTTCCTTCCACAGATGACCTTCATGAAGTGTGAAGGTCATCGGCGCCCTCTGACATCCCAGCTGTCTCCCAGGGGTACTCTTCAGCTTATCAACACCCTTTTTCAATGACGGGCCTAGGAACGAACATGACAATCTAGATGGGATCGTGATGAGGGCAGAATCCAACGGGCCCATGACCTCCTTCTTTCTAAAAGCTAGGCCTCTCTTAAGATCATAGATTTGTGAAATTGATAGGCCATCAAGTCTTGCTCCTCATTTTACAGACGAGGAAACTGAGGCCAGAGTAAATGTCTTGCCCAAGGTAACACAGGCAGTAAGCATCAGATGCATGATTTGAACCCAGGTTCTTTGCCACCAAAGACAGCGCACCTTCTCCTGGGCAAAGTCACAATCATGTTAGATTTATTTTTGGCCAAATCTGTCATACAAGGCTTCGATGAAGAGGTGTAGATGAGCCAGGCATTTTGGAGGATGACTAAGGAAGAGAGTATCTCTTGACTGGTGAGAACCTGAGGGTGGAAGGCCACGTTTGTTCCTCATTTACTATCAAAGGACAGGGTTAGGTACCCATGAGAGCTGGAAAAGAGCCAAGAGCCCAATCCCTAAATTTACAGATGAGGAAACTAGATCTCAAAGGTCCCAAGGTCACACAAGACAAGTCAATAAGCAAGCCTACAGTAGCACCTACTATGATGCCTAATATGAAATGACTACTATGTGTCAAGTGCCATGCTAAGCCCTCTTTTCATCATAGCCCTTCAACATACTCTATTCTCTGCAATGATCCTAGACCAGGTCTCTTATCACAACTCCCTCAGTCTTCATTGACATTTCTGGAAAGGTGCAAGCCGACTTTGGTCTCCAAATAGGATGGGAGCCTGACCACCATACTGGATGCCATGGTTCCTGTACGGCATTTCTCCTCAGATTTCAATTCCCTTTTTCCCCTTCCCCTCAGCAGTTGCTACTCTGAACATGACCAGGACCACGGCTACCACTGTAGGTCACAAATCCAGGGGCAGCTGGGTAGCTCAGTGGTTACAGCACTGGGCTTGGAGTCAGGAAGACTTGAATTCAAATCTGGCCTCTCATACTTTCTAGCTGCGTGACCCTGGGCAAGTCACTTAACCTCTGTTTGCCTCAGCTTCCTCTCAGTAAAATGGGGATGATACTAGCAGCTACCCCCCAGGGTTATCGTAAGGCTCAAACGAGATCATAATTGTAAAGCACTTGGCACAGAAGGGCAGCTAGGGGGCCCAAGTGGGTAAGAGTGCAGGGCCTGGAGCCGGGAAGGCCTGAGTCCAAATCTGGCACTGGACACCTACTAGCTGGGTGACCCTGGGCAAGCCACTTCACCCTGTCTGCCTCAGTTTCCTCATCTGTAAAATGAGCTGGAGAAGGACATGGCGAAGCGCTCTGGTATCTCTGCCGAGAAAACTCCAAATGGGGCCACCGAGAGTCAGACAACGACTGAAACAACCGAACAGCATCCTCATCTGTAAAACGGGGATGTTCATGCGCAAAGACCTTTACAACTGGACTCCAGCTGACCATCCCAGGCTCCTTTTGTGCATTCTATGTTCTTGCCAGTCTGGATGACTTACTTTGGCTCGAACTCAGCACAGCACCTGGCACTTAGTAGATGTTACATAAACATTATTATTGTTGTTGTAGGGAAAGAAGAAGGGAAGGTCAGGTAGGAGAGGAAGCTTCCGTCCACCCTCTGGCTTCCAACATCCAACACACCCGCCGCTGGCTCTCTCCTCCACCTCTCTGCCGCCCCTTTACGCTTCCCTCATCCTCTCCCTATCACCTGCCAAACAGCAGACCAGACTGCACTAGAGGCATGGTTAAGGAAAAGAGTATTGGCTTTGGAAGCTGGTTGACCTGGGTTCAAATCCTGCCTCTCATGCTTATGACCTCAGGCAGGTGACTTCCCCTATCTGGGTCTCCAATGGAAGATGAAAAAGCTACCTGAGACGACCTAAGGTCCCTGACCGCTCTCAAATCAATGCTTCTGTGATAGATGGGCTAACAGGTCAGCACATGGACATCGAAGTCCCTACTCGTTTAATAAAGGCATCACCTGCAGCCCAGAGAGGGAGGTTCTTTGCCCAATGCCACACAGTGAGGCAGTGGCCATGCTGGGACCAGAGCCGTGGCCTCTCTGTTCTCAGTCCCAAGCTCTCCTGGGCATCACTGCCTTCTACCAAGAGGACAGGAGGGAGCAGCCAGGTGTCAGGGGTCCCACTGCTGAGATTAGGAACATAACAGGAACTCTTGGAAACCAGCCTCCAGAGTGGAAATTAAAAAAGGATCTGGGTTGTCAAAGTAAATAAACAAACTCACCAGTCCCCAGAGGGACAATCTGCACTAGGCGCCTAGGGAGACATGAGCTCCAACATGAAATCCTGGTCCATCATAATTGTCTCCCCAGAGGCATTATGGCAGGACCAGTGGATGGAGTGTGGGACTTACTCAGGAAGACCCAGGTTCGACTCCCACTTCTGACACTTCTTCCTAACTGGGTGATCCTGTGGGAGTTACTTAACCAGTGACTCATGGAGCTTCACTTAGCTAGGACCCATCAGAGTCGGGATTTAAATCCAGGTCCTCTGACTCTAAAGAAAACGCTTGTTCCACTGTACGATGCCACGGTCACATGGTTTTTTCATCAAAAAAGTATTAACTCTTTTTTTACTTTATTATTCTTGGGATTTTTTGGTCTGCAACATGGTTAATATGGAAATGCTTTCATGAATGCACATGTATAACCTATATCAAACTTCTTACCTTCTTAAGGAGGGGGAAGGAAAGGAAGAGAGGGAGAGAATTTGGAGCTCAAAAAAATTTTTTTTAAAGATTAAAAATTTTTGTTTATGTGTAATTAAGAAAAAATTTTTTAAAGTATTAATTTTTTGTATTTATATAGTCAAATATATATATGTATATGTATGTATATGTACACTCAATTACATTTTCTTGTTTGTAAAAGAAACGACTTAAAAAAACCAAATGTTTAATCCTGCACATGATGTGACCACATCATCTTAAAAGGATACTTCTTAGTAGGAACACTATTGTTTTTAACTCTTGGTATGGTCAGAACTGAATATGGCCACAACTACTTCAAAGTTCTTTTGAATTGAAGCAATTTGGAAAGCCTGAATTCCTCTGATCAATGGAATGAGCCCACCACGACTCCTTGTAAAACATGCTTCCCGCCTCCCGACAGAGAGGGGATGCTCAACTATGTAAATTTGTTTACAAGGGTTTTGTTTTTCTTTTTCAAGGGGGGAAAGGCTGGGGTGATGGTGAGAGAAAATACTTTTGTTTACTGGAAAAAATTAAATTTTTCAAGGTTTTTTTTGGGGGGGGCATTCTTTGGACTTTGGCTGCTTTAAAGTGAAGTCCACACTATCATGTTGTTCAAAGCACCATAATAATTTCTAAAAGGAAAGGACATTTAGCGATTTCTGCAGCAGATCCTCACTCTGGACCACGGTTTGAACCCAGGCCTTGGGATTCTAAATGGGGAGCACCAGCAAAGCTGCCTCCAGTGAGTAATAAGAAAGAAGCCACGGCCCTGACCACTGGCCACTCTGCCTGGCATCCCTACAGCAGGCACTGGTCAGGAAGGGCTGAGGCTGTCTTTGCCGATATCAATCAGGCCACCCAGGGACCCGACAAGCTTTGGAGGCCCGAGTGGGGAAGTACAGAATAAAGACTCCAGACTATCCTTTGTGCAGAGGACTGAAGGCTGCTGTTTTCAGCATCAAAAGCAGCCCGCAGAGCTGGCATCCCAGGTGACTTCTAGCCCTCCTCAGGAGGTCTGCTCTCCTAATATCCTGCCTCAGGGAACCAGAGAACATTAGTACTGGGGATCATCTGGACCTGGCCCCCTCGTTTGAAACATGGGGAAATGAAAACCCAGAGAATGCAAGAGACTCACTCAAAGTCCCACTCCAAGAAAGCCTGTTCTCAAGCAAAGCCATAAAGGGAGGGAGTATGAAGATTACTATCCTTGTTTTATAGATGAGGAAATCGAGGCAGGCAGAAGGGTTATGTGACAGGCATACAACTGGTGAGTGTCCAAGGCAGAATTTGAACCCAGGTCCAGTGCTTTCAACTCCCTTCCCAACCATACCCCATTCCCCAGTAAGACTGCCATGGACCTGAGAAGCAGCATGCCATGGTGGATAGTGCTGGACTTTGTGCCAGGAAGACCTGAGTTCAAATCCCCCTTTCCTACATGCTTATTAACTATGTGACCTGGAGCAAGTCACCAGGCCTGCCCTGGGCCTCCGTCTCCTCATCTGGAAAACAAGGGGATAGGCCTAAGTGGCCTCCAAGGTCCTGTACCGCTTTAAATCTATCATCCCACGCCATTCTCAATTTAAGAGACATTTACTAAGCACCTACTATGTGCCAGGAACTGTGCTAAACACTGGGGAGACAAAAAGAAGCAAAAGTCAGTCCCTGCCCTCAATGAGTTTACAAACCAATGGGGGAGACAATATGAAAACCAATATATAAAAAGTGAGCTCTACATGGGATAAAAAAGAGATAATTAACAGAGGGAAGCCACTGGAACTAAGAGGGGTTGGGGAAGGCTTCCTGTAGGAGATGGGATTCTAGTTAGGACTTAATGAAAAAGCCAGGCAGGCCAGCAGTCAGTATGGAAGAGGGAGTGAGTTTCAGGTACAGGGGACAGACAGAGAAAATGCCCTGAGCCAAGAGATGGGGGGTCTTGTTGGTGGAAGAGCCAGGAGGCTGGTGTCATCGGATCATAGAGAATGTGTCAGGAGGTTAAAAGGTAGCCCGCCAGCCCTGCAAACACATTTTCCTGATTTAAATTAGCCTCTGGTTTCTTTTAGGTCCTTGGGTTCCATCAACATAACCAAACTCAACAGCTGACAAAGCCCTGGGAGTGAAGAGAGCATCACAGGGGCTCTGCCCCTAATGTGCCTGGGTGCCCCTGAGAAAGTCATTTCTCAAGCTCTAAAATGGGGATATTACCTGTTTCTTCTTAACTTAGAGGGACAGGGCGAGGATTCTTTGGATTATAAACATAAAAGGGTTTTAAGTTCTTCTGGGCATTCTTATCACAAATAGAATGTAAGCTCTGAAGTCTGGGTCTTCTGATCTGTAAATTGGAGCTAATACACATGGTACCTACCTCACCTGGTCCTTGTGAGGATCCGTGGATGTAAAGTACTTTGCAAATCTTTAATCACTGTATCAATGGTATTATTATTTTCATCCAATATTTCAAATATTTTCATCCAATATTCCAAATATCGTCCGTGGGGCTGACAAACCATAGAATGAAGGCCAGAGAGTGAGACACACACCTTGTGTTTAGCAGCTCGATCTCAGTGCCCTTCTCCTTCTCCAGCTTGCTGAACAACTCCCGATGCCGTCTGATCTCCTCCTCCAGGGTCTGCTCCGCCGTCGTCTCCTGGTCTTTCATAATCTCTTCCAGCTCATGTACCCTGCGGAGAAACAGCCCCTGGGGTCAAATGGGTCTTCTGCCATCAATGTTCTATCCACTGCCCTCTTGCTATAACCCCTCTGTGACTGGGGGTCCAGATCTTGACTTCCCCAGCGGCCCAGATCCTCCCTTCTTTGTCCCTCTCCCCTTCCCCAGTGGCACAGCTTCCAGCCTGCCCCTTTCTCAGGAAGGGTGGGTGTGTCACTACCTATGGACCAGCTGTGTGTTCTCTTGTTTCAATTTGCTCTTCAGGTCTCCGTTGGTCAGGCTGTCATTCTCTAGCTCGGTCACCTTTTTTTCCAGGAAGCTCACCTACATATAACAGCAAGAAATCGGAATGGGTGGATTGAGGGGACAGAGCATCTCAGGCTTGCGTGTGGTTAAAAAATGCAGGAGGAACAAAGGTCCCCATTTCAGGATTGTGCAGATGTGTACATGCATACCCCCTTGCCTCCCTCCCAGTAAAACACACAGTAGGTACTGCTGTATTGACTTCCCCACGGACTCCTAACAGTGCCCTGGGACTTCCAGTGGCTTGGGATACACTGTTACAACATCTGTTGCTCCTTCCACGTCCCACCCCCATCCCTCAATGTAAACAGTTCAGATTCTCTTCGTAAGCCCCCAATGCCCAATGAGAAACAAGGGTGCAGATGGAAACCTCAGCCTGCTCTCACCTTCTCTGTGAGGTCGTTGTCACAGGAGTCAATGCTGTCCCGGAACAGGTCCTCGGTGCTGCCGTTACTACTGCTGAAATTGCTGCTATGCATGAGTTGCCTGCGAACGCCAAAATGGAAGCTTTTTGAGGACAAGAACTAGTTTGTTTTTCTCTGTGTCTCCCCAGGGTTTAGCATAATTAGGGCCAAGGGTCAATGTTCACATGGCTGCATTTTCTCACTCAGGGATCTTCTAGTCTGGGGGAACAGAATCAACGCTGGTTTTTTGTACAGCTGTCAGGACAGAGGGACAAACTTCTGTTGGACAGTTACGCTTGGCATGTCCCATCACTTAATGTCAACTCTGTTAAGGGTCCAGAGTGCTGCCTGAGGGTGGGACAGAGAAGTCAGGGGAGGGAAGAGGGGCTATCTCAAGTCATACAGATAAGTAAAAATAAAACATTAAGTCCCAGAGAAACCCACAAGAGAGAGTCTTACCGTCCAAATGCAGTGCTAGAGATCTTCCGGTTGGGGCTAGAGGAGAGGAAAGAAGAAATAACTGAGACCAGCCTTGGTCTTAACTCAAAACAGACCATCGATCACATTCATGATCAAGGTTTGGGGGGAAAAAGATGCCTCACAGATATTCTTTGAAACAACACAGGGAGGTAGGGGAAGCTCCCTTCCCCAGTTAGTCTACATAAAATGGGATTGTATTTGCTGCTCTGTGAACACTCCCCTGTGTTTTCCCACCTCCAAGCCCTTGCCTGGCCATTCTCTTCTCATCCCAGCACAGGAAAGGCTTGTCCCAACTTTCTCCCTAGTCAGCAGCGGGTCAGGCCCTCAGCTATTTACACATCCCAAGAACCTGCTCCTCAGCAGGTTAAATCTTATGATCATAGGTTAAAGGATTGTAGATTTTGTGCTAGCAGGGACCTCAGAGGGCACCTATCCAATCCCCTCATTTTATAGAAGGACCGAATCCTTGGGAAGTAAAGTGATTGCCCAAGATCACACAGCAATGCCAGGATTCCAATGAAAGTCATCTGACCTCTCAGCCCATGCTCTGCCTTACAAACTCCCCTACGCAGACCCACTGGAGGGACTAAGCTGACCTGCTGGCTGGGCAGACACAATCCCTCTCTGGCCCAGGATGGCAGAGGGTGAATGCATTCCTCTCATTCATGTTCCTTCAGGTCAAAGCCGGATCCAAAGAATCCAGAAATCCTCTCTAGGGCTGATGCTTGCTCACCTGTTGGCCTTCAGATTCTTCAGCCTGGCTTCCAAATCATTCAGCAGACTGATCTTCTTACAGCACTGAGAGCAGTACACATCCAGCAGTTCATTGTTGTAGACGTGCCTCGTTTTTCTAGGGGTCTGTCCTGCGCTGTTTGTTGGTGGGAAGGAGATAACTTTACTTATCATCTGCCTAATCTAACTGGTTAAAACATCCTCCTGAGCTGAGGTCCCATGATAAAAATAAACAACCACCACCACCGTAGTACTTTTTAGGTTCGCAAATGCAAGCACACAGTCGGATTGGCTCCTCACAACCCAGTGGGGTGTATGCTACACGTATTTTTTATTATCATAAGCTCCATATTATAAGTGATGAAATTTAATGTCATGACTAGGTTCACCAAACTAGCAAATGTTCGGGACTGGATTTGAACTTAGATGTCTGCTGACTCCAAATTCAGTGCGTGCACTTCAGGAAAGTCTGAACTCCCTAGAAATGCTGGGAGCAATTCAATGACAGAAATCACCCCTGGTACTGGTTAGATCTAGAATCCTTACAATATCCTGGAGGGAGAGAGTGGAAGGCAGTTAAGTAGGTTTGTGCCCATTTAAAGGCTAGGAAGACCGAGGTCTGAGGTCTAAGTAGGGACCCTTGCCTCTCAGCAATTTCCCCAGATAAATTCCAATTGGCATCTTTCCCAGGTATGAGATGAGTGGTTGGTAGAGACAGAAAAAGAGACATCAGTAGCTCTTGACAAAAGCTGTCATGCAGAGTCAAGTCTTCTTGTTCCCAACCCCCAGGGAGGAGTGTCCACTACAGAATGAACTAGGGTCAGAGGCAACCATGCCTGAGACACCTGACTCAGAGCCAGGGATATGCTAGGAAATGTTTAACAACCGGCTCTGGCAGGGTGGGAGGGATGTATGCAGGACACACTTCTTCATTTAATCTGTCCTATTACTATTTTCTCCATCACTTTCTTATATCTAGATGATGGAAAAAGAAACCCGAATAAATCAAGCCCTGATTTGCAAGGTTACTGATTTCTGAGAAGTAAATGCTCCTACTGAAAACTGAACAACCAGTGACAGCTGGCTCAAGCTGACCCCAGCCCAGGCTGCTAGCTGCAGGTCCTAAATGAGGCAGGATGGTCAGTCAGTCGGTCTACAAGCATTTATTCAATGTTTACGTCGGGCCAGGCACCAGGCTGCCTCTCCAAGAGCAGTTCTGCCCTATTTCCCTTGGTAGAAAAGCACCAAGTTGCTCTCCCATCTCTTCTCTGAATCCTAAACCCTAATCGAGTCCTATTTCCCAGCCCGGACCCGGAGCAGCCACCTGGAAGACACGGAGGACCCCAGGTCAGAGTAGACGTTGGTTCTGGCTTCATCATCAGGACAGGGGCTGCTGGGGTTAAAGTCCACGTCCTCCCCTTCCCCGTAGTCTTCAAATTGCTCTTCATTACTGATGAGAGAGGCTGTCGAGTGTGTGGAGAGATCGGATGTTGCGGATGGATTGGGGATAAATGACCTGGAAGACCAAGAGAAGCACCTTTTGGACACTTAAAGGCCTTTCTGATCTGGCTCCGGCCCACCTCCCCACACTTGATACCGTCTCCCCGCTCTGGCCCAGCCTCGCCGGCCTGTCTCGCTGTTTCTCATGAACGACACCTCTGCTGCCGGCTCTGAGCGTGCCTGGAATGCCCTCCCTCCTGTCTCCTCACTTGTGCTCCTCAGCACCTCAGCTCAAGTGCTACTTCCCGGGGGGGGGGGGGGGGGGGGGAGCGTTCCTGATCCCTCTTCTCCTCCCCATCTGTGCTCATGTATAAGGAACTGGTCTGGACTGAGTTCAGACTCGAATGTGGCTGCATGACTAGGAAATTCGCTGATTTGCCTGGGGTCACACAGTTTTATAGAAGCAGAAAACAAGATTCAGAGAGGAGAAGAAACTTGGCCAGGGTCACGTGGGTAATAAGTAGAAGAGCTAGATCTGATTTCACAACCATTAGCCATCCACTAATGGGCAGCTCAGCTCTTCAGTCCACCTGGTGCTCTTCCCACCTCCAAATCATCCAAACCTGGTGGCACAGTGGATAGAGTCGGGAGGACCCGAGTTCCGATCTGGTCTCAGACACTCACCAGCTGTATGACCCTGGGCAAGTCACTTAACATGCCTGCCTCGGTTTACTCAGCTGTAAAATGGAGATGATAATACCATCTATCTCACAGGTGGTTGAACGGATCCAGTCAGATGATTGGCACATAGTAGGCTCGAGATAATGCTTATTCCCTTCCCCTCTACCCTTTAAGGGGCATCCCCCTGTCCCAGCACCAGCACAGTTGTCTGCCCATCAGCTCACAATGTGAAAGGGAAGGAGGAATCCTCCTCAACTGGACCTGAGCAGGAGAGGCTATCATCAGCCCTAGGGGCGTTAGACTTACTTGTCACCTGGAAGAAAGAGGCCTCCGAGGACCCCATCCTTCTCCTCTCCTGGACTCATGTCAGATACTTCCAGACTTGGGGCACTGTCAATGGCGCTGTCCATGTCAGACTCATGAAGGACTTCGGGCTGGGCCAGCGTCATGGCCTCGTCCTCAGGAAAGAGATCGGACTCTCTGAGGGCGTTCTCGCTATCCACGTAGGCAGGGTCCTGGATCTCACTGCCCTGGGATACAGAGAGACACACACACACAGCGTGAATGAGGAGCGAGACCCCAAAGGCCGTTAGATCCGCAGCCTCTGATGCTCCTGTGTATAAATGGGGACGGGGGCAACAAACCTGCCTTCAACACCTGTCTTAAGGAAAGAGAATGGAGTTAGCAGCAGGGAGATCTGAGTTCAAATCCAGAAACTCTCTGACCTGGGGCTAGATGCTTAACCAACCTGGGCCTCAGTTCAACGCAAAGAGCACTAAATTTGGAGTTAGAGGCAGGGAGATCTGAGTTCAAATCCTGCCACTGACACTGGGCCTCAGTTTCCTCACCTGTAAAGTGGGAGTGCTGGACTTGCTGGGCCCTGAGATCCCTTTTAGCTGTAAAGCTATAGCTATACACACACACACACACACACACACACACATATATGTATATATGTAGAGAGATAGAGAGAGAGAGAGAGATAAAGCTATGATCCTGTCATCTCACTTGAGCCTCAAACCAGCCTCGAGAAGCAGGTGCTCCTGTCATCCCTATTTTACAGACGAGGAAACTGAAGCCCAAAAGATTATATGATTTGCCAGGCTCAAGTGGCTATCCAGAGTGAAGGCCAAATTTGAACCCAGGTCTTCTTGACTACACGGCTCAGTGATTTACAATCAACAAGTATATATTAATAGAGTTACAGAATACTTATTAATACTATTTATTATTGTTAATATTCATTATTTCATTAATTCCAGTAATTAATTTCATTCATTCATTAATAATTTATTAATTATTAACTGCCTACCGGGTGCCAGACACGGTGCTAGGCACTGGGGATACAAGAACAAAGAAACAATCCCTACTTCAATGGGCTGCCGTTCCAAAGGAGACAAGGACCCGATGAGTGGGGGCCCAGCATGTTCTCCAAGGGCCCTTCCTGTTCTAGATCAAATTAATGAGAAGAGGGAGAGCATCGTCTCTGCTACCAAAAAATTAAAACTGAAGCCAGTTATCGATGAGGTCTTGGTGTCAGGAAAGTGGCCGACACCAGCCGGACCGCGCAGCTTCATCAGGGGCTGGGGCTTGTTCAGAAGGCGGCGCTTCTGGCTCTCTCCGTCATAGGCAGGAAGCTGCCGGGCCGACGATAAACACAGACCCAACGACCAAAGAAAACCTCGGTGATGAGCTGGTCGGCCACGGTGGGACACTAGGGCTGGGACACGTTCCTTACAAACCACTTTCCTACACGGTGTTCAAGGCATCTTGTCAGCTCATTACCCCCAAACAAAACAGCACTGAGGGTGGGATGGAAAACTGGCGCAGAGACACAAAGGAATGATGACTTTCAAGATCCATCCAAGGTACACTGCAAGCCAGTCTCAAGCTTCATCATCGCCTTTGACAAGTCTCAGGGAATTAAATTCAACTGAACAAGCATTTATTGTGCAGATGCTAGGTATCAAGGTGGCTAGGTGGTGCCACAGTGCACAGAGCCTGGAGTCAGGAAGAGTTCCTGAGTTCAAATCTGCTATGGGACACTTACTGGCTGTGTGACCCTGGGCAAGTCACTTCACCCTGTCTGCCTCAGTTTCCTCATCTGTAAAATGAGCTGGAGAAGGAAATGGCAAACCAATGCAGCATCTTTGCCAAGAAAACTCCAAACGGGGTCACGGAGAGTTGGATTTGACTGAAAGCAACTGAACAACAAGATGTCACCCCTGTTGATATGAAGATAAAGATAGCGGCCCCTGCCCTCCACGAACCAATGTGCTCCTGGGGAAAACAAGCCTGTGGATAAGTATATTATTGAACAAATATCAAATGATTTCAGGGTTACAGGGAATAAATACTAATAACTGGGAAGAATCAGGAGAGGGTCCTAGGAGAAGGCATTTCAGCTGAGCCTTGAAGAAAGCCAGGGGCTCCAAGAGGTGGCAGGAAATTACAAAAGCATCCCAGGTGCGGGGTCTGGGCAAAGGCCTGGAAGCCAGAGATGTTCAGAAAGAAGGCGAAATCGACCAGCAGCAGCGGCGGTGGCATACAGTCCTGCCAGCCTAGGAAGACGCTCCTGACGGTGACAGGTCGAGCCCTTAGCAAATCAGCATCCTCGACTTCTCCCGGGCAGAAAAGGCTCCCTGAGCTACCTGCCTGCCTCCACCTGGGCTAACTGGGCTCCAAGAGAGCCAGCGGCCAGCCTCCAGGCCGCTCCGTCTCTGGGTGCACTGCTCCCCCAAAATCATTCTAACCCAACTGGGGTCTTTAACTGCATTCTCTTTATAGTTGATCTTACAGGGAGGAGGAAGCTGCTGGAGTTTACTGGTGACACAGTTAGATCAGGAAGATCACTTTGGTACCTGAGAGAAAGATGGACTGGAGTGGGGAGAGACTTACGACAGGGAGGCCAACCCAAGGTTTACTGAAATAGGCCAGAAATGAGATGCTGGGGGCCTGCACCAGGGTGGTGAACATGTGAGTGGAGACAATGGTTTTCTACTACGGAAAAGTAGAAATAAAATAAATGATTTTAAAATAAATAATAAAAATAGCAATAAACCTTTTTGTTTGTTTTTAAGAAAAAAGACAACTATTAAACGTTTCTTTTGCTTCCCTTCCTTGCAAAATATAAAACCTTAACACGTAGGGATTTGAAACCTGACACAAATGAGAAGACTGAGCCCATCCAGCTGTCCTCAGTAGGGACATTTCATTCAGGCTGGATGGATTCCGGCTGAATCGATTTCATACGACCGTTCAGCCATCATCTATGACGTTTGTACAACCCTGGAGAAGATGGTGGCGACAGGCCCAGAGCCAGGCCTTCAGTGCTCCCCCTTCTCAAAAGGGAAGGAAAGTCGTCTTTAAATGACAGGGCCAGCAGTCTGACTTTACTCTGTGGCGACATTCTAGAATGTATGATTAAAAGGGAGGGCCAGTGAGCACTCTGAGAAACAGCCGCTATTACAAGCCAACACGGGCACATCAAAAGCAGGTCGTACCAGACTAACCTCTCTTTCTCCTTCGACAACGTTACCGCTGCATTAGGAGAACAAGGGGAATGCGGTAGAACTACCCGGATTTTAGTAAAGTATCTGGTTAAGTTTCTCACGATTCCCTGGTAGATAAGACAGGACACAAAGGCTGGAGGATAACACAGTAAGGTGGATCCAGAACTCATAAGAGCGCTGACTTCATGGACAGATATTAAGCTGATGGGAGGTCTCTAATGGAGCCACAGGGCTCTTTGCCACAGTCTCGCTCCCTTCCATACCTTTATGAATGACTTCTCTCTCTCATTAGATTGTGACTTAATCCTATTCCTTCAATAGATCCTTATACGATACGGTTTGAAGACCCCTAACCATGCCCGTCCCCTGCTTTGGCCACATTCTATCTCCTCAATGTCCTTACTAAAATGTGGAACCCAGAACTTAACATAGACATTTGGGCATCCACCATGACGGAGTCCAGCAGGCCTTAGCATGGTAGGAAAAGCATGAGATTTGGAGTCACAGGACCTGGTTTTGAATTCTGGTCTGCCATTTACTGCTCTGCCTGTGGACAGTTAAAGATGTCCCAACTCCCTGAGGTCAGGGTCTGTTTCACATTTGTCTTTATATCGCTAACACTTAGCAGAGTGCCTGGCGTGAAGTATGAATGAATGAATGAATGGGTGAATGAGTGAATGAATGAAAAGGCACATAGTAAGCATTTAGTGCGGGGTGAGCACTGCAATGAATGCCAGGGATACAGACAGAAAGGCAAGACAGTCCCTGCGATTGAGAAGCCTACTTGCTAATTCGGGGAGACGACAGAGGTAAGAAGGTTTCAGCAGCAAGTAGGTACTTAATAAATATCCACTGACTCCACCACGGTCACATAAGGATTTATTGAAGGAAGAGGATGTTTCCGCTGGAGAAGAGAATATTAAGGGGTTTGGAGCAGAAAGAAAGATGTATAGGATAGCTACATGTGAGTATCTGATGGCCTGCCAAGAACTGGGTTCAAGCCCCATTTCTGACTCATACTAGCTACACGCCTCTATCCTCCCACCAAAAACATAAGTGCTGTAAAAAAAAAAATCGTACCATACTGAGCCAGGCCCTCCCAGCCTTAAGGAAATGTAAATTAAATTAGCATATAAATTATTAATTGTTATATATAAGTTTATATAAATTATTAATATATAAATTAGAAATAATTTCTATATTATTATAAATATATAAATTATATATGTGATATTTACGAAATTCACTTAGTAACAAGGAGCTATGGCATAAAAATATAATATCATATATGTATGTATATATATATATATCCCTACTACAATTCATATGGAAAACAATGGGGAAGCACATTGGAAGGAACCAAGAGACAAAGCAATAAAGAAAGTCAAGGAGTTGGGTTCAAATTCTGGCTCTTTTGACTACCTGTGCTATATGGGACAGATCGCTTGCTCTCTTTGGGTCTCTGTTTCTCTACCTGTAAAATGACTCCATGACCTCTAAGACTTCTAGACTGCTATTCTAGATTTCCTTGAGAACGGGGACTTTTTGTTTTGTTTGTTTTCTAGGAGGTACAGATGGGCCTGGAGTCAAAAGACCTGAATTCAAATTCAGCCTCCAACATTTACTGTCTAGGTGACCCTAGGTGAGTCACTTAACCTGTTTGCCTCAGTTTCCTAAACTGTAAAATGAAGATAATTAACAGCACTTAGGTATCACAGGGTAGTTGTGAGGATCAAGGGAAATAACTGTAGAGCATTTACTTGGTACAGTGCCTAGAACACAGTAGGTGTTTAATAAATGCTGACTGATGAATCTGAAGGAATCCAATCCTGCCTCAGACTTACTACCTGTGTGACCTCGGGCAAATCACCGAACCCCTCTGGGCCTCAGTATACTCATCATTCACACAAGTGGTTTGGACTAGATAGCCTCACTCTAAGTCTGATCCAAAGACCCAGAAGGACTCACAGGAAGCCCGTTCACACTCTGAGAACAGCAGGATTCGCAAACACTACCAAGAAGAAAATGACACATGTACAATCCTTCAGGTCTTAACAAAGATCAGATCTGGAACAGGGTGGGTAGAGACAACGATCAAAATGGCTGAGCCGGTTGGAAAGGTCCCCGGGGGTGGACAGACTCATCACTCACTCCCTCCCCCCCCCCCCCACATCTGTATGGTGAGTGCGGGTAACATCTTCATTTATTTATATGGTATTTTAGGTCTCGGGGTGCAGAATGAGATGTATATTTTGGGACGGGGCCAATGCTGGAATTTGTTTGGCTTGCCTGGGTATTTCTGTTACAATGATTTTTGTTAAAAAAAAAAAAAAAGGATAGGGTGAGAGGCAGACAAATAGATTTCTGTTAACTGAAAGAAATTAAAATTTAAAAAAATTCAACTCCCTAGAGGACAGGACTTTCCTCATCCCTACTCCACATCTGGAAAATAGATTTGGAGCGTTGGGGAATCCAGCAGCTTTAGAAAGAATTTGGGACACCCCCCGCACATGCACACAGGGACTGGAATGCAGAAACATGGCTGGGGATGGTGCATGCCAGCCCTACCGTGAGAGCAAGCTGCTTGGCTCTCTGGCAAGGCAGTTCCTAGTTCAGGGGCTAGTAGCTAGAACAAAACCTCCCAGGAGGGCTGGCTCTGCTTGGCGGGGCAGAGGAACAGAGACACCTGGATCTCCCACTGCCGGTGAGAGGAACAGCAAGCCCCCAAACCTCTCCAAAGGCAAAGATTTCCCTAGCCTTCTGATCTTCACTCTCCCAGACGCCTTCTGGAAGGATGATGTTTTCAATACTCATTTTATGAGATGACAAATGTGATTCCCTGGGAGCAGAGCATCCTTATAAAATTTAGTTTCCATCCACCCAGAAACTGCTGAAACCTGGATTGGGGAAGAGAGGGGGGAGACAGATAGAGGGAGGGAGAGGGGAGAAGAGGAGGAGAAGAAAAAAGAAAAAAGGAGAAGGAAGAGAAGGAGAAGGAATAGGAGGAGGAGGAGGAGGAGAAGGAGGAGGAGGAGGAGGGAGAGGAGAGGGAGAAGGAAGAGAAGAAGGGGGAGGAGAAGAAGAGGAGGAGGAGGAGAAGGAGGAGGAGGGAGAAAGAGAGAGGGGTATAGAAAGGGGGAGAGATGGGGGAAAAGACAAAGAAAAGAGAGAAGTGGGGGAAAGAGAGAAACAGAACCAGAACACCTGTGGGTGAGCATCATCATCATGTTCATGGTTCTTTAAGCTTTGCAAAGCCCTTTACATATCCTCCCTCATCAGATCCTCACAAGAACCCCATGAAGTAGGGGCTATCATTCCCCTTATCATTCTACAGATAAGTTTCCTGAGGTCCAGAAGTTAAATGGCTTGTGCACTATGGCGCCACCTAGCTGCCACGATTAGCAGCAGACACTAAATGTTAACCACAGGATCTCAGAGGTGGCAGGGCTCTCAGAAGCTCTCTGGCCCAACCCATCCCTGAAAAAGAAATCCCTCCAGGCCCACCCAACAGGAAGTCTAATTCCAGAAGCCTCTTGCATGAGGGAAAACCCCTAGCCCCAGCCTCCTCAAGTAGCCAAGTGGACGGCGCTTACACCAAGCCCAAATCTTCCTCTCCGAAGAGCGCATTATTTATTGCCTCCCCAGAAACAACCAACTTACAAATAAACGTTGGAATGCAGCCCATTGGGAGGCAAGGGAATCTGGGAAAGAGGCTGGGGTATGAGGCACCCCTGAGGATCCCCTTCCCTGCCATGACACATGCCTCCTTCCCAGGGGTAAAAAAGGGCACACACAAACGCTCATTTTGGTTTCCAAAGGGGCCCTTCAGCTCATCCCCTTCCCTCCCCAGAGGCAGGAACAAACCCTCATTAAGCTTTACATAACACAGCTAGCACCAATACAGCGCCTCACAGAAGCTATCTCATTTGGTCCTTACCACAAACTTGGGAAGTAGATGACATGACTATCTCCATTTTACAGGTGAGGAAACCGAGTCAGAGATCAAACGACTTGCCCAGAGTCACACAGCTAGTATATGTCTCAGGCAGGACTGAATTTAGGTCTTCTTGACTAGTATTTTTTCTTTTTGAAGGAGGAAGGCACGGCAGTTGGGGTTGAGTGACTTGCACAAGCTAGTGTGTCGAGTGTCTGAGGCTGCATTTGAACTCAGGTCCTCCTGACTCTAGGGCCGGTGTTCTACTCACTGAACCACCTAGCTGCCCCGAATTTAGGTCTTTTTGACTCCAAGTTTAATACATTATTCACTAGGTGACTCCTCAGCTCCAAGGCATTTCCCAGGCTGATCAGCATGATGGGTGTCTAGAGCTGCTGGGGGGTACCATTTACAATCATCCCCACCCCCCACTATGGCACTAGACCCCTGTGATACTAAAGCAAAGGATGCTGGACCCATTCCTGCAGGAAACTACAAATTAGCAGAGAGCTTTCAGCCTTAAGTGGAATGAAGGCTGGAGCCCTCTCAGAGGATTTCCCTGGGAACTTCTCCATTCCTGGAGTCCTCCTGACTGATGTTAAGGTACAGAGCTGCCATGAGGGTTAAGGGGGCAGGGGGTGGGGGTGGGTCCAGCTGGAACCAGCTGGATCCTGGATGTCTGAGCCTCTGCCCACAGGCTGGCCCCCTATGCATCTCAAGAGGGCAGCACCAACCCAGCACAAGGACCCCAATGTCACTTGTACTGCTATAGGAAGTTGGTGCTGGCTGAATTCAGAGACAGCTAAAAGAACCACAGTGCTATGACAAGTGGGGAGAGAGAGAGAGAGAGAGAGAGAGAGAGAGAGAGAGAGAGAGAGAGAGAGAGAGAGAGAGAGAGAGAGAAAGCGCTCTCCCAGGCTCTGGGTGCTTGACAATGCTCCATTGTCCCCAGGCTCCTCAGGGGGAGGAGGGAAGAGAGAGGAGAAAACCAAGTGCCATGAGTCAACCTGGTCCCTAGTCCTGCAGCTATCCACCCACACCTCCACGAAGCAAGACTTCCTCAGTGACAAAAAATGTTTCCACTTCCCAACGGCCCTGACTATGACATCACTCCCCTGAGACTTATCAACCACAAGTACCCAGTCCATGCCAGGGCACAGTCCTAGGCACTGGGGATGCAAAGACAAAAGGGAAACAGCCTTTGAGCCCTCAGGGAGCTTACATTCTATCAAGGGAAACAACATGGCAGTATTTGTCCTTTGTTGTGAGGACCATGACATCAGAGAGGTGATGCTATGATGTTCAAGTGAAATGGATTTAAGTGAGGCAGGTCTGTGCAAAGTCACCAGCCTCACTTTCTCCTCTGGAGCCATCTGGGTCCAGTGGCAAGATATAGATCAAGACACTGGAGATGGTCCAGGATGCAGTGGGGGACTGTGGCCTTTTCAAGCTAAGGCCTTTCCCAGGTCTCGGTTTGACTGAGGCAACACCCATTCAGTGATTAAGTCCAGGCAAGAAATGAGGCAGAGAACGGCCTTTTTTACCTACTTAAAAAAATGAAGGGAAACAACGTATCTTCTATGTGAAAGATGGGATTAGGGACCAGACCTGTGATTTCAGTGATATTAGGGAATTCCCAGGATGTGGAAAAAATCCCTCCCCCAGAAGCTCTGTCGGTCTCTTCCCCATACAGAAACATTATACAGAAGAGACGGGTGGAGAGGCAGATTCTTCTCATTCCAGAAGCCAACATTTTCCCATTCCAAATTCTGTCCAGCTCTGTGTGGCCAGCAATGCTGGGCACTGGTTTTCTGTCCCGGAACAGAGTTCTTTCCTTCCCACACTCGCTCTCCCCTCCCAATGCTATTTAATGACCCATTCTTTAGGATGTTATAAGACGGTATATAACCTCCCTTAGAGAACATGTTTGGAATGAGTTGGCAAGGCCCTCTATCCCCTCCCTCCCCATCCCCAACCCCCTTAGCGATGCTCCATTCTCTACAAAATAACGTGGAAGAACCGAGGGACCAAGCCTGCCTCAACAAGGTTCGGTAAAAATAGCCTCCAATGGCAGCCCTCAACATGCTTTGGGGTGAGCGCCTGGGATTCACATGCACAACCTGGGGAGGTGAGGGAAAGGAAACAAGGGTGGGGGGAGAGGGGAGAGATGGGCAAACTGCCTGGCCTCAGGAACGTGTTTCTTTCAGTTTGGGCTCAATGTTTAGGCAAGTGATGAAAACCGTTATCAAAATACCACATCAGGGTATTCAGCAATGGGACAGAAAATGGAGATATCAAAACCTGTTCCTCTTTTGAGGGAGGCAGAAAGTTTCACTTACACAGATAACAAGTGCAGGTCACAGGGGGAATGGGGAGTCAAAACAGGAGAGGAAGACATGGGTCCCCTAGTCTTTGGTAAATTAACTAAAGTTCTGTTGTGTATAAGGGTCCTTCTTCCCTACTCCAGTCATCCACTCAGGACTGGGTCATCTCTCACCATGATGCTGTAGATAGCTTCCAGTGTGGGGTATGTGACCCCCCAAAAGGTATCCATTCACCCAATGGCCAACTTCCAGAGAACGATGACCTTTCCCACATTCAGCTAGAGTGACCCTAAGATCCAAGGTGGAATCCTTCGCTCAGCCACATTGGAAGGAGAAGGAACATGAGTTCAAATCCCACCTCTGCTGCTCCTTCTACGTTTGAGGAAGCAAGGTAGCCTTGTGGTTAGTGCTCGGCCTGGAACAAGGCAGTTATTGTGGTTGTTGTTCTGCCATTTCAGTTGTGTCTGACTCTTTTCTTGGCAAAGATAATAATGCACTGGTTTGCCATTCCTTCTCCAGCTCATGTTACAGATGAGGACAAACTCACTCAAATCAAACTCGACTGCAAGTCATGTCATCATTTTCCTGATGTCATGGGCCTCTTCGAGAACAAAGGACAAACAAACACACACGCTGATGAGGAAACTGAGGCAAATAGGGTTAAATGACTTACCCAGGGCCACACTGCTAGTAAGTATCTAAGGCTGGATTTGAATTCTCTCTCTATCTACTCTATCCACTGTGCCCCCTAGCTGCTCCGGATGAGATTCTTCTCTTTCCAGAAGCCAACATTCTCCCATTCTAGAATAAGGCTCTGGAATAAGGCTGTTCAAATCTGGCCTCATTATATTACTATATATAATACATATACACTATAATGTGCTATATTATACATACATATAGACACTATATAATATATATGCTATATACATATCTATCTATATATATATCTATACTATACTATGCTTATTATTACTACTTTCTCTGTGACCTTGGGCTAGTCACTAACCGAGCTGGGTCTCAGTTTCCCCTTCTCTAAGATGTAGGTGCTGGAGCACAGGGCTCTGAGTCTCTCCCAGCCCCACATCCAGGATTCTAAGATCTCCTTCAGGGCCAGCTTCCAGAGCCCAGGATTAACACACTTACACAAGGTTAGAAAGTCCTAGCAAGGAAGGCCAGAGAGTAATTAATGCGGGCCCCTTCAGGCAGATGCCTATCAGGGAAGGGCAAGCGAGATAACCCACGATGGAATTTCTGGGGAGTGTGTTGGAATGCAGCTCTTTTCATTTGAATACAGGTGTTGGCCACATACCCAGGGCCAGGGAGCCTCTGGTTCCAAATCATTACCCTTGGTCCCAGCTCACTAGAAACAAAGCTTTGGCTATGAGCTGAAGGAGACTTTCACAGAAGCAGCTCGGAGCTGGAAGGGCCTTTGGAGGTCACCACGTCCACTCTGGGTCTGAACAGTAATCCTCTCTCCCCAAGGAGAAGCATCGGTGGTGAAAGAGGAAAGAAGCCTAAACAGGGAATTTCCACCAGCCCTGTGTCCGAATTGAGACAGAGACAGACAGAGAAACAGAGGCAGAGAGACAATGAAAGGGGGAGGGGTGCAGAGAGACAGGGTCAGAAAGAGACAGAGACGCAGAACTACAGAATACTCCATAGCCTTGCTTCTGGAGTCAGTCCTGGATTTGGATCCCAGCTCTGGGAGTCCTTGGGCAAGTCCCTGCCTCTCCAGGCCTCAGTCCCCTCATCGGTAAATGGAGCTGGCCTCTGAGGTCCCTTCCAGTTTCAAGGCCATATTCTGCCCCTAAGAGCAACTCACTTTCCAGAGTTATCTAATCTGATCGTAATCACCAGGGGTCCTGCCCGGTGGTAAAAGCCTGGTCAGGGCTGATCACATGTCATGTTACTCTCAATCCCAAAGGAGATGAATTCTGAATGTTACACCCATAAGAAAGGAGTTTGGGGGCAGAGAGAGCTGCCAGTGAGAGAAGTGGGGAAGAGGAGAAGAAAACAAGTAAGCACCTACTATGCGCCAGGCCTTCTGCTAAGGGCTTTACAAACATTATCTCATTTAATCCTTGTACCAACCCTAAGAGGTAGGTGCTATTATGGTTTGCATTCTACAGATACTGGGGCAAACAGCAGAAAAGGTAAGGAAGAAACCACCCTGGGCCAATGGGAAGGAAGAGGTAAAATCTTTGGCTAGGAGTAGGTGACCTTGGATTCAGAATTGTAAAAAAATCCTTGGGACCATCCAGAATAGGCCAAGAAGGCCAGATGAGGTCAGTAAAAAGGATCATTGAGCAATGAACAGTGAAGGGTGAGTTAGTGGCTTTTCCTGTGATGCTTCATTGAGACCCAGGAGCCGAGAGGACAAAGGCTGAGGTGACTTGGGACTGAAGACCAGCCCAACCCATGGAAGCTCAAAGGGCGGAGGCATTCTGAGATCCCAGGGAAGATGAGGTCAAAGTAATTCCTTTGAACCAGAGATTCCCCCACCTGGGCTAAACACCCCAAGGAAGCCAGAGGTAGATGGGTCCACGTATACCAAATAGTCATAGACTTTCTGTGGTCCCAAAGACCTGGGAGGGAAAAAAAAGCAGGTGCCAAACAAAGGTGCTCACTGATAATGGCCAAACAAGTTATGGTACATGGTTGCAATGGAAAAGTATTACTGTATCCCAAGAAACAGCGATGGTGAAAACTTCAAGTCTGGAAAGACGTCTGTGACCAGGAAAATAATACACACAATTCCTTCGCCAATGTAAAGGGAAAAAAGCAAACAAATGGAATGCCTTACAGTGACCTAGCTCAGAAAATATACCATGTACCTCCCTCCTTTCTTTGCAAAGGTGGGGGACTACAGACGTGGAACACGAAATACATGGTCAATCTGCTTCAAGTAACGATGGATGGCTGGGGGGAGGCAGGGATACATTTGGAAATGATATAAAAACAGAAACTATCGATACAGTTTTAAAAGGTGACTAACAGCGGCATCTAAGCTGTCTGGGTTGGGGAGCGAGTGACACCAATGGGATGAAGAAAATACATAATTAACAAGAAACCCGGTGTGAACAGGAGTGGGAGAGGGGGAAGCTCAGGGTGTTCATCGAAGGGACCCCTCAGGTTTGGAAATTTGGGAGGGGGGCAGTTCTGAGCCCCTGGAGGTCCAAGGTGGGCCCAGGCCAAGACAACAGTGAGTCGGGCAATCAAATCTACAAGCATCGAAGGAGCACTACAGTCAGTCTTAACCATTAAGCATCTACTGAGTGCTAGGCACAGTGCTAGGCCCTGAAGATACAAAGATAGGCAAAAGGATGAAGGCCTCAAGCTTACATTCTAATGGGGAGAGCATTACAGATTAAGCTAAATACAAAGTAGATGGAAGGTGTCCCAAAGGGAGGGGGTGCTAGTGGCCGAGGGGCCTGAGAAGGGCCTTCTGAAATGAAACAGGGCTGGAGAAATGGGGAAGTGGAGGAACTGAGGGTGAGACCTACCAATGGTAAGTGAAACAGGAATTCTGAAGTCCCTCGGAGTATGTGTGTGTATGTGTGCGTGTGTGTGTGTGTGTGTGTGTGTGTGTGTAATACAGGCTGTGTGAGCCTCGGTAAGTCACTTCATCCCTTTCAACCTCAGTTTCCTTATCTGCAAAACGGACACACACACACACACACCTTCCCCCTACTTCGTATTTAGCTTAATAGAGACCTACATGCTAACACAACTAGGTGGGGCAGGTGAAGCTCTGGATTGAGAGCACAGAAGACCCGAATTCAAATTCTGCCACAGATAGATACTTAGCGATGTGACCCCGAGCAACTCACTGTACCTCTGTGTATCTCAGTTTCCTCTTTTGTAAAAAGGGGATAATACCAGCTCCTCCCTCACAGGGTCACTGTGGGAGTCAGAGGAGAATCTATGGAAAGAAAGCATTTTACAAACCTTAAAGCATCATACAAATGTCATGAGGATGAGGATGATGATGATTTTGGCTTCCGAAGAGCCGATGGCAAGCCACAATTAACCTCGAGGCCAGAAAGGAAGATGTTAAAAGGGAGATCCAGCTGGAAGGGAGCTCAGAGGACATCTCCCCTGTTGCACAAACAAAATTCTAAGGCAGGGAGAAGAGGAAACCAGGTGCCCGAGGTCAATAGGTAATGAGGGGCAGAACTAGGATTCAAACTCGGGTCCCCCTCTGCCAAGTCCAGGTGAGTGTCAGTCTGGGGGATAAGCATTGGATTTGGAGTCACTCACCCCGGGTTCCAGTCCTGACCCTTGTAACTTCCTGGTGCCGGCACTTGGACCAGTCACCTACCCCATACTTAACGACATTCTATTTCTTTTCTTGAGATCCATCCCATGTCTTTATAGACATCCTTGTGGCCCCTCCCACGAGAAGATCCTTAGGAATAGGGATTGTTTTATTCTTCCTATTTCCACCCCCAGTACCTGGCACAGAGAACGCGCTTAATAAATGCTTATTGAAAGGGCAGATAGGTGGTAAAGTGGTAAAGCCCTGGCCCTGGAGTCAGGAAGACCTGAGTTCAGATCCAGCCTTGCTTACTAGCTGTGTAACACTGGGCAAGTCATTTAACCCTGATTACTAGAGAGAGAGAGAGAGAGAGAGAGAGAGAGAGAGAGAGAGAGAGAGAGAGAGAGAGAAAGAGGGGAAAGAAAGAAGATAGAAGAAGGAAAAAACAAATGCTTAATGATTAATTAACCTCAGTTTCCTCATCTATAAGTGGAATTAACCTTCTTCCCAAGACTTTAGAAGAGGAACTTAGTTAAATGACTAAATGTTACACCTCTTTCTACTACCACTGCCCAGGCAGGCCTGGGGACAGGCTGCTTCTCTAGAGCAGGATCCTCTGGTCCACATGAACACACACACACAGCCAAGCTCCTAGGCTTGCCCAGTGCCGTGAATGGCAAAGGTCATCTCCTGAGCCCCAGAGCTGCCCACCTTCCCTTCCAGGAGGGCTCTGCCTCCTCTGCTCCAGGACCCGAAGTGCCCAGAAGAGAACTGGAGGCAGGACAGGCAAACCATAAGGCCCAAAGGCCACTCCATCCCACATTGTCAAGTCTCCAGTTAGGAAGAGGGGGGTTTGGGGAGGGGGTGGACTGGCTCATGACTTAGGGGCCTAAATAGGACTTGAAAAAAGGGGGAGTCATCAATGCTTTCTGGAGAAGAGCTCTGTGTTTCAGCACCCACGCTATTTTAAACAGAGTTCAAACACCTAAATGCTTTGGTTTGTAACTACACACAGCAAGAGTGTGGATGAAGCTAATATTACCAGGTCTACAGTCATCTTCCTAGCTTCAAACCCAACTTTTCTAAGAGTTAAAGCCAAAGGGCCCTTAAGAGATCACTGAGCCTTGGGGGCTTTTAACATGAGGACCATGCCTCTCCCCTTCCCCTACATCCTCAGAGAGGTTCCAGGGGAATCTGTGAACATTGATGGGAAAATAATTGTTTTTGTTCAGTTGACTTTCATGACCCAATCTGGGGTTTTCTTAGCAGAGATATTGGAGTGGTTGGCCATTTTCTTCTCCAGCTCATTTTACAGATGAGGAAACTGAGGCAGACAGGGTTGAGTGACTTGCCCAGGGTCCTGCAGCTAGTAAGTGTCTGAGGCTGGATTTGAACTCAGGAAGATGAATCTTCCTGCCTGCAGGTATAGAGGGCTCTACCCACTGAGCCACCTTCCCTTACCTTTAAGTGAAAATGAACAAGTCCTTTATTTAAAAGCCTGATTCCGGGATGGGGTTCAGAGGCTCCCACCAGCCCAACAAAGAGGTCCAATGCACAAGAAAGGCTGAGAAGGCCTTGATGTAGCTCCACCCTCTCATTTAGCTGGGGAGAAAGCCAGGAGAGGTGAGTGATTTGCTGCCTCAGCTCACACAGCAAGGGAACCAGGTCTTGTCCCCAAGTCTTTATAAGGACCCAGGTTTCTTTGCCACCTGGGTTTTCCCCTCATATAAAATGGAGCCAATCAGGCCAGGTCACAGGTATGAAAAATTGGGATTCCCTCAAGCCACGACCAGACAATCCTCTTCCTTCTGAACCGCTCCCAGGGGCTTCGATCCCCCAAAAGGACAGCTCCACAGTGAGTCAGTCGGGGGAGAAGACATTGCTAATTAACAGGTCTCCAGCCCTTCTGTGCCACAGTCTTTATTTTTGGCAACTTGAAATCCAGGGCAGATGGATTTCTTCTGTTGTGGTAGGGCTGGGAAAGAGAGAGAGACAACACCATAAACCCCAAACTCGGGCCCCTTGCTCATGAAGATAGGGCACCAGCTCTAATTCAGACGTGGCATGGTATCTGGTCCTCCGGCCAGAGATGTGGCATACCGCAGCTGGTCAAAATCCTGATGTACTGAGAGGGGAAAAAAAATGGGGGGAAATCTCCCAGCTCTTGGTTCTTTAAAAGCCCATTTCTCAAGGTCCCACGGACAAATCCAACCCTTGGTAAGTCCATCTGAACCTCTATTGTACTTCCAGCAATTTCTGTCACTTTGTGTTCAGTCTTTCCTTCCTTTCCTCTCTGTGACCAGCCCTGTCTCTATCTCTATATCTGTCTCTGGTCGGGGTGAGGGTGGGGGAAGGGCTCTGTCTCTGGGAGTCTGTCTTGGGTGGGGGAGCTTTCCTTGGGAAGGGTCTCTGCCTGTGTCTGTCTGTCTGGGGGGGGTCTCCATCTCTGTGTCTGGAAATCTCTGGCTGTTTCTCTGTATCTCTGGGTCTCAACACCCAATGCTCACTGAAAAGTCTTGCAACAATCAGCCAATCGATACCAACAAGAATTTACTAAGGACCTACTATGCGCCACGCACGGTGCTAAGCTCTTGGGGCACAAAGACAAAAGGCACCTGGCTAACTTCCCATGGACATAGAGTTCTAGAATGCCTCAGAAGACACGTCTATGAAGTTGAGACATCTCTCAAAGTGGGCATCTGGGCTTCCCTAGCATAGCAGGAGCTTAGGACCTCCCCAAGGCAGCCCACTCCCCTCTTCCTTACATCAAGCCTAAAACTGGAAGAAGACAGCCTTGACCTGGGCCTTGAAGAAAGGAGGAGACGACATTGACAAAGCAGACTGCTTATGCTACCGTATCATGGTGCAGGATAAAACATTTTGAGGGGGGCCTTGAGAGTCAGAGCACAATCCCATCAAGATGTCAGTGAAGAAAAAGACACCTAGGGAGGTGAGATGATTAGCCCAAAGTCACCCAAATGATAATTGGCAAAGTCAGGATTTGAACTCAAGTTCTGTGACTCCAAATCCAATTTACTTCCAGTTCTACGACTCAGTCTTCCCTAATGCACAGGAGAGGAGAGACCTTCTAGACTGGGGGAACGGTATTAGGAAAGGTACAGAAGGAATAAATGTCGGGTCTTGGGAGAAATAATAAGAGAAATGGTCTACCTTGAGAAGACATTCCATCGTAATCTAACGAAAACTTCTAATCCTGGGTGGGGAAGGAGAAACTCAGTTTCCCCTACAGGCCACTGTTGAACAAAGCCTATAAGTAGCTGCAAGGGGCCTGGGCCACAATCTAGAAAGACTCCAAAGTGGAGTTAAAACGGGCCAGATCAAGAGCTCCTCTGGCTCTCTGAACAGGCGGCTATTTTCAGCTACAAAAATTACAGCTTTTTAAAAAATGTGGTTGTTTGAAGTGAGGGCTTAATTACTTACACGGCTAGATTGGAGGGTGCCTTGCCTTTGGGGTTTCCGATTTTATCTCCACCAGGACAGGAGGTGAAAATGAGAAAGTCTAGGACAGGAGCCCATTAGCATCTGGCTGGGCTTGTGAGGCGGCTCTTCCCTCCCGAAAGAGGTCTGGTCCAAACGCAAGGCATTCAGAAACACGTGGCCATCTGGCACTGCCCACTGGGGCCGACTACAAGGGGCCTGAGAGCTCTTAAAAGGGGAAGAGCATGAATCAGGATGGGGACCTGGGGCAAAGGGCTCCTGTGAAATCACTCCTGTGAATTCCCTGCAACTGTAGGGAAGGGGAGAATGACAGAGCCAGACTGGGGAGGGATCTCAAAGGCTGTCTGGTCCAAAGAGTGGTCCTTTTATAGATGAGGAGGTCCATCGGGCTTTCCCTCACCCAGGCTCAACCCACTGGGCCAGAATCAGCCCAAACCTCTTCCTTCTCCCTCCATCTGTGATAATGGGGGTCCCTGACTCAGTCTCTCTAAGTGAATAACTGTCTCTAGGTCCCTTAACACCCCATATTCACTGAAGAGACTTGGAATAAGCAGCCAATCCTGTATCAAGCATTCACCAAGCACCTACTAAGAGTCCATGCCTTGCCAATTCTACTGACACAGTACTTCTCACATCCTGACTCTCCTCCTTATTCATACGGCCCTCAACATTACTCCCCTGGACTTTTATAACAGCCCCCCTCTCTCTATAGCGGCTTCTCTCTCCAAGTGATCCTCTACAGAGCCACCAAATTGACACTCCTAAAGCACGGGTGACTGTGTTACTCCCCAGCTCAAAATCTTCAGTGGCTCCCTGTTGCCTCCAGGATAAAATACAAACTTCTCAGCTTGGCGTTTAATATCCTGTACAAAGTAACTCCCACTAACACGTCTAGGTCTGTTTCCCTTCCCTTCCTTTCCCTTCCCTTCCCTCACTCTCCGGTCTGGTCAGAGCAGCTTGCTGGATGTCCCAGATACAACAATGCTGTTCAGCGGGGAAGCACTCTGGCTCTGGAGTCAGAGGAACCAAGTTCAAATGTCACTACCTGTGTGAGCATGGGTAACTCACCTCCCCCCACCCCAGGGCTTCAGTTTCTTCATCTGCAAAATGACAGAGATGGACTGAGTGGCTTCTGAGGCCCTTTCCATCTCAGGAGCTATGATGCCACGAACAGCCATCCATCTTCCGTCTTCTTCCCCCATTCCCCGAATGTGCTCCCCCTCCTCACGGCCGACGCCAAGAATCCCTACCCTCCTTCACAGCACATGGCTCAGCCACCACCTCTTACACAAGGTCTTTTCTGATTCCCCCCACAGCCTGGATATTAGTGCTCTCTTGGGTTTTTTTTTTCAATTGTTTCATTCCTTTAAAAAAAAAAAGAATGCTCCATTCCTTCCTTCATGGAAGAGTTTGGGGGGCTTATGAGTGTGTAATATTACATATACTGCCAAACACTGTTGATAGGTTGGTTGACTTTGCTAAATTGCTTGACCCAGATATAAATGTAAGATAAATAACAAATAAATATAATAATAAATAACATTTATTAATTTAGTTTAATTTAATAAATATAAATAGATATAAAAATATCTCTGTTACAAATGTTAGCTAAGGGATAGGTGGGGGATATATATATGTATATATATTCAGAAATGAATCTGATTAAAAAAAGAAATGACATCAAAAATTTTAAGTGGAAAAAAACGGTGCTCAAAAATATTGCCGCCCCATCTTGCCATTCCCACATGAACTTATTTGATTCTGACAACAATCCCATGAGGTGGGTACTATTATTACCACTGGGTCTATTAGTGGGTTTCCCCCAACACAGACACCATCTGACAAAGTACAGCTGAACAAAACCAAACCAAAACCAAAACCAACCATGGGACACATGTGACAGCATACGCCTTCTTCTGAAATGTGCCCCCTTCTACAGAGAAGAGGGAAGACTTGTTTCATCCCCTGTTCTTCTGTCTCAACTGCAATTTCTTTGCGTTAGCTTCTGCATTTACCCCAAAGAGAATGCAGACACTGGGGTACAGAATGATGGGGATTCTTTGCTGACCCAAGCTTAGCTAAGCACAGTGCCTGGCACATGGTGGGGAGCATGGAGGAAGGGGTGTCTGGTCCTGGATTCCATGGGGCCACAGAGAACTCGGGGCTAGGAAATGCCCTCTAACAATGCTGATTCAGCAACAGGGCTAGGACTTGGAGAGGCGTCTGGGCACAGAGCAGCTAAAAGCCCAAGTCAACAAGCCAGCGGGAAGCAGGAGCTAGAGGTGAACTTGGGTCTTCCAGAACGACAATCCTGTGTACAGTAAGCACTCGATAAATGTTTGATGACTTAACCAAAGCCAGAGCTTTCTGACTCCACCAACCTGTACTGAAAGAATAATTGGTCTTTGGCTAAAAAAAAAATGTATAGGGGGAAGAGCAATTAGAGTTAATATACTGAGGCTTCCTAAATGCCTCTGGTCTCAAAAAGGAACTCGGCAGACAGAGCACCGTCCAAGCCCACAGAGAGAATGCACACTCCTCATTTATTATCCCTAGCCCAGGAATGCCAACCTCTCGACTTAAAGTTACAGCAGCCTAATCTACCCACGGACTGTACCCACCCCCAAACCTCCAGTTAAAGCACCCAAATCCCCTGGATTTAGAAAGGAAACAAACAAGGCAGTCACACTGTTTACCCACAGCTGAATCCAAACTGCTTCCTTATACCAGGGTACCCCAATACAGATGCTCATGGGAGTGTATCTGGAAAGCCAGGGCTGGGATGGGCACCCAAGCAACAACTAATTCCCCTCTGTCTCCCAGCAGACCGGACTTGAATCTCCACCCCTGCCCCTGCCCCAGGTCCTTCAATTCTCCAAAGCCCTCCCCATCCCCTGGCATGACCTGGCTTTCCTAGTGAGTGGGAGAGTGAGGCCAGAAGGACAGAGCTGAGCTCATTCAGTGGCCTGGCAGGAACTCTGCTTGGAGGTGCCCTACTTCTCTCCATCCCTTCAACTGGGCACGGCCACGCAGCCCAAATGCCCAATGCCACAGAAGGTTCTTTGTTCTAGGAAGAGCCTCTGGGGTCACCAGCAACAGTCCTCAAAAGCCACAGTGAGAGGGGAAAAAGAACAACTCTGGGTTTGAGGTGCCCGATCCCGGCCCTGACCCCCTTCCACCAACCCGGCTTCCATTGCTCTGACCCTCTGCTCATCCATCCTCTTCTGAAAGGCTGGGACTCTGCAGCAGCCTATGGCCTCAGAGCCCTGGCTATGGTCAGAAAATATAAGCTCTTCCAGGCTACTAGGAGTCTGCTAGGTGAACGGCTGCCAGGGATAACAGATGAAGGGCTGGAAGAGACCACAGAGGCATGTATCCCACACTCCTTCATTATTGAGATGAGGAGACAGAGATCCAGAGGACCAAACCCCTGCCCAATATTACACAGGTGGTAAATTTTGGAGGCTGTATTAGAAACCAAGTCATCTGACTCGCCAACCTGTGCTCTCTCCTCCCCATGATACAACACTAGGCCGAATGAGAACAGGCGATTTTTTTTAAAGTCACAATTCTCTCTTGCTATAGCCCTGTTTCCTTTGAGCTTGATTTCCAATGAACCCTGCACCCTCATGGACAGGGGACTCTGGGGACCAAAGCACAAGGAAGGATTTTTATCTCTGGGTCCTGGTCCAAGAGCCGGTGATAAAAGAGATTTTTCTAAAGACCTGAACATTGACCCAAAAGAAAGAGGAAGCCAGGGAGAGAGAGCCTCCCAATCAAGTTAATGCAGCTGCTTGCACTAGAATATGCAGATAATGAAGAAAATCTCTTCTTGGTTCAAGGAGGAGAAATCTGGGCAGAACTGAACACCTACTCTGGAACAGTCCCGAATCCCTTCCTAATTTACTTATTCATCCCCTGTGGGTCTTTAATGCAAACAACTAACTTTAGGCCACTCATGCTAAGACCTGAAGCTCACTGAGCAGACATACAAGAGGGACAAAAAGCCCAAACATAAGCTTTGAGATTGTTTTTATTAGATTGTGAATGTTTCATTTATACTAGTTTTAACTCTTCTAAAAGGAGGGTGTCTGTGGCACAAAACACCCAGGTTGAGAGAAAGAAGCGAGGCATAAGGGGTTCACATTTCACTTGGGTGAAGGAACCTAGGAAAAATCCCTCAAAGGTTTAGCACCAATTCCCCATATTTGGCTAGGTGGTACAGTGCCCAGCCTGAAATGAGGAAGCCACATCTTCCCCACTTACTAGCTGTGTGACCCTGGGCAAGTCACCTAGTCCTATTTGCCTCAGTTTCCTCATCTGTAAAATGAACTAGAGAAGGAAATGGCAAACCACTCCAGTATCATCTTTGCCAAGAAAACCCCAAATGGGGTTACAAAGAGTTGGGCATGCCTGAAAACAACAACCACCCCATGTACAAGCCACAATGCAGCAAAGAAAAAAAAATATCCAAGCCTAATAATCGCCAGCATGTATTTTATTTTATGCATTTAAAACCTTATTCTGAGAAGGAGGCCACAGGCTTCAGCAGGCTACCGCCAAAGGGGTCCAGGACACCAAAAAGGTTTAAAAGCCTGAGTTTAGACAGGGATAATCCACAAAGTCCACAGCTCACAGACTGGCTGTCGTATTCAGCCCTCCCTGGTATCCCAACAGGATAACGATGCATTAGTCTCATGATCCTAATGGCTCTGCAGTGGACACATTAGCAAGTTCAGGCCCAGTCCAATAGGGTAGTTAAAGGCTGGCTGGCCACAGTGACTTCAGGACTGCTTGGCCACCAAACTGCAGAGTGCTAGGCAGAACATCAGAAAGGAAATTAATAAATAACTTGGTTCCCAGAAAACATGTGCTGAACAGATACAGAAGCCTTTCCCCACCCTCTCTAAATGATGTTTGGAACAAATCTCTAAACAGGAATTTCCAACCACTTAGGAGCAGTCAGACTTGAGAGGAATCTCGGAGACCATCAAATCCAACCCGCCGATATTATAGCTGATGAAACTGAGGCCCAGAGAAATGAAGTAACTTGACTAGGAACACAGATCCTCTAAGTACCTGAATAGGACCACACAGCTAGAGTCTGAGATGGGATTTGAACTCAGGTCTGGATGACTCCTCAGACTAGTCCCCTATCTACTCAACCACCCCTTGAGGCTCTTGAGGGGAATAGAGAGGAAGGGGAAGACAAAGAGAACGTTGTCAGTTTTTTTTTTCTTCCCCACTCTTAATGAAAACACATTTGAAAATGAAAATCTGAGTGAGCTGGAGGAAAAATGAATGTAGCGGGTGTAGACGGATTCAAGAAACCTGAGTGATGTTTGACTGCCCCCCTTTTTTCCCCTTCTGAACCCAACAGGGATGAGCAAAGAAACATGCCTCAGTGTCCTCAGAAGGATAAGATGGGATGGTGCCCACGGGTGCCCTAGACCAAAGGATGAGAGGTTTAGAGCTAGAAAGATTCTTCAAGGCCACTGAGTCCAACCCCCTCATGTTACAGATGAGTCAACTGAGGCACAGATTAAGAGACCCGCCTGCCCAGGCAGGATTTGGATGTAGGTCTTCACAACTGTGACTTCAGCACCCATCTACTATATCACAATGCCTCTCATAATAAAAATCTATCCTTTGTAAAGCATTCATGAAACCCTGTAGAAAGCTGCACTGAGAGGTAGTCAGCCCCCCATCACTGGAGGGCTTTAGATAGAGACTAGATGACCACTTGCGGGGAGACATTGTAGAAGGGATCCTCAACCAGGCCCAGGGGGGATTAGGCGACCCTTGAGGTTTCAACTCTGAGATCCATTACTCCCCTTCATGTACACTACAGGTCCAGCCAATATGACCTGGTTGTTCCTCGAACTCAACATTTCCATCTCCCACCCCCAGGCCTTTGCCTTGGCTGTTCCCCACACCTGGTATGCACTCCCTCCTTACCTCCACCTCTCAGAATCCCTTACTTCCTTCCAAACTCAGCTCAAATACTACCTTCTCTAGGAGTCCCTTTCTGATCATCCTGGTTGCTAGTACTCCCTCCCTCCTAAAAATGCCTTGTATTTATTTCTTATATACCTGTGCATGTTCATACCATTTCCCCTCAGTAGAGTGTAAGCTCCTTGAAGGCAGGGACAGTTTGATTTTGTCTTTGTATACACTTCACAAAATGCTTGTTGATTTCTTGATACTCATGGTCTCTTCTCTACCCTAAGAATCCAGGCCACTCACTACAGGATCAGAAGGCGTTACTGTTACTGAGCCCTGAACCAACCTGTGGGTCCTAAAAGGAGCTGCAAGGTACCTGGGGGTGGCCAGGATCCTCAGGCTTATGGGTTGTCTCTTGGAGAGAAGGGGGAGGAAAAAAAGGAAAGGAGGGAGGACAGGAGGAGAGGGGAGGGGGAAGGGGAAGGGAAGAGGAAGAGAGGAAGAAGGGGAGAGGGGAGAAGGAGGGGAAGACAGGATGGGAGGAGAGAGGGGGAGGGGAGCAGTTTTCTTCTCCATTTAGCTCCAGATTGCTCCCAGGTGTGTGCAAGCCTGAGAATTTTAATAGGGGCAATGAAGCCTGTGTGCCTGGCAGCCTCACTCTGCCCCAAGCTGTCTTTACCAGCTGCTGATGCTGGCTGAGGGTGAAGGGCGTGTGTGTTGGGGGGGGGGTAGTACCTCCCTACCCAGAGTCCTTTTCCCCGGGGGTAACAAAGCCTCCCTTTACACCTCTGGCAGTGCCCCCTCCCCCAAGCAGCTTTAAATTTAGCCCTGATGCTTGAGACACCTCCTGGGCCCCCTTCAGGGGAACTGACTCGGCAGCTAATTCCCAGGCTCCGAGACAGCTCAGAAAACACACCAGCCACTTTCTTGTGACACTGATGTTTGCAATCCAGTGAGGCTGAGCTAACTTGCGAGCGAGCTCGCGCGCGCGCGCGCGCGCGCGCGCGCACACACACACACACACACACACACACAAACAAACAGGAAGACATGAAATCTCATTTGAAAAAAAGTCTGTCTGGCACAAGGGGATTTTTTTTCCTACCTCCCCCCCCTTCCCCCTGTACTTTTTCCTTTCCTCCTCCTTGCTGACTCACCTCACCCACCACCATCTATTGGCCACTTTTCTCCTACCCAGATGATGGGCATGGTGATCGTTTGGTTTTCTGGGTGTAAAGAGATGAACCCTGGCACTTACACACTCTGTGACCCCGGCCGGGTCATTTCAGAGCCTCAACGTACTCATCTGCAGAATGCGGGTGATGCTTGCTCTACGTGGGCCTCCATCTCCTCACCTGTAAAATGGGAGCACTGGACTAGATGGCCCTGGGAGATCCTTCCAGTCGAAGTTTTGGGGGGTTGGAGGAGAAGCTGTGAATGCTTGTTAGCAGAGAGAATCTTCCTGATGTTTGCAGACAGGCTGTGGCCTCTGTCTCTGGCCTTTGCCCAGGAGATGTAGCCTAAGGAATTCCCACTTATAACATTCAAGATTTATGTTTCTCTTGGAGGGATCAAAGATCAAAGACGGGAAGGATCCCAAAGCCCCTCTAATCTAGCCCCCTCATTTAACCAGCCAGGAAAGGGAGAGGGGCCCCAAGGAGGCTGAGAGACTCATCCACGGTCACACAGGTATTAAATGTCAAAGGAACCAAGGTTTGCCCACTAAAAACCAGAGCTTTGCTGCGGCTTGTACAGAAAAGGGTGGGGGTGGGGGGAGAATAAGGCAAGGGAGGACACCCTAGTCCAAAGAAAACCACCCCCACCTTTTACATTATCCATTTCTGCCTGGGCCCCTTCCATTCTTCTCACTCTCTTCCCCCTCCCTCTTTTCTCCCCCTAAGAGAACACATCTGTGATAACCTCTACATGACTTTTATTCAAATGAGAAAACACTTTCCTGTTGGTTGGGAAAGAACCCACTAGGTTATAAAGGGAAGCAGGTTGAGTCAGTAAGAATGAGCTTGTCGGTTGCATAACATCATGTTTTTTTAAGGAAGTCAGACCCAGGGGTTATCATCCCAATGTCAGAGTCTTGGCCAGCCAAGCTGGTCAGATTGGGGGTGGGGGGCCAGGGAGGGCCAGTGGGGGTACCCCTCCCCCTCCTATCTCAGCCTCCAATGATCAGCGGCACACACAGCCCCCTTCTACACCTCTTAGCTGGTCAGGAGAATCAAAGGCCTGCTACGCGCTGGAGAGATGGGCTATCCATTAGCATCAGGTGAGCTTAATAAGTGACCTGGTGTGTTTGCAGCCCAGGCTGAAGGCTCCATCCTATTAGCTCAGAGACCAAGTCTCAGCTAAATGCCCCGATCCCCAATGTCTAAAGCTAGAGACATCTCTACCCTAGACCGAATCTGGGCCCTCCTCATCTAATCAAGAGAGTGGGCTGGATGAAATGCTTCACACACTGCCCCAAGGCCACAGAGCCTATGTATGCTGGGGGCCTGGCTAGAAGTCAGTTTAATCCAGCCAACACTTATTATGCACCTACTAAGTACAAGGCAATGTGCCCCTGGATCCCATCTAGGACTCAGCCCCAGAGATCACAGAGCTGGAAGGATCTTCGGCAGCCCTCCAGAGTCCACCCCAAACCCTTGAGGCATCCCCACTGTTAGAGATATCCAATAAGCGTCTGTCAGTCTCTGCTTGGCAGCCCACTCAACATGCGGATGGCCTAAATTACTAGGAAGTTTCTCTTAGGCTCGAGCCTAACTGCTGTCCTGGGTCCTCTACATAGGATAGTTCAAGTATGCGAATGCATCTATCAAGTCCCCCCTTTAGGTTTTGCCTGATTCCATATGTAGAATTGACATCATATTGCTTGCCTTCTCAGTGGATAGTGGTAACGGGATCTTACTGAACCAGTCTCTAAAATCATGATTCCCTTCTCAATAGAGATGGGGTGGAAGGGAGGGAGAGAATTTGGAACTCAAAATTTTTTTTAATGTTAAAAATAAATAATAAATTTATAAAATCCACCCCCCCCCATCTCCTCCCCAGGCTACTTATCCCCAGTTCCTTTAAACAATCCTCATGATTAATAATAGTGGCTGTTCACTTGTGTTCAACTCTTTGTGACCCCATTTGAAGTTTTCTTGGCAAAGATACTGGCGTGGTTTGCCATTTTGTTCTCCAGCTCATTTGATGGATGGGGAAACTGAGGCAAACAGAGTAAAGTGACTTGCCCAGGGTCACACACCTAGTTAGCATCTGAGGCCAGATTTGAATTCAGGGAGAAGAGTCTTCCTGATTCCCGGCCCAGCGCTCTATCTACTGCACGACCTAGCTGCCTAATAACTGCATTTATATAGCACCTACTGCATGCCAAGTTCTGGGTTAAGCACTTTACAAATACTCTCACATTTGAGCCTCATAACCCCTCTGGGAGGTAGCTGCTATTATTAACCCCATTTTGCAGTTTGGGAAATTGAGGCAAACAGGGATTAAGTGACTTGCCCAAGGTCACACAATTATTAAGCATCTGGCTCCTGGAAGGGAGGAAAGGGAGGAAGGAAAGGATTCTCATGAAGCAAGTGTCTATTAATTGAAAGTGCATAGAATTGGGAGCCTTGGCTTTGAGAACCTGACCCTGACCTCCCTGCACCTGTTTCTTCACCTGAAAAACTGTTTGATAATATTTATATCACTCACCTTATCAGATTTGTAGAAGGTGAAGGAGGAAGGGTTGGGTTGTGTGGGAACTCCCAGGGTGGAAATGCCCTCCACCAATGCAGACCTGGGAGATCTTAACAGGATCATGAGGCCTGGAGCTGGGAGGCCCATGCCTGGAATGCTCTGCCTCCCTCCTCATTCCCAGCCTCTTAGAATTCCTGGCTTCCTTTAAAACCCAACACAAACATCACCTTTAGCAGGGAAAGAGACTCAATTCAAACAACCCTTCCGTAGGAGGACCTTCCCTGTGCACTGCCTCCACCCCACCCCCATCTGCTAGAGCAGTCCCCTCTGCGGGTACCTTCCATCCAACCTCTGTATTTTCCTACATGTTCCCTGAAGGTAAGCTCCTTTTGAAGCTAAGAGGCAAGGATTCCTGTTGGGGTTCAGCCTTTCTCTGCACCCGCAGGCTCGGCACAGTATGTGGCAAAGAGTCAACCTTTAATAAATGCCTGTGGATTGGTTAAAGGTCATCTAGTCTAAGCCCTGGTTCTGCAGATAAAGGAGCAGGTGATCCACTTAAAGTAACCTCAGGCACCAAGCAGGAGATCACCAGCTTTGCACCCTATGCCTGCTCTCAAGGACCTCCCAATCCAATGTGAGACAACATGCAAACTATTATGGACAAACAAGATATATACAGGAATCGATAAAAGAAAGGCATTAGCATTTTAGGAGGCTGGGGTTGCAAAAAGCTGGATTTTAGCTAGGACTTGAAGGAAGGCAGGGAAGCCTGGAGGACAGCACTGCAGGATTGGGGGACAGTCACTGAAAATGTCCTAAGGGACAACGTCTTGTAGGAGGAAGAGCAAGGAGGCCAGTGTCACTGCATTGTAGAGAAAAGGGAATCAGGGGAGGGTTGAATTGAACTTCCAAAAAAATTATCATTTGTTTTGAATATTTTTTTGAGTTCCAAATTCCCACCCTCCCCTCTTCCCCACCCATTGAAAAGCCAAGCAATATATTAATTATACATGGAAAATCATGAAAAACATTTCCATGTTAGTCATGCTGCAAAAAAAAAAAAAGAAAAGAAAAGAAAACAAAGTAAGGTTCAATCTGCATTCAGAGTTCATCAGTACTCTCTCTGGAGGTGGATAGCATTTTTCATAAGTCCTCTGGAATTGTCTTGGATTACTGGATTGCTGAGAACAGCTAAGTCATTCACAACTGAACATCATTACAATATTGCTGTTACTGTGTACAATGTTCTGCTGCTGCTGCTCACTTCACTTTGCATCAGTTCATATAAATCTTCCCAAGTTTTTCTGAAACCATCCTGTTGGTCATTTCTTATAGCACAACAGTACGCCATCATGATCACATACCACAACTTGTTCAGCCATTTGTCAACTGATGGGTATCCCCTCAATTTCCAAGGTTGAAATGAATGTGATGGGACCTAGGAATTCTCAGAGGCAGAGGTGAAGAGGGGCTGTATCCCCAACATGGGTGATAGACTGTTTGAAAAGACTAGAGATGAAAAGCTACATATGGCTGTATGGCAAGTGGGCCAGCCTGGTAGCTCTTTATAGGGCATATCCAGAGTAATGTGTAATAAGCCTGGAAAAGGAGATTGGAGCCAGATTGTGAAGGACTCTGCAAGCCAAAGGGATTTATATTTGATCCTAAGGATAAGAGGAAGAATTTATATAGTACCTACTATGCGCCAGGCTCTAGGCTAAGCACTTTACAATACTCTCACATTTAGGCCTCATAACTACTTTGGGAGGTAAGTGCTATTATTAACCTGCAGGGGGATGGCCTGGTCAAACCTGTGCATTTAGGAATATCACAGCAGCTGAGGGAAGGGCAGTTTATGAAAGGGAGGGAATCTGGCCAAGGAGACCAATGAGGAGTCTAACACAATAGTTCAGAATCTCACTGGGTTTTTATGAGAAATCAAATGAAATTCACAACAGATGAAGGCAGAAATCAAAGGAAACTGTCAGCCATTACACACCAACAAAACTCAAGACTTAAATGAATATTTATGAAAACATCTAGTTCCCAGATTAATAGAACAATGGGGAACTTAAAACCGCCCAATTTCAGAAACAGAAAATGAACAAGTCAGAAATGAACTCTCAAAGGGAAAAAAAAAAACCAACCACCACCCACCCTGGGCCCAGGTAGATTTACAAGTAAATTCTGTCAAGTTCTAGCAATAGGGTCAGAAGAAATTAATTGAAGGAATAAATATAGGGAAATAAGAGACAACATTACTTCTATCTGGAGATAATATGATAGATTAGAGAATCCTGGAGATCCAACAAAAACATTAATTGAAACAATTAGTCATTTCAGTAAAGAAGTCGAATAAGAAATCAACCCCATGTAATAAGGCTTTCTGCATGCTACTAACAAAACTCAAAGAGTTGTTGTTGTTTTTTTAAATTCCATTCAAAATAGTTACAAAAATGTGTGAGATCTCTGGGAATTAATCTCTCAAAATGCAAAACTCTCTTTACAGAAATAAATAGGGACTGGCTGGAAACTGGCACTTGATTGGTAGAGGGGACTCCCAGTGCAGGTCAGCACCTCCTCGGTAACTTAAAAATCTTAAAAAGAGGATCAAGGGCCTTGACAGGTCAAGTGACTTGGCCAGCGTGGCCAGTATGTGTCAGAGGTACATTTGAACCCAGGTCTTCCTGGCTTCAAGGCTGGCTTTCTATGTACTTTAAAGTGCTTCGCCAACCTTAAAGCGCTCTATAAATGCTATTACTGTTGTTTATTATTTGTTATTGTTTTATTAATATTATTATAATACCACACTTCCTCTTACTTTATGGAACTGGATAAAATAATAATGAAGTCAATGTGAAGGTCCTGCTCAGGAGAAATTATGTTTTTTAAAGTAGGAATAAAGGACTGAGCACTGCTGCAGTAATCACCAAAACTAATTAGTGCCAGTTAAGAAAACAGCAAAAATTGACCAATGGAAAAACTTGGTAAGCAATCGAACACAGCAGCCTAGTGGTCGATAAACCTGGAGATTAAGTACCAGGTCTCCTCCTCTGACAACAACTGTTGGGAAAATTGGAAAAGCAGCTTGGTAGAAATTCAGCTTAGACAAACACCATGGAATATAAGCAGTTCCCAATAAATACTTGACCTAAAAATTCACAACGATGCTACGATAAAGAAGAGAATAAATGAAGGAACTTTTCACAGCTAATGAGAAGGCAGGGGCTCTCAACCTAGAGTTGGTGAGCATTTGAAAAAATACTTTGATAACCATATTTCAATATAATTGATTTCCTTTGTAATCTGAGTATCTTGTGTCAATGCACTTAATCTTTTAGCATTTTTATGTATTTCCAATACAATTGATTTCCTTTGTAATCCCATATATGTTTAAAGTTTTATATTTAAAAAAACATTATTCTGAGGCGTTCATAGGCTTTACCAGACTGCTAAAAGGGGCCCAGGACATATAAAAGGTGAAGAAGCCCTGTTTTGGGAAATGAATTTTTAACTAAACAAGGAATGGAAGTGATCACATAATATATAAAGGGCCTTGCTGAACATATAAAATCGAAAAGCCTTTGCATAAACAAAATCAATGCAGCTAGAATTAGAAGAGCACAGGCAAAAAAAAATCTTTGCAGGAATTTTTTGATAAAGATCTAATAGCTGAAATATAAATATATATACATGTAATACAGAGTGTGTATATATTTATAGATATACCATATCTATATCTATCTACATAGAGCATATATATTCATAGTTATATCTATATTTGCGTAGGCAGACATAGTATATTTATAAATATATATAGATATAAATGTATAAATGGATACATGAAAACATTTATATATTATGTGCATATACATATATACATGCATATATTCATATACACACACTACATATATATCAATACAAACAAAAGCTGTTTCACACAGGCAGTTTTCCAAAGAAGAAATGCAAGCTGTCAACAACCATATTAAAAAAAAGCTCCAAATCTAATGATTTGATAATGAGAAACTTCACCTCACACTCAAAAAGGCACATGTGATAAAAAGAGGAGAGTGACTTAGGGAGGTGATGTGGGGGGAAGACAGGCATGCTAATTCCCTGCTAGTGGAGCTGTGAATTGGTCTACCAAATTCTGGAAACAAAACTGGGATTAGACCCCCAAAATCACCAAATTGTCCATTACCCTTTGACCCAGCTATAACACTCTCAAGGTAACAGCCCAAGGAGGTTAAACAGAAGAAAAGGTCTTAAAAAATGCAAAAAATATATATTGACAGCAGAATTTTTCATGGGATGGACAATACAGTGGGTGCCCATCAGTTGGGTCATACTGACTAGTGGCGGTGTGAGAAGGTAATGGATTATTTATCTCCCTAGAGAATTACGAAGGTGAGGAACTTGGAGAAAAAAGGGAAGATGTGAATGAACTGATATAGAGCTAGTAAACAGAACCAGGAGAACAATTTACATGGGAACAATGTAAAAGAAAACAGTATTGAAAGGACTTTGGAATTTGGATCCAAGCCATGACTCAGGATGGAGGCACCTCCCTCAGGGGGGTAAACTTGATTTGTTTTGTTTGATTATATTTAGTTGTTACAGGGAAGAGGTTCATTAGTGGAAAATAATAGTAGCTAGGGTTTTTTCAAGCATCAATTTAAAAAAAATTAAGTGCATAAACCACAGAAAAGACCCAATGCGAGGACAGGAAAGTACTCTGTCACCATAATGGGCTATGTGAGTTATTAATAATAACAGTATTCTAAGCCAGAACTGGGACTAGGCAGGCAGCTGCTTAGAACATATAGATGGGAGGAGGAGAAATCCAAGTTTAAACTTTTTAATATCCTGCTTTTAATAAGCAAAGAAGTTTTTAGGCCACAAAATTCTGCTCTCAGTAACGCCAGTCTTTACTTTGTAATAACCCAAAACACCAAAAACAGTGACTATGCAGGAGAGAAGATATGGGTCTCAAGCTTGTATGGGGCAGCTAATGCTCTGACTTGAGCTGGGTAAAAGCCCAGAGCATAGAAAATACATCATTTTTCTTGTTCTGTTCCAAAGGATGGAATCTACTGGGAGAAAAAGAAGAAAGGGGTAAGAAGTAGACCGCATGAGATCAGGCACCTCATGAAACTCTTCTCTCTCACCTAGGCCCAAAGTTAGCCCCTTTCGCTCACCATCAAGACGTTCCATCATCCCATTAGTCAGAACTATCCCTCATGCAAGAAACAGGTAGAATTCCCCTCTCAGGCAGGCATCTGAAAGCATTTTATAGACCTTCAAGCGCTAGTTATAAAACTGCCAGAGATTATTACTCAAAGTTTGGAGCTATGTCAAAGGCCCCAAAGGGAACTCCGAGGCCATCGAGCCCAGGGACTCTTCCATCTTTCTTGGGTCATGAAGCCCTTCTCAGAACCATGGATATTTTTTTTTGGAGGGGGGAAGGCAGGGTAATTGGGGTTAAGTGACTTGCCCAAGGTAACACAGCTTGTAAGTATATCAAGTATCTGAGGTCAAATTTGAACTTGGGTCTTCCTGACTCCAGGGCAGGTGCTCTGCTCACTACACCACCTAGCTGCCCTGAGAATCATGTTTTTAAATGAATCAAATGCAGAGGATTACAAAGTGGCCAACTCTATTGAAATTAAATTAAAATGAATGAATTCAAACCAAATTTTAAAAAATTCACAAACCCCCACGTTAAGAAGCCCTGTTCTAGTCCTGCTTGCTCCTTTATTTTTACAAGTGAGAAAACAAGCCTGGGGAAGGCAGAAGGGTGGGGAGGGTGAAGTACTTCCCAAGATCACACAGGTAGTAAGAGGCAGGGGTGGCATTTGAACCCAGGTCTTTCCACTGCAAAGCCAGGGTGCTTCTCCCTGTTACTCTGTCTCTCTAACTCCCCTCATCCCTTTGCCCTAACCTGTCATTAGTTAATTTTAAATCCTGTCCTGTCTGCTTCTGTGATCTCACAAACTATCTCCTTAGTTAAGACCCTAATTTGTCGACTAATCTTATCGGTGTCTCCCTTGTATAACATGGTGCTTTGCAAACAGTAGGCATTTAATAGATGTTTGTAGGATTGGTGACAGCCTCCTCAATGGACTCCTTGCAGTCAAGACTTCCTGCTGTCTGCCCCAGCACCTACTCCATCCTTCCCACTGGGCTGGGTTAATCCTAAAAGTTCAGAACCAGCAGGGACTTCAGAGGTCCAGTCGCCTCATGTTATGGACATTCCACCTCTCACTCTGGACAGCAATGTCCCATGTCTGGAACATTGGTCTTCATCCCAGAATCCTCCTCTTTCTTTGAGGCTCAGCTCAAGCATCACCACCTCTTGAAGCCTGCCCAGATTCTCCTAGTTGTTAAATCCTCCGAGTAGGAGAACATAAGCACTTTGGGGGGGGGGGGGAGGGAGGGGAAAACACTTTCTAAGCCTCCGGTACTCTTTCTGTCTTTTGTAGCCCACAGACCTTGCCCACAGTTACTAAATCTAATTTAATTTCAATGGGGCCTTGCACACAACTGGCCCTGAATCTCTACAGGGCCTCGTGCCACAATAAAGCCTTAATCTAGGTTTGTTGTATTTAAATTTCCCCCTTACTCTCCTGTGTGATTTGGGGCAGAGCTAGGGGACAAAGGATAGAGATCTGATGGCATAAAGAATGACAAAGCTCTCCTAGGAGTCATTCTATCATCTCTCCTCCATTGCTGGGTTCTCTCCTCCTCCAATTTCTCAGGAGAGGAGTGGGGAGGTGGGGAGAGAAAGGAGAGGGAAAAAAAGCCTCCCTCCTGCGCTACAGGTGTCAGTTGACAAGGGAAGGGTTCTAATTAAACAGGCCTCCTCAATTAGGCTGAATTAGTCATGAGGCCTTAACAAAAGCAGGAGCACGTAGGATGGAGTATCACTCCTGGGACAGCTGGTCACAGCTCTGCCAGCACCTTGGGAGCTGATCAGAAGATGCGTTCAAATCCTGCCCATCTTGGACACGTCCTAGCTGTGACCATAGAGCTCTGTGCCTAACTTGGCCATATATGGCTATTTACAGTGGTCTTCCCCATTAGAACAGAGCTCCTCGAGGACAGGCACTGTGTTTTTGCCTTTTTTTGTATCCCCAGCATTTAGAACAGTATCTGGCATACAGTAAGTGTTTAATCAATGCTTGTTGACTGACCTCTCTGATCCCTGGCTTCCTCAACTGTAAAATGGGGATAATGATACCACCCACCTAGTAGGGTTGTTGTGACGAGGCCATACAAAGTACTTTGCAAACTCATCATGCTATGAAAATGTCAATTATTATAAGTCACTTGGCTTCTCCAGGCACACCACCTACACAACTGGAATGTTGTGAGGATCTAGTCAACCAGCATTTATTAAGTGCCTACTGTATGCCAGGCACTGTGTTAAGAGATGGATCAAAGGAAGAACTATCTACGTGGAAGTTATTAATATCATCTTTAAAAGGGTTGTTAACCTGCGGCCCCTGAATTTATATATATTTCAATAGAACTGGTTTCCTATGTAATCCTGTGTAATTTATTTTATGAATGTAAGCACATTACTCTGAGATGGAGGCCCAAAGGCTTCAGCAGACCTCCAGAGGAGGTCCAGGATGCAAATCCAGGTAAGAACTCTTTTAATACATCTACTTATTGGAGGAAGTATGTTTAGTCAACTCTGATGACCATCATTGGTCAAAATCAGCCAACATGGTGAACCCAGATCAACTGATTCACAAGCTTTTATCTCAATTGCTTGTCATACATACATATGTGTGTGTGTATATACATATATGTATGTATGTATGCCATGCCAATGTCCCAATTAAATTGTATAGAGCTTACATCCCATCAGGACAGATATGTTGTACACATATAAGTGTATATTAATACAAGGCAATTTTGGGGTTGTGGTGGGGAGGACCAGCTGTGGGAATCAGGGACAGCCTCAAGTAGGTGGTGGTGGGTGAGACAGGCTTCTAAGGAAAGTAGGGATTGCAAGTGAAGAGGGGGAGAGGGGGAGACAGAGGGAGAGGCAGGGGTGGGGTGGGGGAGAGGGAGGGAGAGAGAGAGGGAGAGAGAGAGAGAGAGAGAGAGAGAGAGAGAGAGAGAGAGAAACACGTATAGATAGCCAGGAACCCTGAGAAGCAGAGCCTCATCACAGGAAGTCAACCTCAAGCTCTGAAAAGCATTCCAATAGATTGTGGGGGTCCTCTCCTACATATGTACTCACTCCACCCGGCAAAGTGCGTGGGATAGTGACTCCCAGGTGAGAAAGCCCCTCTACCAAGGCAGGTTGGTACCTTGCCTATAACTTTAAGAAGGGATTCTTAACCGGGAGTTGGATAAATTTCTGGCAGTCTATGAATTTGGATAGAAAAAAAAATCACAACTTATTTTTTTCAGCAGAATTGGTTTTATTTGTAATCCTATGCATTTTATTTGATGAATTTAAAATTCAAAAAATATTATGCTAAGAAGGCAGGACACACAAAAAAGTTAAGAGCCCCTGGACTAGAGATTGCCTAGAAAACTGGGAGGTAAAGGGACTGGCCTAGAGTCACACAGTGAGCATGTATCCGAAATGGGACTCGAAGCTAGGTCAAAGTCAGACTCTCTATCCACTTTTTCCACTGCATCTGGAGGTGGGGGACAATGCCTAACAGGCTTCCCTCCCAAAGGGATCTTCAGAAATTTCCATTCAGACTACACCATGAACAGAACTTGCTTAGATTTTCCACTTTTACCATGCAGGAGAATGGAACACATGCTTCTCCTGGCCCAGTTTTTCATATAGCCCAATACTCCTGCTAGACCCCCAATCAACTCAACCATCAATCAATCAAATATTTTATCACAAGTGCCTACTATGTTCCAAGCACTGTGCCATGCTGGGGATACAAACACAAAGAATGAAACAATCCTTACTCACACCTATTAAACACCTATCATGTACCAGGAGGAGGAAATGCAAAGAAGAAAAAAAAATGAGACAGTCCCATCCCTCTAAGAGATCATATTCTAATAAGGAAAAATGACACATTCATAGATAAATACAGGAGACAGGCTGTTCCAAGGTCACTGCTGTTTTAACTTATTAAAGCTTTGGGGGAGTAAATATATCAATACACAGATATCAATATCCATAGAGCTATATGTGTTAAATAGAATATATTTAATTTATGCTTTTATATACTTAGAATACATATTTATATCTCCTTCCACAAAAACAATCCAACCTCAAACACATAGTCATGGATGTAGAAGGCACCAAATGGGCAAGTTCTCTCCCAAGAGACCCTCTATTCCACCTGTCCAGTTTACAGGATCTCAGAGAGGTAAAAAGAAACTTGAAAATCACCTACTGTGCCCCCCTTGTCTTACAGACGAGGAAACTGAGGCCAAGAGCTGTCCCGTGACTTGGTCACACAGGTGGCAAGCATCCAAGCAGGAATCAAACCCAGCTCTCGCAACGTCTCAAATTGGAACTGCTGTTGATTCACTGACTCGTAACACCAGGCTCCCAGGAGGCAGGCTCTCACAGTCAGGGACAACACAGTTTTTGCCTACTGGCTTTCCTCGACTGTCTAGGAGCCGAGGTGACAGTTCCAGCTTTGAGGGAGGAAGTGACTCGTCTACTGTTTCATTTCCCTGATGAAACTCAGCCCTCCCACTCCACCTTCACCTACTCCTTGAAATGCTGTGCATGTTTCCAGGTGAACGAACCAGCGATTCTATTTTGGAGAGAGTTTTTAGAAATTTTGCACTATTCCTAGTGATAATCAGACACACTAAAACAGGAACACTGATGTTCTGGTGAACCCTACAGCCCCTCCTCAGAATCATGCTTAATGTACAGGATTACAAAGGAAACCAGTTATAATAAAATGCAGTTGTCAAAATATCCTTTTTTAAAGTTGAAGGACCATCAGCCTCTAAGAATGCTTTTTCTACGAGACAGAAATCACAGCCCAGACAACCTGACACGGACAGAACCAAGGCCCCGTCAGTCACCTGCTTCTATCAGGAGAACATCAAATCTCCAGACAACCAGAAGTAAGCCTGAGTCTTGTGATCTGACCTGAGGCCCTGGCCCCCAGGTCAACTTTGGTCTCTGTAAAGATTAACGGCTCTGGGAAAATAAGGGAGCCAGAGGCCACAGGTCTTTGAGGATCTAAGCAAACACATGGTGGGCACAAAGACAAGCAGAAGAGAGACAAGCCCGGAGGCACAGGCGATGGAGAGATTTTCTTCCATGAAAATTCCAGGGTTTAATACCACACAGATTAGCCAGCAAGCATACAGGGAAGAGGCTACTTAAAAAAAAAAAAACAAAAAACCAAAAACAAAAACAATCCACCCCTCCTGTCTGTAAAATTAGGGACTTGGACCAACTAGCTGGCCTCTAAACCCACGATGGTGCCTCTGTCCAACTTCCCAGTCCATGGCACATAGTAGATGCTTGTTTACTGAGCACACAATAGGTGCTTAGTAAATACCAGGTTTTAACAAGGGCCAGGCTGGAAATGTGGTCCTAATCCCTGTCACCCAAATTATCTCATAATTGAACTGAGGCCAAGCAAATATTCTTTCCATAGGAAAAATTAAGATACTGATGTTAAGTAACTTGCAGGAGATGACTTTGAACAGCAAGGTGGTGAACCCAGATCAGAAGCACAGAGTTAGGGGGCTGTCTGCTGGTGAGCTGCTAACCCTCCTAACCTCCTCACCAAGTATTAGTAATAATACCTCTCACTTCTCCAACACTTTAAAGCACTTTCCAGACAATGACTCATTTCTGGAACACTTTAGGGACCTCTCCTCTCAACAACCCATCCAGGTCAGTAGTGAAAGCATTTTAGGCCCATTTTACAGATGGGGAAAGGCAGAGGGGAGGGGGCGCTGAGAGGTGAACTCACTTGCCCAGAATCACACAGCAGGGTCTGAGGAATCAGGCCGTCTGCCTACCTCTCTGTAGTAACAGCATCTTGTGTTTCCCTATCTCTGAATTACATGTTTTTACACATTATCTACAGTATCTGCTTTGAGTCTTGCAACAAAAACATCTCTGAGAGGCTGGGCAGAGGCTACTCAAGGTCAGACTCCAACAAGTCGGCCAGGAACACAGGTCTGCTAATATCCACTCTGCACCCAAGACAGCCTGATCAGAAACACCAAGGGACTGGAACAAAAATTGTCACCAGACACTTGGAAGCCTATGACTTGGACAGTCAATTCTCCCCTCTCCTTTCTGATCACTAGGAGATCACCTCCGTGGAAAGGGTGAGGAGCTGGATGCTGCCACAAGAAACCTGCCAGTCTCAAAGCATCCAAGGCTGGCAGAAGAAATGATGCCTTTGCACGGGATTCTCCTCCTCACTTACATATTCCAGAAGACTTTGCTCATCTCTCTGGTCCTTGGGGGTCTCTCCCTTCCCAAATTATGTAGTGTTTATTTTTCTACGTAAATGTAGCTACTGTCACCCCACCCCCCACAATGGGTTGTACACTCCTAGAGCACAGGGGCTGTTTGGGGTGTAATCCTGTCCCGAACAGTGGGAATGAGGAGATAGAGCTAGTTATGGAGTCAGGAAGCCCAGGGTTCGAGTCACATACAGGTTATATGACCCTGACCCAGAGATTTAATTTCTCAGTGCCCCCAGTGGCACTAGCAACCGGTCATCTTTCTTCTGTTACCAATGAGATCTTGGGTTCTGGCCAAAAAACAAAACAACAACATCTCCAGCATATTGCACAGTGCAAAGGAGGCATTTCACAGGACGCAAAGATAAAGAGGCAGAAATTAAAACTAGTTACTGGTGGACGGACAACGAAGCTGCAATGAGCAACCCTGGTCAATCTACAATCATTCATTCAACATACACCGATCAACCAAGCAGCGTTTCATTCAGCCGCTGCTCTTTACCAAGGCCCGGGGCGAGATGCCAAGCAGGTGAAGGGGGGGGGGGTGGCGGTAGAAGGGGGCTTAGCTGTTAGGAGGTCTAGGGGCCGCCTTCCCCAGGATTAAGTGAGGGTTTTCTACTCCCAGACACAGGGGTCTGTGTAAGGAGTGATGGGAGGCGGGTCATTTCAAACCAACCTTCCACATCCTCACAGGAAAAATGTGACTTTTTTCAAGGACACGGACAGTTTAGGAGGGTGTTCGGTGTGTGTGTGGGGGGGGGGGGGCGGATTGGTGTATTTCTAAGAGTACTCTCTCTAGCTGTTTCTTCTCCACAATATATATACATACATACATACATACATACACACACACACGCAGATATATACATACGAAGTCCCCATGCTCTAATCCCCACGGAGACGCGGCCTAGCCCCTGCTGTCCACGGGGCTGCCCCGCTCACAAGAGTGGCGTGGGGGAGTGGGGGTGTGTGTGTGTGTATTCTCCCCCACCCCTCGAAAGAGCTTCGGTAGGGGGTTGACCAGCTTGGCCCAGTCAGGGCTGGCTCCGGGCAAATCCCGCGCCCAGCACCTGGGCAAACTCGGTCAGGTAATCTGACCCCAAGCCAGCTCCGACCGGACCGTGCCCCCGGCCTCCCCAGTGCTGCTAGCACAGGCCGGGGCCGGAGACAGAAGCAAGCAACTTCCAACCCTGGCCAGGGAGGGCAGCGAGCGTCCCGGCGATGCCAGACTGCGGGAGAAGTTGCAAGCGAACCAGGAACTTCTCGCCGCCCGCGGGCATTCCGGGGGTCCCCGGTCTGGACCGCCGCCGCCTCCCCCGGAGGTCCCCCGGCGCTCAGCCAGCCTCCCAGCCTGGCGCTGCCCCAGTTTACGCCTTACCTGGCTCGGAGGAGCTGGGGGCGAGCGCATTCCGCAGCCCCGGAGGCAGGAGGCAGCCCCGGCGGTGCCAGGAGGAGAAGGATGCCGCGCGTCCAGCCTGGAACAATCTCCCCCGGCTTCTCCCTTCTCCTGCTCCTCCTCCTTCAACTCTCCCCAGTCCTTTCCGCAACAGTTGAAGGCGGCGACGGCCCCGGCCCCGGCCCCGCCCCCACCCTCTACCGTTGCTGGGGCGACCCGCGTGGGCCGAAGGTTTCTTTGTATCAAAGCTTCTGTGACATCACAGGGCGCTGGAGTGTTGGGATTCGAAAGGGGCGTGGCCTCCGAACGCCCCCGGGAGGGAGGCCCCTGAGTGAGGAGCTAGGAGCAGAGCTCCGCGAGTCTAGAGCGGGACGGGGCGGGGCTCAGGTGGGCGGGCCAGCCCCAGGTAAAGAGAGCTGGCCACCCGGGGAGCCGAAGGGGGCCGGCAGGTGGCTGCGGAGCTCCTTGCCGAATGCCGGCCGGGCGGGGGCGGGGCTTAGGTGGCCAGGAGCTCTCCCCGAGGGTGGAGCTCAGGGCTTGGACTCCGGCAGAGTGGCCCGAGCCGGAGAACTGCACTGGAAAGTTAATTCCCAGCCCCTCCTCCACCCCACCCCCATCTGTACCTATTTGTCAGGCCAGTCCTCTGCAAAATCCCATTTTTGTCCGCATGCAGTTCCCAGTAAATGTGCCTTGGCTCTGCGGAGAAAACCGCGCCTTGTTATTTCTGCCGTTACCTGCATCTGCAGAATTCCTACGGCTGGGGCCCGAAGAGAGAGGCAGCCGGCGTGGGGAAATGAAAATACCGCAGGCCTGGGAGGCAAGAGGCTGGGACTTTATTCCCCTCTCTGCTCTGCCGCAGGCTGGCTTGGGCAAGTCACTTCCCTCTCTCCGACCCTCTGTTTCCTTTTCTGTAATAAAAGATCGCCAAGGTCCCTCCTAGTTCGACCAGTCTACGATCTTCGGATATTAGACTTTTTTTTTTGAAGGCGAAGGAGGAGGTAAAGAAAACAAGTTCTGATTTCATTTGTGTAAAGAATTCCCAGTGAGGAAATTCCCTCCACTAGTGTGGACCAGCACCGGCTGGTATAAAGGTATAATCTTTATAGAGAGTTGTTTGGGGGCACGGAGACGTTAAATGATTTAGCCATGGTGTCAGGTCGGCTGCCCTTCTGTGTCAGGCCGGCTTGGATCCAGTCTTCCGGACTCAGAAATTACAAAGAAAAAAAACAACACCACAAAATACACTCGACTCTCAATTATCCATACCACTTAAAAGACCTAGGGATGAGCATAATCTGGAAAAGCATATGCTCCATTAGCTCCTTTGAGCATCTCAAAAACAAACAAAAACAGTAAGCAATTTACCTTCCTAATCGCTTGTATCTTAGGTTAATAATAACTCAAGAAACATCCCGTTGCCTAATTTAAAAATTAGATTCCTCGTTTGCCTTTTAAAGCTCTCTACTCTGATACCAGACTACTTTCCCATTCTGATTGCATCTTTAGTGCCACTCTCAAAATCTGTCCTCCAGCCCAAAGGGAGAATTGCTGTTCCCTCTATATAGCATGTCATCATCCTCCTCCACCCATGCCTCTGAAAAACTCATTCCCCCTGCCCCGAGTATTTTCCCTTTTTACCTCTGAATCTTGGAACCCCTTCCCTGCCCTGCCCCTGCCACTTGCCACCTCCTGAAAGAGGCCTTTCCTAATTGTCCCAGTCATCAGGCCACCCTCTCTTACCAGATCACCGTGAATTACTGGGGGGAGGGGAGGAATTGAGGGGATGGGATATTCCATGCCTTTTTTGTACATGTTGCCTGCCCCTCCCAAAATATAAGGTCTTTGATTGTCTCACTTTTGTATCTAGATTCACGGGACTTAGCATAGTGCCAGGCATATAATATAGTAAGCACTTAATAAATGTTTGTTGATTGACTGATGGAACTCACATTTCTAAATTCACTAGGATTTTTTTAAAGCACTTTCTTCACTATACTCTGTGAAGTAGGTAATACGAGGTAAAATTCCCATTTTATAGGAGAAAGACTGAGGTTCAGAAAATAAAGGCCTTGCCCTAGTAAACATCTATTCTTTGCCTCCCTGCTTTACTCTTTGCCTCTGTGGAAGGGAGAAAAGGGGATGGCACAGAAGCTTGGTGGGTGGCAGCTAGGTGGCAAAGTGAATAGAGTGCTGGGCCTGGAGTCAGGAAGACCTGAGTTCAAATCCAGCCTCAGATACTTACAAACTGTGTATCCCTGGGCAAGTCACTGTTTGCCTCAGTTTCCTTATCTGTAAAATGAGCTGGAAAAGGAAATGGCAAACCACTCTAGTATCTCTGCCAAGAAAACCCCAAATGGGATTATGAAGAGTCACAAACAAACAGGTAGGTGGCAGAAGGAGGTCAGCTGAAGCTAGAAAAGCAGCTTTTACACAAATAATCATGCAGGTAGAGTATGGAAGTATTGGCCCAAGAGGACCTGGGTTCAAGTCTTGCCTTTGACATATTCTGGCTGGGTGATCCTTGGCAAATCATCCAGCCTCTCCAAGTTGAAAAACCTTGTAACAACAATGCTGCTTGCAGCTCCTGTGGAGGTGTGAGGCCAATAATACCAGCACACAGGAGGGCTGCTAGTACAGGTTCTCTGATCTGCATGTCTAAGGAGAGAAACTTTAAGGGTTTACAATCTTACTTTAATTAAACATACAGATATCATTCACTTAGTTCAGGGGAAAAAGCCAGCACCCTGAACATCAGAGAGTATACAAACAAATATTACAATCCTACGTTATATAAACAAAGCAAATAAACACAAACCAGTAGACAGGCTTCTAACCATCTAACTATAGCAATATATACAGTTACCAGAGAGAGAAGCATCAACATCTGGGTTTTCAAAGCTGGGGGCTCTGAGACAGCTACCCAGAGTCTTGTCTGGCCAAATCACAGGACACTCTTCCAGTGAGTGAGAGCCCCAAAACAAAAACCCGACCTCAGAGCTTATACACCCTGTTCAGGGTCAGAGGGCATCACAACAAAGACTTTTGATTGAGAAAGGCAAGACTTAAAGATACTTGATTGCTTTAGCGCTGAGAAGCACTCAAACAAAATACAAAAAAAAAAAGTCCACTTTGCTTGCCATTACATTTGAAAGGCAAAGGTACTTGACTGCTTTACTGCTGAGAAGCACTCCTAAAGAAAAAACAAAGGCAAAAAGTCCCACCCTGATTACCATCACAAACCTACATAGTTAAAAAGGATCATGGACATGGATTTGGAAAGGACCTCAGAGGCCATCTAGCCCAACCCCTTTATTTTTACAGATCAGGAAACTGAGACCCACAGAGGTTCAGGGACTTGCCCAGAATCACCTGGCGATCATTGGTCACTTTGGAAAGGCCACTGAGACTAGATTGAAAAGGGCTAAAGAATGAGTGGGGAGGGAGTAAAAAGGTGGAGGAAATTACTGTGGCCAGATTTTTCTAGGAGTTTGGCTGGGAAAGGGAGGATACCTATAGGATGATATAGCTGAAGGGGACAGTAGGATCAAGGGAGAGGTTTTTTTCATGACAGATACTTGGACTGATTTGTGAGCAGTAGTGGAGGAGCCAGGAGATAAGGAGAGATTGAAAATTAGGGGGAGAAAGGGGGTCATTGAAGGGGAGGTCCTGGAGGATGGTAGAGGGGTCAGGTTAAGGACACAAGTAGAGGGGTTTCTGGTGGCAAGAAGAAGGGGCACCTGTTCCCCAGAGTCTGGAAAGAGGTATGATGTTGGAATGGTTTCCAGTGTGAGCTGAGGAAGAGATGGACGGCCTTATTTCAGAGATGTATGAGGCAAGAGCTTCTGCTGAGAAGGAAGAGTTGGGGTGGTGTAGTAGGTGGCCTGAGGAATGAAGAGACAGTTTGGAACATACCCTCGGGGGAGGGGCAAGGAGAGTCAATCAGGAAGGAGCAAAATGATTGCCTTGAAGCAGAGAGCGTTCAGTTGAGGGTTGATGGCTCTCTACTTGTGTCCCACTATCTCTTCCAGAGCCCCTACCCTGCAGGCTGGGCAGAAACCAGGAGACTAGGCAAGTGAGGGCTGAGAGCACAAGAGGTAGTATGGTATGGTGGAAAGAGCCCTGGTTTGGGAGTTGGAGGTCCTGGGTTCCAATCTTGCCTCCCTTCTCATCTTTGCGACCGTGAACGAGGCAAACTGTCATCAGCCTCAGATGAATGAGATGGCCCTGAGGTTCCTTCCAGCTAATTTATGAACTTAGGAAATACTGTGGGCCACCATTTGGAAAAACAGCGACAGTTTGGTAAGAGAAAATGAGGGATGAGGATTGGTTTGACTTCAGGACAGAATGTGTTCAGGAATCATGGAAAGCTAAGGATAGTCTGGACATCCGAGATAGTAAAGGCCAGCAGCTGCACTGAGCAAAGCACCAGCCAGGTCGTAGCCACAGAAGCTCCAGAGGACAAGGTCTCAGCTCCCTGCGGGCCTCTTGAAACAATTATAGCTCATGGAAATGCCTTTATTCCTTCCTCCTCGTGGCTATAGGGTCTGAGGTCCTCTAGGGGCTTGACTGTTCTTAACAGTGGGAGTGGCATTGATGGAATCAGCCTCGGTGAGAACCTGGATCCTCTTAGACTTGAAATGATGATTGTGTCAGGGAGGGGAAGGAGGAAAGAAGAGGAAGGATAAAGGGAGGGAGGGAGAAAGAGAGAGGGGGGATAGAGGGGGGGGAGAGAGAGAGAAAGGAGGGAGAAAGAAAGGAGAGAGAGGCAAGAAAGAGAAGAGAAGACAGAGAGAGAAAAGGGGAAGGAGGATAAACAGAAAGTGAGAGAGGGGAAAGACAGGAGGGGAGAGGAGAAGGTACTGCCTCAAAGTTGGGAGGGGGAAGATTCAGTGCCTTTATGCTCTCACTGCTCAATCGGGGCTCTGGGGTGTTGTGAAGAAAGCTGCAGTTTGGGACACTAGAAGGGGTAGGGAAATGTTGGTTGTGGCTTGGGAGGGGTGGGGCGCGCATCGTGCAGCGGATGTGGTGAGTGTTGCTGTTACCAGAGGCTGGCTTCTCCTGGGGTCTACTTGTCTCTGGTTCTAGAGTCCCGGGGCTCAGCCCACCCTGAGGGCAGCAGGGCTGAAGGAGAGCTGGAAACCTTCCCATTTTTCTGGCTCTTCTTTTCGGAATCTTAGACTCAATCCAACAAGCACTGTCTCAGGGCCTACTGTGTGCTGGGCACCATGGCATACAAAGAAATAAAAGTCTCTGCCTTCAAGGAGATGACATTCTACAAGGGAAATTCAATATAACACAGATACATAGATACAAAATAGTTTGGGGAACTCAGAGAAAAGTTAACATTAGCTAGTTAACTACTGAGACCACCTTTATCCATAAAGAATTGCTGACCTTTCCAGTCAATGAATGGGCCAGACTCCAATAGAAATTAGCTGTGGTTGACATTACCAATAGTTCAGAATTCAACCATAACTTTCACAATTGTTTTTTCGCCTAGACCTGAGATTTCGCAGGCATTAGGAGCTCACGAAAAAGAAACTCCGTCTGCCAATTCTGATTGGCCACTGCTCTGCATTTTATGGTTTTATAGAGACTAGTAACAGACTCATATAACCACGTGTATCAGAGGCCAGGGCCCTGACTTATCCAGGGTCACACAGCTAGTATGAGCTCTAGGCATGACTTGAACCTGCCTCTGACTGCTTCTACTCACAAGGCCACAACCTAGAATGCTAGAATGTTAATGGGAAGGTATCTTAGAGACCATTTCACTGGAAATTTCTTTTGTCAGAGACTTCTTCTCAGAATAATGCTTTTAAATGCATAAAATAAAACACGTAAGATTTCAAAGAATACAATTATATTGAAATTTTATTATCTATAATTTATTATAGCATTAAAACTATTATGTGTAATTAAATATTAATTTATATTTATTATAGTAATAATAAAATGAAAAAACTGACTTCTAATAATTATTTTTTAAAAACACATTCACAGATCCCAGGTAAATAGTCTCCAATTTAATCGAACACCTTCATTTTACAGATGAGAAAATTGATTCCCAAAGAAACAGATTTACCTTCCCAAGGTTATACTGCTAATTAATCTCAGAACCGGTAGAAGGACGGAGGCTTCTGGATCCCGGGCCACTACACATGACTGTGTAGTTTGGCTAGCTTTTTTTTTTTTCTTATGTAGATTTCCAGGCTCTCCCTTCCAGGGGGGAGCAGTGAATACCAAAACACTTGTTTTGAGCAGTTCTCTGCAGACAGATCTATCTTCAGGAGGCAAGTCACTGTGATTAATTCTTTTCACTTCATTGATATGATTTTGCTGTTGTGACGCGATCCTACCTCCCACTAACTTTCTAGATGCCAAAGATGAACACCAATGGAATGTTGAAGAGCCATTGTACCCAGTTGAATCTGCAGACGAGGCAGAAGGCACTCTGATGAAGACCCTAGTGCTGTATTGTAAGGGGCAGCTGCTTTAAGCTGTTTTCAGTATGACTCTGAGTAACAGCCACACTCAACTTATAGCTTGGCAAAGTCTACCGCTCCCTAAGAGCCTGGGAGATGGATGTGTCTCCGCTATGTTGGGTAAATGGCTAACCTCAACATTAACCAAAATGCTTGGTTAAGCAGTGAAACTGAATGAGAAAGTATCTATTCCGAGCATTGAATGGCACAAATGGATTCAACAAGCATTTACTTAGCACCCACTGTGTGCAAGGTGTTGCGTACCTCTGGATACAAAGTCAAAAATGAACCAATCCTCACCCCCTAACCAGTTTACATAGACTCAGACAACAAAGTACAGTAGTTTGGCAGCTAGGTGGCACAGTGGATAGAGTACTCGAGCTGGAGTTAGACTCCTCTTCCTGACTTCAAATCTGGCCTCAGACACCAGCTGTGTGACTCTGGGCAAGTCACTCTACCTTGTTTGCCTCAGTTTCTTCATCTGTCAGATGAAGAAGGAAATGGCAAACCACTCCAGTATCTTTGCCAAGAAAACTCTAAATGGAGTCAGGGAGAGTTGGAAACCACTGAAAAACAATTCAACGACAAACAGTAGTTTGAGGAAGGAGAGAGAGAGTTAAAGAGGGAAAGGGAAAGGAAAATTAACATTAGCCAGTCAACTGAGACCAGTTTTAGCTGTGTAAGCACATCATGTGCAATTAATGTGATAGATGTCAACGTTGGGCAGCCACATTTGCCATTTCCAGTAGTTCAGAATGCAACCATAACTTACACAATAAAAAGATCCAAATTCTTATGACATGAGTATGACAATAAGCCACGGGAAGAGGAGAAGGGAATGGCAAACCGCTCCAGTATCTTTGCCAAGAAAACCCCAAATGGGTTCACCAAGAGCAAGTGAGACATAATCAAAACAAGCACATATTAAACACCAACTACATTCCAGGAAGGTGCTAAGGGCTTTACAAATATCATCTCATTTAATCTTCACAATAACCTCTGGAGGTAAGTGGTAGTATTATCCGCTTGTTACAGCTGAAGAAACTGAGGCAGACAAGTTCAGTGACTTGCCCACGGTCAAACAGCTAGTATCTGAGGTTACATTTGAACTCAGGTCTTTCTGACTCCACGCTCAGCATTCTGTGCACTACAGTGCCACCTACTGGCCACTAAGGAGCTTCTATTTCTGATGACTAGGAAGAAATACTGAGAGATGCTTAATTCCTACAGGGGCAGCCCCGATAATATAATTTAATCCCATCTTTGAGATGCAAAGCACAAATTAAAATTCCTGCTTACTTAAGAGGCACCTTGTAACCCAAACACCAAACAAGGCAGGAGGCAGGGATTCTACAGACAACCTGGCCTTTGTCACTGGGTGACAAAGGTGGAAAAGTCCTTTCAAATTTTGAGGACCTTGTTTTTCCAACCAGAAAAATGAGGGAGACTAGTTATCCTCTAGTGCCCTCCCTTGCTGGGGCATGACTGTCCCAAAGGGAAGAAAGACACTCATACAGGGAGGCTGCCACTGGTTTGCATTTCCCAAGGGACAAGGAAGCACCAGAGTCCTTGTCCCCTCTGGCAACTCTGATCATTAAATTAATTCAACAAGCATTTATTAAACTTCTACTCTGCACCAGGTTCTGCATATCCCAAGATACAAAGACAAGAATCAAATAATCCCTGTCCTCATAACGCTTACATTCTGGATGCAATATTTGAGGAAGGAGAGAGGTGTCCACATATATAAACCCCAAGGAAGTCAGTCAAAGGGAGACTTCCCATAGATGCTCAAATATTGATGGCAGCACTTTTCATGGCAGGAAAAAAAAAAAAACAAAAAACAAAGTAAGGAGGGGCTGAATGGACTGGTATGTGAATGCAATGGGATGTTATTGTACTGTAGAAATGGTAGATATGAGGAATTCAGAGAAGTTTAGGAAGAATTGCATGAAACCACAGTAATGTAAAGGAAAATAATGCTAAAATATAGCAATGATGTGGCCTGTTCTGATTCCACATGACTTCCCTTCTCTCCTGTCTGACTGCTGGTAACAGGATACACTGGCAGACTTGGTTATGTCCACTTTCGTTTTGTTAAGTATTTCTCTTTGTTATAAAGGAAGGTTCCATGGTAGGGAAGAGGTGTGGTTACTGGGGAGTAACAAAGATTTGAAAATACAGCTGGGCAGTGTGCTGGATGGAGCACTGGACTTGGAGTTAGGGTAGGAGACAGGATTTGAACCTGGGTCTTCCTGACTCCACACCAGGTCCAGCTGCCAGGCACCTTCATACATAAGACGTTGGAAAAGAGTGCTCTTAAGATCGTGGCTGCGAAGCTTTGGTTTGTAAAGTCTTGGTCAGGCTTATTGGCGACCGGCTAGGATGCTGTTGATGATAGCGGGAGCTATTTTGGTAAACGATGGTTTTACTCACTCACCCAAACCCAGAGGATGTCAAGAAATAGTGAGAAACCAGAGGGCTTCTTCCTTAACAAACATTTTCTATGACTCACTAAATAATCTATAAAGCAGAGGAAGAGGAAGAAGAGAAGTGTTGTTTTCATCTTAGTCAGAGGAAGGGGAGGAGTAAAATCTTTACTTTCTTTTCCCATGAAGATAATATGCTTGAAAATGCATGTGACAATCTACTGTCCTCCAGAGAGGCCCAGTATGATAGGTGACCCCACTCAAATCTCCTCCCATTCCAAGTACATGTGGCTCAACCTCTCTGTGAAATTGATTTGGGGCTTTTCTGTCATATGAGAATGGATGATGTGGAGCCAAGTCTGGGCTGTGAACTACAAAGTTCAGATTGTAGAATGTTAGACCTGTAAGGAACCTTTTAGAGGTGGGGACAGTGAGGCCCAGAGAGGGAAAATAACTAGCCTAAGGCCAAACAGCAAGCTGTTGCCCTAGCCAAAGCCAGAATTCATGAAAAAAAAATGGTCCATAGTCTGAGCACAAGGTGTTATTATTATACTTGAGATCAATTAATTTTAGGACAAAATGCCTGCTTCCGTATTGAGAAACTCCTTTGGGGACAGAGATCTGTGGCCTCTGATTTCCTTTCCAAATCTTATTCAATTTTCAATGCAGGGTACACAGTCAGTGCTTAATGCTTGTTGTATTATTGTATGGTACTGAATTGCTGGATACCTAACTAACCTTCCTCTATTAGCTTGCCCTATTCAACAAGCATTCTGTTAGACCAACACTTTATAACGTATATTCTAAGTGGATACATGACCTTAATATTAAACACCATACTATTAAAAATATTAGAAGAGAAGTAGGTGATGGTAGGTAATATATTCTTAACCATACAAAGGACAGAGGCAATTACAAAAGATAAAGTAGATAACTTCTTGAAATGCTTCTGAACAAAATTAGTACACCTAATATGTGAAGAGAAGCTGTTGAATGGGGGGAAAATCTTTATATCATATTCCTCAGACGAGGATTTGGTATCCAAGAGATATTAAGATATTAACAGAACATACACACATACACAGATTACATACATATCTATATTTATATATGAATTGTTAATGTTGGCAGGTTTGTGGAAAGATAGGCATACTGGTTGTGTGTTTGTCCTTCATTTTTGAAGAAGACCATGGCATCAGGGAAACTATGACATGACTTGCAGTTGACTTTGATTTGAGTGAAGGAGGGCTGTGCAAGGTCACCAGCCTCACTTTCTCCTCCAGAGCCATCTAGGTCTAGTGACCAGATATTCATAAGGATGACTGGAGATGACTCAGGATGCAATGGGAGACCCTGGCCCTTTTAGGCTAAGGCCTTTTCATGTACTCACTTCGAGTGAGGTAACACTCATTCAGTAAATAGGTCTCTTTAAGAAGTGAGTCAAGGGATGGTGGAGCTGTGAATCAGTTACAGCCATTCTGGAAAGCAATCTGGAATTATGCTAAGAAAGTGACTAAAATGGCCATACTCTTTGACCCAGAGATTCCACTAATAGCCTTATGCCCCAAGAAGGCTATTAATTAGAAAAAAAATACTGCATATACACCAAAAATTTTTTTTTCTGATAATAAAGAATTGGAAACAAAGTCAATGCTCATTGATTGGGAGATAGCTAAACAAATTGTGCCTATGTGCAAAGGAATATTACTGTGCTGTAAGAAATGACAAATATGATGGATACAGAGAAGCATGAAAAAAATCTACATAACTGATGCCAGGTAAAGGAATTAGAGGCAAGAAAATAACATACATAATGACTACAACAATAGAAATGGAAATAACCATATATACATGTAAAAACCTAAATTGCATATTGCAAAATTATAAAGAACAAACATGCCTCAAAAGAAGAGATACGTGAAACTATCCCCCACCGCCATCTCTTTATAGAAGTAAGAAATTAGTAGCTTGTGAACTCCTTGAGGGCAAGAGCTGTTTTTTGCCTTTTTGTATCCCTGAGCAATTAGTACAGTGCTTGGCAAATAGTAGGTGCTTAATGAATGTCGATTGATTGATTGATTTGATAAGTTCACCATTGTGGTACACTGCACATACTTTCAGACTTTTGTGATATATTGGTCAGTTTTACTGATTTTTCTCTTGTTTTTTTCTTTAGAGAGAGTGGCAGGGTGGGGGGGGTGACACTGGGAGAAATTTTGTTGATGTAAAAAAAAAGTTCAATAAAATTTATTTAAAAAAACAACATTTTGTTTTGCTTGGCTGAAGAGTCTTGGCAATGTTTGGAAATTCTAGTACCATCCCCCATTAACCACCGCAAAAAAACCATTCACGATATCCCTTAGGCAATTTCCTTGCAATAGACTTTTCATCTCTACTCCTTACTGATAGATTTAGAGTTAGGGACCTGAGAGGCCATCTAGGTTTGCAGATGAGGAACTGAGGCCTAGAGGGAGGAAGTGAGGAGCCCTGGACCACACCGGCAGGAAGGAGCAAAACTAGCATGAGAACCCAGGTCCTCTGACTCCAAACGCAGCACCCTTCCCCCACTGTGCCTCAGGTAAAAATGACTGTCTCTCTCCCTTACCCTCCTTCCCCAGGTAGCATCTCCTGGCCCTAGCAGACTCTTCAAGGTCAAGGTTTTTGGCTTTGTTTTTTTTTCATTTTGTCTATAACAATGCAATGATGATAATTAGTATCCATGTAGCGCTTTAAGGTCTGCCAAGCAATTGACATGTGTAATCTCATCTGATCCCCACAACATCCCTGTTGTAAGTAACATTATCTCCATTTCACAGAAGAAGAAACTGAAGTTGAGAATGTTAAATCATTTGCCCAAGGTCACACAGGATTCAACAGAATTTGAACTCAGGATTTCCTGGCTCCAAGACCAAAATTCTGTCCGCTGCACCATCTGGCTGCCTCAGGCCCTAACTTCTTCACCCTGTGATACTTGCCCAAATTCTCATAGATTTTGTCTAGGACGCCAGTTACCTGGGTGATTCCAACGCAGTTCTAATCCCAACTCCAGGGCTCTTTTCAGCACCACTCCCCGAAGTCCCTGGCTCCTGGGATTGCTTTCCTCCTCCCTGGTCCCCAAACGCACATGGGGTCTGAGCTCCTAGAATCCCCCTTGATCAAAAGCCAGGCTCTGATACTGAGATGAGATCACTTCTCTGAAGTTTCCCGGGTTTTATTGCATTGCTTTGCTAATGACAGGAAACTGAAGCTGTGGCTGTGGGCAAGAGAAACTAATTAACAAGGAATATAATGAGGGCGTCAGAAACCTGTCTTAATTATCCAGCTGATGAGAACCCGCCTCAGGCCTTTCGTGCTTCCAGGGCCTTTAATCATTAGTAGATCCTGGCTGGGCCTCTATGATTATTCAATATGGATATTTCTATTGTCACACATTGGTTGTTTTCCTTCTGATGACACAATTAGAAGGTGCTTGGCCAGGCCCCTAATTGTGGTGCTCTGAGGGAGGGACCGACATGGCTTGTCCTACCTGGGTGCTAAGGGGAGGGGATTAGGTGCTAATGTCACCTTTGGTCCAATTCCACCTAGGAACCCTGAGCTCCACGAAAGCAGCTACTATTGGTGTTTGGCCTGTGACACAGTAAGCACTTAATAAATGTTTGATGACTTGACTAGAAAGGTGTCATCTTCCTCACTATCTAAGGAGACGAAGGAACAAGAATGACATCAGAAATTCAAAAGAGCTGGGGCAGCTAGGTGGTGCAGTGAGTAGAGCGTTGGCCCTGGAGTCAGGAGGACCTGAGTTCAAATCCAGCCTCAGACACTTGACACATGTACTAGCTGTGTGACCTTGGGCAAGTCACTTAACCCCAATTGCCCTGCCAAAAAAACAAAAAAAAAAAAAACAAAATAAAGAAATTCAAAAGAGCTATTGAACTGGAAGGCACACAGTTGTTGAGACAGGCCTTGCACCTAGTAGGCACTAAATAAATGTTTCTTGAATGCATACATGGAGAATGCTTGGTTTCTGACTGTTCTGCCAGCTCTGTTTGGAAATGGGTACATTCAGCAAGGCAATGGATTGGTGGTCTGACACAATGCACAGACTGGAGTCAAATCCTGACTCTACCACTTACTACCTTGGGCAAGTCTCTTAACCTTTATGGGCCTCCTTTTCCTTATCTGTAAAATAAATGGATCAGACTAGATGAATTCTCAGATCCCTTCAGGCCCTAAATCGATAATCCTGAGTTCTGGACTTCAAATCTAGGATGGTCTAGGAATACTGCCTTTGAGATTTGACTGACTGTGTGACCCCTGCATGTGGCTCAACCTCTCTGACCCTCCATTTTCTTATCTGCAAAATAATAGTAGTAAAATCTGCAGTACCTTTTCCCCAGAACTATTCAAAGATCAAAAGATCATAGCTCTAGCTGGAAGGGACCTGAGAGGATATTTAGTCTAACCGCCTTATTTTACAGACGAGCAAACTGAGTCAGGAACAGGCTACGTGACTTGGAATCATAGGCTCATACATGGACCCGGAGCTGGGAGAGCCCTCAGTGGTCTTATATTCCTATCCCTCTATTTTACAAGTGGGGAAACTGAGGGCCAGGGAGGTTAAAGTAATTTGGCCAACATTGCACAGAGAATAACTGTCAAAGACACGTGTTGAGCCCATTTTTCCTTGTATGGCTCAAATGAGATAATAAATATAAAGTGTTTTACAAATCTTATAATAAGACAATAATGAGATAATCAATATAAAGTGTTTTACAAATCTTGACTTTATAAATATCAGCTCTTATTGATGCTTTATTACTAGGTTCCCTCACCCCAGAGACAGTATTCTCTGTTTGGCCATAGTACCTAGACTGGGTTCTGTACTTGCTGGTCCCTGAATATAACGAATGAAACCCTCTTTCTTAATCTGCTCTCAGCTGTACCTATAAAACCTCCCACCATCCTATCCCATAGCTTTGCTATGAATAAGCCATGACCCAAGACAATCTCTGACTCAGGAGCATATTTATCCCTGCCCCCAACCCCAGCAGCTAAGCCTTCCTCAGAGGGCTTTGGGTTCCTTCTTGATCTTGAATCTCCTTTCCTCTCCTCCCCATCATGGTCGTCTCTGATTTTCACTGTCATACAAAAGTCTTTGACAGGTATCAAGTGAAGAGCCTGTAAGGGAGAAAGGGAGCCCTGTGCAGTAGAAAGACTCTGGGTCTCTAACATCTCACACTGTATACCAAGATAAGGTCAAAATGTGTACATGATTTAGACATAAACAATGACACCATAAGCAGATTTGGGGAGCGAGGAACAGTTTACCTGTCAGATCTATAGATAAGGGAAGAGTCTAGGACCAAACAAAAGAGAGAGGGAAAGAACATTGTGAAATGTAAAATGGAAAATTTTGATTAAATTAAATTTAAAAGTTTCTGTACAGACAAAACCAATACAACCAAAATTAGAAGGAAGGCAGAAAAGTGGGGGGGGGGAATTTTACACCAAGTACCTCTGATAAAGGCCTCATTTCTCAAATATATAGAGAACTGAATCAAATTTATATGACAAGTCATTCTCCAATTGATAGTCAAAGGATATAAACAGGCAATTTCCATACAAAGAAAGCCCAGCTATCTATAGTCATATGAAAAGATGCTCTAAATCATTATCGATTAAAGAAATACAAATGAAAACAACTCTGAGATACCACCTCACATCTATCAGATTGGCTAATATGACAGAAAAGGAAAATGATAAATGTTGGAGGAGATATGGGAAAACTGGGACCCTAATTCACTGTTGGTGGAGTTGTGAACTGATCCAGCCATTCTGGAGAGCAATTTGGAACTATGCCCAAAGGCCTACAAAACTGTGCATACCCTTTGATCCAGCAATACCACTACTAAGTCTATATCCCAAAGAGATTTAAAAAGGGGTGGGGAGGGACCTATTTGTACAAAAATATTTATAGCAGCTCTTTTTGTGGCACCTAAAAATTGGTAATTGAGAGAATGCATATCAATTGGGGAGTGACTGAACAACTTGTGGCATATGGTTATAATGGAATGTTATTGTGCATGATGAGCTGGATGATTTCAGAAAAAACCTGGAAAAACTTATATGAATTGGTACAGAGTGGAGTGAACAGAACCAAGAGAACACTGTGCACAGTAACAGCAACATTGTATGATGAACAACTGTGAGTGACTGAGCTATTCTCAGTAATACAATGATCCAATTGAACCCTGAAGGACGCATGATGAAAAATGCTATCCATCCCCAGAGAAAGAACTGATGGAGTCTGCATGCAGACCAAAGCATAACTCTCTTCTTTCCTTCTTTCTTTCTTCCTTTCTTCCTTTGTTTGTTTGTTTGTTTCTTCCTTCCTTCCTTCCTTCCTTCCTTTTTCTTTCATTCTTTCTTCCTTTTTTTTGGTTTGTGTTTTCTTCCACAAAATGGCTAATATGGAAATATGTTTTATATGATTGCACATGTATAACCTATATCTGCTTACCATCTCAGAGAGGGGGAGAGAAGGGGGGGGGCATAGAATTTGGAACTCAAAATTCCAAATGTTGAAAATTGTTTTTACAAGTAATTGGGAAAAAATAAATATTATTTAAAAAAAAAGACTGGGTCTCAGGACTTTATTTGGAGTAAACTGGGGTAAGTAGATGACCTCTTTGTGCCGAAATTTCCTTATCTAAGTGTTGGACTAGACGAAGAGGTTCTTAGTCTGGGGTCCATGAACTTAAAAAAATTTTAATAAATATTTCAATTTAACTGACACCTCTCTGGGTTTCAGTTTCCCCATCTCTAAAAAGAGAGTGTTGGACTAGACATATGAGTTTTTATCCTAGGGGTCTGTGAATTCTAAAAAAAAATACATATTTTTGGTCATATTTCAATATAATTGGTTTCCTTTCTAATCATATGCTTTTTATTTTTTGCATTTAAAAAACAATTCTGAGAAGTTTCTTGGGTTTCACCAGGCTACTGCCAAAGGGGTTCCTGGCACAAAAAAAGAGAAGATCCCTCAGTTTCCCTTCCAACTCTGACACTGTGACTATAGCTATTTACATAACAATGCCAGCAAATATTTAATGAAAAAAATCTAGTATTTGTGCTGGGCCCTGTTCCAAGAGAACCCCATCACTGGACTTAAAGTCAGAGGCCCTGATTTCAAATCCCAGCCCTAAAGTCTCTTCTAGCTCTAAATCAATGAACTTTTGACCCCGAGATTCTAAAATGTTGCTGTGACTGGGGATATTTTCTGATTCATCTGAACAGACCAAACCATAGAGTAATGGACATGTACACCTCACTTAAAAGACAACTGAAAACTCCTGGTTAGGATTAAAGGATCATGGGCCCAAAGCTCAAAAGGGACTTGGAGACCATGGATTTCAATCCCCTCATTTTACAGATAAAAAAACTGAGGCCCAGAATTACTTACTGAGTGACCTTGGGAGGGTCACCTGACATCTCTGGGCATCAGATTCCTCACCTCTAAAGTGAAGGGGTTGTGCTTAAGGACTTCCAAAGTCCGTTCCTTCTGTCTCTAACATTCTATAGTTCATAGGGATCTAGATCCAGAGCTGGAAAGAGACTTTAAAGGCCAATGAGCCCACTTTACAGATGAAGAAACGAAGGCTCAGAGAAGTGAAGTGATTTATCCAAAGTCACACAGGTAGTAAGAAGCACAGATGGGATGCAAACCCAAGTCCTCCCACTGTGCCTCTCTAGTTTCCAGTACTGGGGTCTCCCCCAAAATGGTTGTCTGGCTGGGATTGAGGGGGTTGGAATCTTATCATAGAAGCCATTGGTTTAAGAAAAAAAAAATTAATACTGTATTTGGGCACCAATCTGCCAGAAATAATCTTACCTAATTGTTCGTTTGTTATAATTTAACAACCACAATTTAATTGTGGTTAATGATATTAAGCTATAACCAAGCAAGAGATGTCCAAAATGGCTCGTGTCCTATGCTGTCCAACATGTCCCTTCCCCACCACAATTTTAGGTAACATTTATCAGAATCCTGAGAAAGAAAATCAAGATATATAACTATGCACTTCTGGGTAAACATCCAGAATTGTCAAAAAACCAAGTTTTATCTTATTCCTTCATGACAGAGGCCCTAGGATCATAGGTTTGGAATAGGTTGGGAACCTAGAGGCCATCAGGTTAAACAAAGGGACTTCCTGTCTTCCAGCAATATCGTAATCCTTTCTCAAAGAAGAAGCTTGAGTCCTAGGGCCTATCACTTTAAGTCAGAAGGAGGTGATAATATGACCAAGTTGTTGTTCAGTCTTGTTGGCATTTTTCGTGACCCCATTTGGGGTTTTCTTGGCAAAGACGCTAAAGTGGTTTGCCATTTCCTTCTCCAGCTCATTTGATAGATGGGGAAACTGAGGCAAAGAGGGTTAAGTGACTTGCCCAGGGTCACACAGCTAGTAAGTGTCTGAAGGCAGATTTGAACTCAGGAAGATGACTCTTCCCGATTTAGGCCCAGGGCTCTATGGTGCCACCTAGCTGCTGATGTGACAAAGAGAAGAATTAAACTTTGTTATCCTCCTTAATCCATGTCCCTAAGAAAGGCTTTTGTGCTCCACCTTTTCCAAGGATTTCTTCAGTTTTTCAGAGCAGAGAAATATTGTTTCTTGGTGTTTCTAAATAAATTAAAAAAGAGATTTTTAATATTTTTCCACACACACAAGGGTCAGAAAAGGGAAAGTGATTACGGGAGAGTGATGAGACATATTTTTTCTTTACCTTTGATTTTTCCCTCTTTTGAAGATAGACATCACTATAGCAGAATGAACTCTTGTTGGGAGATTAGGGGGAAGGAACCTCTTTGCATTTGCAGAGTCTTCTCTCCTCCCCCCACCACCCAGTCCAGTCCTGACCCCCTGTGAGGGATGGGTACCTTGGGAATGTCACATGAGAGTTACAAGGGCCAAACCTCAGTTTTCTCACCCACTCCTTCTGAGAGAAGATGTGGATCGCCTCCGCCCAGGAATTGGTTGGCAGCAGACTGGGCAATGACAGAGATCCTAGGAGCATTGGGTCATAGACTTGAGAGTCGGACAGGGTCTTTGAGGCCGTGGAGCCCAGCCCCTTCATTCTACAGTGGATTGAACTGAAGCCCAAGGACGTCAAACCAGCTGGCAAGAAACCCCTCCAAAGGTACAGATTTCCTAGAATAAACACTTAGGTCAGGATATAACAAGCCCCAAAGAGGTAATGACTACCCTCTTGAGTCAGCAAATTCATATAAGACCAGAGTCTTTGGCAGCATAGGTATAAAGGAAAGAAACAAGCACTGAGGGCCTACTGTGTGCTTAGTGTGAGACAGCTGATAGTGTAATGAATAGGTTGTTTGTCCTTCGTTCTCAAGGAGGACCACGACACCAGGAATGTGATACCATGACATGCAAGTGAATTGGATTTAAGTGAGGCAGGAGTGTGCAACGTCACCAGCCTCACTTTCTCCTCCAGATCTATCTGGGTCCAGTGGCCAGATATAGGTGAGGGCGACTGGAGATGGTCCCCAGTGTAATGTATGGACAGCCGGCAGGAAGACCTGAGTTCAAATTCTTCTTCACATGTGTGAGCCTGGGCAAGTCACTTAACCTCTGTTTACCTCAGTTTCCTTAATTGTAAACTGGGGATGATAATACTACCTACCTCAGAGGGTTGTTGTAAGGGACCATATAACATTTGTAAAAAGTGTTTTAGCAGAGTACCTGGCCCTATGTGAATTCTTATGCCCTTCCCTTCCCTACTCTCTTTACAAATATTTGTAATTGGAGGCAGGATATAAAGGCACAAGGAGTTAATTTATATCCTACTCAAACCAGAAGGAAGAGTCCATTAGGTCTTGGGGATTCAGGTTTGAAGGCGAGCCCTCATGTGGGGGTACCCTCTCCCCAGCACACTTGATGATTCTCAAGAACCCAACCACAGGAATCTCCCCTGGCTAATGGAGCCAGCTGCTCTAGGAGTCCTGAGATCCTGGCTTGAGTGAGGGGTGCCTCCCTTTTCTGGTCAGGTGTACACGTACTGCCTCCTTTCTCACATTACCACCGGTAGGATTTGCTGCCTGTAGCAGAGATTTGAGTGAAGGGTACTTAGGAGAGCAGAGACAGAGAGGCTGGAGGCTGGAGGCTCCACCGGATAGTACCTCCTTTGTGGTCTCTCTTTCAGGGTGGTGCTCAGGAGTGAAACTCCTCCAGGGAAAAAGGAGGGTGGGGTGTTGACGGAAAAGCTGAACCTGACCTTCGGGACACTCAGCCAGTGTTTTGGTCTATTTGGAAGAAAAACAAGAAAGTGAAGAGGACGCTTCAGCAGCAGAGTAGGGGATGGAATGAAGGAGGCCTGTTGTGCTCAGGTAATAACCTGAAAGCTGGCGAGGGAGGGAGCAGCCAAGGAGTGAGTCACAGAGCCACAGTGTGACAGCAGCAAGCACCGCAGAGGAAGCCGATGCAGCTGCCAATGTCCCAGATGGGCCAGGAGATCCAGGGTGGTGGTGGCTGTGGCTGTCATAAGAATGCCATCTGTCCCACAGTGAAGAGTGCTGGATGGGAGTCAGGAGGCCTGGCTTTCTGCCATTTGCTACCTGTGTGATGTTGGACAGGTCATTTCAACTCTCTGGGCCTCAGTTTCCTGATCTGCAAAATGAACCCAGAGGACTAAATGGAAATCCCTCTCTCAGCTGATTAAAATGTGGAAGTTCCTTAAATGCTATGCACATGGAGTCTGAATGCAGATTGAAGAACACTATTTTCTCTCTCTCTTTTCATTTTGTTTCTTCTTTCTCGTGGTTTTCCCCTTTGCTTCTAATTCTTCTTTACAACATGGCTAATGTGGAATATGTTTAATATGAATGTATATGCATAGCCTATATCAGATTGCATGCCCGTCTTATGGAGGGGGAGGAGAGGGAAGGAGAGAAAATTTAGAACTTAAAATCTTATAGAAATGAATGTTGAAAACTAAAAATAAATAAATAAATTTAATTAAAAACAAACAAAAAGTTCCTTGATGGGAAGGGCTATGGTGTAGTGGTTAGAGCACTGAGTTTGGAGGCAGAATATGAACAAGTATGTTTTGGGTTCAGTTCTGTCACTTGTGACCTTGGGCAAAATATTTTATGCTTCTGAGTCTTAGTTTCCCCTTCTGTAAAATACGGGGGTTGGGTGAGATGAAGGACCCTTCCAGCTCTAAATCTCCTATCCTATGTGACCAAGACCCCATCCCTGTGCTCAAGCTTATTAAAACATACTGGATTCTTAGCTCTTACTCATTCTCCACCAGTCCCTAGACAGACATTCAAGGCTGGGTAAAGGACTTTGGAGCTCATCTAGTCGAACCCCTTGGACTAGATGGCTCCTGAGGTCTCCTCCAGATTTAGCCTTATGACCTTATAACCCTAGACACTAGGAAATAAAAATTTTAAATCGACACCGAAGGATCTTTAAGATTCTAGGACAGTAAAGCAAAATTGGTAAATGTTTAATCAGTGTTAATAATGAGGGAAATAAGTTTCACATTAACTTTGTGGTGCAGTTGAACGTTATAGAATGTGGGGTGAGGTACTCTGGATACCACACGTGGCCCCCTCACGCATTTGTGTCTATAGCTCATTTTTGATGGGACAATCGAGGTTTATGGTTCTTATAGCTTGTGATGTCTCATCATAACAATGCTTATGTTGCTTGCTTCAGTGGGGGCTCTTGTGAGAAGCAGATGAGGTAATGTTTATAAGGGGCTTACCAAACCCTAAAACACTGTACACAAGTCAGCTGTTTTTATAGGCATGTAAGCAATTATTATTCTTAATAATAATTATAATATCTATAAATGCAGTTTATGTCAAGAGAGAAAGAGTGAAGAGTCAGCCGCATATTCAGGAAGATCTGGGCTCAAGTCCGTTTTCCGACATATTGTCTGGGTCACCCTGGACAGGCCATCCGCCCTCTCTCAGTGTCCCAGGCAACTTGCTAAGAGCATAGCTTGCAGAACAGTTGGTGGTCTGCACTGGTAGATGGACTTCCTCAATGGGAGGCCCCTATACCAGCAAAATCATGGATATGGCCCCAAATCCAAATCTTAGGTCAAGTCCTCGATCTTAAATGAAACACCAATGGGACGTTAGTCCTATGAAAAAACAGAATCCCCTCAAAGGCTCCTTCCTGGTCTCCATCTATGATTCTGTAATCTCCTGTATTCTATAGGGTTACCTTTTGGGTTCTCCCTATATGGATGCCCCACTTCATTGTCCATCATCTTTATTATTATTATTGTTATCATCATTAATAACTATAATTCTCACGCTTTGAGGTTTGCAAAGTGCTTTACAATATTATCTAATTTGATCCTCACGACAACCCTGGGAGATAGGTGCTTTTATTACCCCCCACTTTACAGATAAGAAAACTGAGGCAAATGGAGTTTAAATAACTTGCCCAGGGTCACAGAAACTGGATTCGAAAACAGGTCTTAAAGACTACAGGTCCTGTGCTCTATTCACTTTGATGCTTAGCTAATGTCTTTCTTTTATTAAATGACTCCTCACTGTTCCCCCTAGTTTGTCAAATCAAGGCAAGTCCACAAGCACATATTAAAGTCTTAAGATGTACGAGGCACTATGCTAAGCACTGGGGGAAAACAGGCAAAAACAGACCCTGCCTCCAAGGGGATTACATTGGACAGGAGTAGGGGTGGGGGTGGGTCTCAAAAGTTTGGGGCAGGGGGAGGGAGGGATGGGAAATCCAAAGAGAAGACCGAAGGATGGCTGGTCTGAGCCACAAAATGGGAATTTGGGGAGGAAATTCAGCAATGAATTTCAGTGGGGCTTCGGAGATGGAGGGAGGGGGCAGCTGTGTGGGATCTGACTCCCTGTTCTGACCCGGCTCCTGACTCTGGCTCCTTTGGCCTGCTCCATCCCACTGCTACCGACAGCCCAGCAGGACTGACAACAGGCCAGGCCAAATCCTATGATGTCAGCCCGCTGGGCACAGGTTCCAGGGAATCAGGGCTGCTGCTCCCTCCCCGCCCTGGAAAAATCTGAACACAAGGTTCTTCTACAGACTTCTAGATAAATGCTCAGTTCTGCTCTCTGCACCAGCTCCGCTCTGACAGAAAGAGGTTCCTGTATGGTTTAGGCCGTTTCTGACCACAGGAAAATACAGAACACCTCTTGGTCTGCCCCAGAGCCAGCCCTCCTAGCAGACAGGGAGCCTCTCTATGAGCCACCAGGGTGAGAAGGCTGTCAAAACAACCAATGCCTCTTACTCCCCATTAATAGGAGCACAAGGTCCAAAGCCAGGGAAGTGACAGCCCCCAGGAGCTGTGCCTTGGTGCCCTGGTCAGAGCTCAGCCAGTGTCAGTGTATGTTCAGGTCTGCCTGCTCCCCTCTCTTCCCCCCAGGGATATGGCACACCTTCACTAAAGTCTTCCGTGACTCCAACAAGTAATTTAACAAGTACTTACTATTTGAATCATTATTATTATTATGGGGGTGGGGGTCCTAAGCTTGTGGTTGTGCATAGGAAGCTTCAAGTAAGCAAACTCCCTTTACCAATGTAGATCCACAGCTATAGTCTTTGAAGCTAAAAGTGTTAGAGCATCGCCTAGGGCACTGAAAGATTAGGTGAAGAGCCCAAAGCCAAGGGCTAGTTTAGCCCATTAGACCAGGGTGCGTTAGAGACAAAACCTGGGTCTTTCTGACTCAATCCACTATGCTGAATCTCACTGGGCCCTGAGGGACATAAAGACAGAATGAAAAACAGTTCCTGACCTCAAGGAGCTTCTATTCTACTGAGGTAAGAAGGGAGAGAGGGAAAGAAAGAAGGAAGGAAGGAAGGAAAGAGGGAAGGGGGGAAGGAGGGAAGGATGGAAGGAAGGAAGGAAGGAAGGAAGGAAGGAAGGAAGGAAGGGGGGAAGGAGGGAAGGATGGAAGGAAGAAAGGAAGGAAGACTTGCAGACCACCAAGTGATCCACAGCTGTGCCGACAGCCCCAATGCAGACAAAAGCACGGCCCCCTCTAAACTCTTTGGAGTATTGCTAGAGTCCAAAGGAGAGAGAATGGGATGGTGAGAAAACCAGGCTGTCCAAGGAGCTGTTGAAACAACTGGGCGTGTTTAGCACGGTGAAGGAAGGGCACTAACTTTGGAGTTAAAAGAGCTGGGTTCAAACCCTACCTCTGATGCTTATCCCAAGTCGCTTCACTTACTCTGTCTGCCTCTGTTTCCTCCTCGGTAAAATAGGGATGGATAATAACAGCCCTTAACTCCCAGGGTTGTTATGAGGATCAAATGAAATAATATTTGTAAAGCACTTAACACAGTGCTTGACCCATAGTTAAGTGTTAGGCAAATGTTAGCTATTATTATTATCTCAGTTTCCCCAACTGTAAAATCAGGATAATAAACAGCACCTGCCTCCCGAGGTTGCTGTGAGGACGAAATGAGATAGTCATTGTAAAGCACTTGGCGCAGCGTAAGCCCTGTAAATGCTTTTATAATTATTACTACATCTCACCTCCGATGTTTATTACCTGCGTGACCTTGGACACATCATATAACCCCTCTGACCCTCACTTCCTGGACCTAGTTTCCTACTCTATGATTCTATGATCTCAGTCTGTCAGTCTGTCTGTCATCAGAGGATTACAAAAGCACAGATCTGGAGCGGGAAGGGACCTTAGAAGCCATTTTAGGCATGATCTCCCACAAAGAAGTCGAGTTTGCCTTGCCCGAGGTCCCACAGAAAGGGCATCATGGGGCTGGGATTGGAACTCAGGTCCTCCGACAGATCACTCATCAGCCTCGGATTTCTCATCTGTAAAATGAAAGGGTTGGATTAAATGACCTTCCGGGTTCTTTCCAGCTCCAGTTCTATGATTCTTTGGGCCACCTTTGCCTCTGATAGGTGAGCGTTTTGTCTTTCTTGTCTGGAACCAGGCTTCTGTCTCACTTCCCAGGCATCAACTCCAACCCATGGTGCTGTGATTGCGATAGCAACCCTCTGTTGTTCTGGGGTGCCTTCTCTTACTCTAAGGTAAGCTCCTTTAGGGCAAAGACTGGTGTTCGCTTGTTTTTAAATGATAAGGGCATAGATAGTGTCTGGCACATAGTAAACACTAAATGACATTTTATCTCTCTTTCATCTATATCATCTATTTATCTATCATCCATCCATCTATCATACTTCTATTATCTCTCTCTCTCTCTCTCTCTCTCTCTCTGGTGAGTTGCATGCTTGGTTTTTTCGTTTTGTTTTTTTACAGAGAGACAGACCCGTGTACTGCTTGTTACAGGCATGACTCTTGATGGTTTGAGAGAATGCTAAGCATGATGCTATATACCTATGTTGGAGGATACGCTCTGGACAAGGGCTTGCGGAGAGATGGGTGAAGAGAGGCGGGGCTTAAACTTTTTGTTTCGATTTTTTAAAATGTTTATTGAAATTTTTTATTTTTCCATCACCTTTATTGGGGCAACTAGGTGGTACAGTGGATGGAGTATTGGGCCTGAAGTCAGGAAAAACCCATCTTCTTGAGTTCAAATCCAGCTCACACACTTACTAACTGTGTGACCTTTGGGCAAGTCACTTTCACCTGGTTTGCCTCAGTTTCCTCATCTGTCAAATGAGCTGGAGAAGGAAATGGCAAAACCACTCCAGTGTCTCTGCCAAGAAAACTCCAAATGGAGTCATGGAGAGTTATACACAATTGAAACAACTGAATAACAACATCACTTTTATTTCTAAATATATCCTTCCCTTACTTCCATGCTTCTTGGAAGTCTCAGTATTCACTGTCCTTATGGCATACATTACATTCATGTACCAAACGCCATTTAAGACTGCATCCAAATACTGGTATCATTTTGACTCTAATGCCCCTCATGGGGTGGAGCACCAACTGGGAGGCTGATAAGCAGACCCCCCCCCTCCCTCCCAGCCCAGGGGAGGGTACCTAAGTAGGACAAAACCTGGAAATGGGCTGTTGTGAGGGCATGGGTTAATCCATGGCGGTGTGGGCACATGTGCCAGGGCACGTACATGATATACACCAGCGTCCCATCCACATGCCAACTTACTTCCACATCTATTCTTTAGCGGCTAGGGAAGGGCTCTGGTCCAGTCTTAGAAATCCCATGTCCAGGAGGTGACCCTCCCCCATCCTAGACCTAAGTAAGTCTTAACTACAAAGGGGGATGAAAAATATGAACAATGAATAAACGATAGCCCAGAGATGAGGAAATCTTCCTCCCTCCCTTCCCTGGAGGGGGTGGGTGGGTCCAGAGCTTTATACTTAGCTCAGCGCTCAGAAATTTTGCTTAACCATTTTTCTTTGTAATAAAGGGAAGGGTCACTAGGTAGGTTGAAGAAGGTCGCATATTTGGAAAAGACATTAGTCTTTTAGACAGAAGCAAAAACAAAATGCATATTCTTTTTGTGGTGGCAAAGAATTGGAAATCAAGGGGATGCCCATCAATCGGGGAATGGCTGAACAAGTTGTGGTATAGGAACGTAATGACATACTATTGTGCTATCGGAAATGATGAGCAGGTGGACTTTGGAGAAACCTGGAAAGACTCATATGAACTGATGCAGAGGGAAGTGAGCAGAACCTGAAGAACACTGTACACAGTAACAGCCTCACTGTGTGATGATCAGCTATGGTAGACTTGGCTCTTCTCAGGAATGCAATGATTCAAGACAGCTCCAAAAGACACGTGATAGAAAATGCTATCTACATCCTGAGAAAGAACTATGGAGTCTAAAGGCAGATTGAAGCATGCTATTTTCATTTTTTTTGTTTTTTTTTTTTCTTTCTCACAGGTTTCCCCTTTTGTTCTGATTCTTTCTTCACAACATGACTAATGTGGAAATATGATTGATATGATTGCACATGTATTACCTTAAAAAACCCAAAATGTACCAATATAATCTTAAAGAATGTTTTTAAGACTGAATAATATTTTGGTACAATGTGATGAGATGACAATTTAGGGCTCATGTTTCCAAAAAACCATTCCCCTTTTAGGAAGAAAATTCTAGCCATATCCCCAAACCAAAGCTTTTTTTTCCCCAAACCTCAGACACATTTTTTTAATAAGACACGAGCCTGGATGGTGTTAGACTAGATTCTCAGGCTTTCCACTTTTTACCCTGCAATGTGGGTTTTAGCTGTTTCCGGCATCAGGCACAAGGTAAGAAACAATCCCAGGAGCCATGAGATGGGAGGGGCTCCCAGTGAGGTGTGGATGTTCCCAATGTGTCTGAAGGACCAACTGCATTGATTTTGATTGTAATAGCCAGGGTGAGTCTGGGAGAGCTATAACTCAGCCTCCAAGTCATTGCTGTCTTTTTCTATGTCACGAGGGGGAAAGACTCTACGGTAGAAAGCGACCTTACAGGTCATTTAGTTCAAACCCTGCCTCCTACATTGAGGTCAAGAGACGTTCAGTAATTTGCCCAAGGTCACATAAGTGAGCAATCGATTTATAGATGGGGATATGGGTTCAAATCCTTAGCCTGACATTGCGTGACCTTGGATAAATCACTTCACTTTTCTGGACCTCAGTGTTGTAATCTATTAAAAAAAAAAAGAGGCAGATTGCACTAAATGATCTCCAAGATCTCTTCCAGCTCTAAACTTCTGGTCCTCAACCTTCACGTCTTCCCCAGAGCCTTCTCTGACTAACCCCACTCTCCAAAACTGACCCTTTCCTTTGAAAATCCTTAGCATTTACAGATGCAGCCAAGATCACACGGTGGGGGCCCTTTGATTTTTCTTGAATTGTCTAATCAGTCAATAAGCATTTGATAATCACCTACCATGAGTCTGTGCTAGGTGCTAGAAATACAAAGACAAAAAACCGAAACTGTCCCTGCCTCAGGGACTTCATATTCTATCAGAGGAGACAAGATGTAATATAGCTAACATTCATATAGCATTTACTACGTGTGAGGAACTGCACTAAGCGCTTTATAAATATTTGATCTTCTGGGCAACCCTGTTCTGTGGGTAGGGGCTATTATTATCCGTACTGTATAGAGGAGGAGACTGAGGCAGGCAGAGGTTAAGTGGCTTGCCCTGGGTCATTCAGCAAGTGTCTGAGGCCAAATCTGAACTCAGGTCTTCCTGCCTCCAGGCTCAGCACCCTATCCACTGCCCCACTTAATTGCCCTTATGTACACAAGCATGTAAAAAACAAAAACAAAAACAAAAAACGCCAAGGTTGTGTGTGTGTGTGTGTGTGTGTGTGTGTGTGTGTGTGTGTGTGTTTAGGGTATTAGCAGCTAAGGGGATCAGACAACACCTCATATAGATTGTAGAGAATGGTGCTTGAGCACAGTTTTGAAGGAAACTAAGGACTCTAAGGGGCAGAGGTGAGGCAAGAGTGTACGCCAGGCATGGAGAACAGCCAATGCAAAGACCCTGAGGTGGGAGATAGAATATTACGTGTGGAAAAAAAATAGCCAAAGAAGCCGGTTTGGCTGGATTGTAGAGTGTGAGACAGGGGAATAAGGTATAAAAATCCTGGAAAAGTAGATTTCAGCCAGATTGTAAAGGGCTTCACATGCCAAGGCAGGGATTGAGTATTCTAACTGGCATTTATTGAGCAAGGGCGTGATATGTTCAGTCCTTTCTTTTAAGAAAGCCACTGAATGAAGGATAGACTGGCTCGTGGGGAGAGACTTGGGACAAAGAGACAACGAGCAGGTTATTTCACTAGTCCAGGCCAGAGGCGATAAGGGCTAGCACAGGGCCGTGGCCTGGGAGTGGAGAGAAGGATATGGAGAGGAGACAGGTGGCAGAAGCAGGATGGACAGGTCCTGCCCAGCTCCCACATTAGGGGACTTTTCTCTCTTTGAAAATAGACTCCAGCCACGTGATGACAGAGCTTATCTACCCAGATACAGATTAGACCTCGGAGCGAGATGTCCTCTTTCCCTGTATTCCCATCACTTTTGCCAGCAAACTACAGTATGAAGAACAACACAAGAAAATAGATGAGTCCCACCCCACCCCCCCCAAATGATAACAGCTGACATTTCTACAGCGCTGCCGTGTTTACAAAGCACTTTACAGACATGGAATGGAGGAGGTGATATTAGTATCCCCACTCCAAAGATGAAAAAACAGACTTACAGGCAGCTAGGTGGTGCAGTGGATAGAGTCGGGAGGACCTGAGTTCAAATCTAGTCTCAGACACTTACTAGCTGTGTGCCCGTGGACAAGTCACTTAAACCTAGTTGCCTCCAAACTAAAACAAAACAAACAAAACAGACTTAGAGGGTCCGGTGATTTTTTCAAGGGTCACATGGTTAGGAGGTATCTGAGACAGGATTCAAACCCCTGGCCCTCCATTGCATTCCACACCTTGCTGCTAACATTCTGGGACTAATGCTGATCATATCAGAACTCTTACTGCGCTGCTTCCATTTCTATTAATGAGCTATTTATTTTGCTCTGTCTCATCTTTAGTGCCTCCGGTTCTAGAAATACTTATGGGCAAAGCAAAGCAACTGCTGATCAGAGGGAGACTGAAAATTAAGCAGCAGGCTCACACAGGAATGATATGATGAGTAGGGGAGAGAGCCAACTGGCTTTGGAGCCAGAGGTCCCAGGTTTGAATCTCACCTTGGCCTCTTATTAGCTCTTGGACTTTTGGAAAGTCACTCAACCTCCGTGGACCTCAGTTCGCTCATCTGGAAAAAGATGTTAGACAGCCTCCAGAGCTATGACTGTCACCTTGGGAAAGTTGCTTTGCTTCCCTGGGCCTCGGTCTCCTAATCTGTAAAATAAGGTATGTGGACTGATGGCCTCTGAGGTCCCTTTCTGTTGTTATGGTCCCACGATGTCGCCATGTCCGCCAAGGAGCCACCCTCCCCTCATGTCCAGTTTTATGATCTATGCACCAAACCTTTCTAGCTTATGAAGAAAAACCTTGATCTGGGAATGCGTCTTGGCTTTCTGGGCATATCACGGCCCTGTCCCCTTCCAGATGCATCTGTCACCTGCAGTGGTGACTCAAGGGAGAAAGGCTCATTTGAGCTCTGAAAAAAGGGACAAAAGTTCCAATTACATGATTAAGAGAGGTCAGATGGACTCAAAAATAGCCGGCAGATGGGCCATGGCATTAGAGCCAAATGGACAGTAGCAAGATGCCCTATCCTGGACAATGATGCCGATTGTTATTAATGGACTGCGAGGTCCAAATGAAGATGTAGACTTAAACAATATTTTAAGAATTGATATTCTTACCATCACCCTCATTCCCCAATAGATCTCCCCCTCCCCAACTCAGAGAGCGTCCTTTATAATAACAAATAAAAAATCCCCCCAAAGGGAAGTTCAGCAAAACTAACACAGAAAGTAAGCCTGATAGTATAAGTTGTGTTCTATATTTATACAAAGTATGGAAGTACGAGGTAATGTGGGAGGGACAACGCCAGCAGCTGGTGGGACATGAAAGGCTTCATGGAGAAGAAGGTATCTGCGCTTCAATTTAAAGGATGAAAGGAAGGGAGAGAGAGGAAGAGGGAGAGGGAGAGGAAGAGGGAGAGGGAGAGGGAGGGAGGGATGGAGGGAGAGGGAGAGAGAGAGAGAGAAGGAGAGAGAGGGAGAGGGAGAGAGAGAGAGAGAGAGAGGGAGAGAGAGAGAGAGAGAGAGAGAGGGGGGGGGAGAGAGAGAGAGAGAGAGAGAGAGAGAGAGAAGGAGAGAGAGAGAGAGAGAAGAGAAGAGAAGAGAAGAGAAGAGAAGAGAAGAGAAGAGAAGAGAAGAGAAAAGGAGGAAAGAGGAGAGGAGAGGGAGAGAGGGAGGGAGAAAGAGACAAAGAGAGAGAGAGAGAACACTGTGAAATAGAGGTTAAGAGGGAGTCCATACCATGCTTGTGGGAACCACAGCCCCCAATCTTTGCAAAGAAGGGAGAGAAATGCATTCAGGTATCTCTTTTAGGGGGCCAACCTTGGTCATTATAATTCATAAACTGAATTGAGTTTTGATTCCTTTTCTCTTTTCCCATGCACCTTGTCGTGGTCATTATATATATGGAATTGATTCTGCTCTTCTCTTTTCATCCATTCATATTAATCTTCCCATACTTCTCTGGATTCTCCCTGTACATCATTTCTTTTTTTCCCCCAGGGAGGAAGGCAAGACAATTGGGGTTAAGTGACTTGTTCAAGGTCACACAGCTAGTAGATGTGTCAAGTGTCTGAGGTCTGCATTTGAACTCAGGTCCTCCTGACTCCAGGGCCAGTGCTCTACTCACTGTGCCACCTAGTTGCCCTGTATATCATTTCTTATGCCCCGGCAGTACTGCATTCACCCGGGTTCCACAGTCTGCTTACCCATTCCACAGCTAATGAGCCACCAGACCTTTTCTATCTCAAAAAGAGGCACAGACTTTTCATTTGAAAACATTCACATCTTTTGTGCAAGGAAGAAAAAGCATTCTTGTTTTTGGTGTTGACAGAGTGTACTGATGACCCTGGAAAATGCTTGTTATTCAATTGCAAAGCAACCAATGGGGAAAATACTATTTTTTCAAGAACAACAGATCCAAGCTATGAGAAAGAAGAGATCTAATTTCCAGGCACCCATCATTCTGTTTCCTGAAACATTATTCTCAGTCACATTCTGGCCCCCTTTCCCCATTCTCAACTCTGTCTTGTTCAGTTGGCTAGAGGGCACTGCAGGCTGGCTCATGGTGGCATTTACCACCATCTATTGTCACTTGTCATAGCCCAGGTGGTTGAATGGATAGTTTCAAGGCTGCTTCATGAGATCTTAACTCAGAATTTGAGATGGATAAGGCTTCCCTTCTCTGCCCCTTCCTCTCCACCCTCCCCCACTTTCAGTCTCACTGAATAGTCAGGTCCTGAAATGGCCTTTTGATTTCTCCTCTCACAAGGTGTGAGTTTCCTTAGAAAAGACCGTCAGGAAACTGTAGCAGAGATAGGAGGCCTTCGAGAGCTGAGGTCTTGGAATTTTCAAAGGGCGTCTGAGGAGAGGAAGAGCAAAGTCTGATCCTGCATCTGACTAGGTTCCAGGGTTCAAATGAGGGAAGTGTTTGAACTTTCTGGGAAAGCTGATCTCCTGCCTGTCCCCTGGAGAAAACAGGGAGGCTGGAAAACCCAGAGGAATTTGGAGTCTGGAATTATCCGCTGGCCACTACCTCATTCCCTCCCTAAAACAATTGAGGAAACAAACTGGTTACACTCACTACCTCTACCCCTTTCCTTTCATTCTCTCCTAAACTCTCTGTGGCCTGGCTTCCACCCCCATCCATCATCATTCAGCTGAAATGTCCCCCTCCAAAACGACTAGCGATCTACAGTGTCCAAGCCTAATGGCCTTCTCTCAGCCTTCATCCTGTTGAGCCTCTCTGCAGAGGCTCCAACCCCTTCTCCTGGATGCTGTCTCCTCTCTGTGTTTTTCTTTTTGGGTCCTCCTCAGACCTGACTGACTGCTCCTTCTCAGTCCTTTTTGCTGGACGTGGATGTTGCCCCCAAGGCCCTGGTCCCTCTTCTCTTTTCTGTCTGGATTCTCTCATTTGGTTATTTCATCAGCTTTCGTGGGTTTGAATATCATCTCAATATAGATCATTCCCAGATCTAGATATCCAGCCCTAGTCTCTCTCCTGAGCCCCAGGCTTGCAGCATGAAAAGACAGTGAATACTGAGAAGGTGGTAAAGAGGATGGGGAAGACCAGGATGAGAGAAGGTGCAGCAGAATGGTGAGGCCTAAAGCCAGACCACACAGAGTTAAGGAGAGAAGGTGTTGAGTGCTGGGCCAGTAAAGTCAGGGAGAATAAACTACTCTTTCTGGAAGTTTGGTTCAGAGAGTAAAGAGACTTGCTGATAGTCCACTAGTAAGGATCAGACTGTGTTCGTAAGCAAAATGGGCTCCTTAGCACTTAGTTCAACAAGTGCCCTTGAAGAGTCTGGCTTTCCTTTCCTTTGAGCAATTCAGTGTACTTCATTGAGTCTTACTAAGTGCTAAGCCCCAGGCTCTAATCCCTATTAGGTGTTAACCTAACATGTGTGGAGGTGAACCTCCCAGGGTCCTAAGGGGAGGGACTAACTCAAGAGCCAATCGTAGCAGCCTAAGTTCAGGTCATTCAGATGACATTTGATGATATCTGAAGCCCTATAAGAAGACAGGACAGAGCCATTTGCACAGGGCTCTCACTCGTGATGGTGCTGATGCAGAGACTCCGGGCAGCTGTAGCTAAGGAGCCCTCCAGCTCGTCAACCCGGATGCTGGGACTTTGTTAAACTCTGGTAACTATGTATTGGGATTTGAATCAGACAGGGTCTGTCTGTTGATGTTTGTACTTTGTTTGTATTTTGTTCTGAAGTTCAGCATGCTGGCTTTTTCCCCTGAACTAAGTGAAAGATATTTGTTTGCTGAATTAAAGTAAGCTTGTCAACCTCTTCACGTAGCTTTCCTTAGTTAAGCAGATCAAAAGAACCTGTGCTTTTGCAGCATGCTGGTAGCGTTCTTGTTGTTGGGCTTTCACCCCCACACAGCTGCTAGCCGGATTGTTGAAACACAGACACAGCATCTGAGCCCAGGTTTCCTGACTCCAGGCCAAAGACTTTAACCACTATGGCACATGGCCTCCCGAATTGGATCTGGGATTCAGGAGGGCTCTTCCTTCTAGATCATAACAGCCTCTGGAAGCCACTCCAGCACCCTTCCATCTGGAATGCAGGGCCAGAAGCCTAACAAAACAAGAAGTTTGACAAGTAAGACCATGGAGCCTAAATCATTTCTTTGTGAACATCCTCTAGGCTGGGTCACTCTGTGGCTGAATTTTCATTAATCTGAGGGCTATTTCTCTCCAGGAAGACCTGCTAACCTCACCCCAAATTAACCTCATCTTCCTCACCTTTGGCTTTGCCTGGATTCCATTCACTGTTGTGGGATCATGGCTCTACATCCCTTCTCCCTCTCCTCATTGAGGCCCTTGCAGAGGGAGGACAGAAGCCAGAGTGGAGGAGCCTGACCTGGCCTCCCGGGAGCCAGCCAGTGGCTGCTTTGCAAAGGGCTGCATTGAACGGCTAAGGCGTCTGGTTCTCCTTCACTGGAATGGCTGCCAGGAGGCTGGTGTGAGCAGCAGGAATGCCTGCAGAGCCTGGGTCCCTCACCAAGAAGGACCCCAGTGATCACAGAGCTGCCAGCTGGGGGCTGAGTCCACTGAGAAAAATATTCTCCAAAGGATGAAAACTGGGCAGGGATTCATGAATATGAGCTGGTAGTATTCTGTACTAATTGTGAACTTCTATTCTAGGTCGGGGTGGGTAACTCCCCTGGACTAGGGCTAACAGGAAGTGGACGAAGGGAGGGCCCCGAGCAGCTTTTGTCCATGGGGGAGTTTTCTTAAGCTTTCTTCTCTTTGTTATCTCCTCTTCACTCATCTCCCACTTCTCAGCACTGAGGACATCTCCTATTATGGATTCTGGATCTCAGAGCAGGAGACACTCACTTTATGTTCCTGCCATCCTTGAGAGACAGCTAGGTGGCACAGTGGATAGAAGGCTGAACCTGGAGGCAGGGAGACCTGAGTTTGAGACATTTACCAGCTGTTTGATCCTGGGCAAGTCCCTCAACAACTTTCGGCCTCTGCAAAATGTGCATATTAGCACTCACCTTACAGGGGTGTTGTGAGATCAAATGTAGATAGTGTATGTAAAGTGCTTAGCAAGCCTTAAGAAAACATAAATGCTAGCTAGTAACACTCTATGCTCCCCAAATACACTTTGGTCTCCGTGCCTGCTCGGGCATTTCCTACTTCTGGATTCCTGCCTACCTCTTAGGGCTCAGTTCAAATGCCACCTCTTCCAAGAAGTCTTCCTTGGTCCTCCTCCAAAACAGGTAATGCTTTTGGCCCTCAGACCTCACATAATAATCAATCGATATACATTTATTAAGCTCTTATATTGTGCCAGGCACCGTGTTGGGGATACAAAAAGGATACAATTCTTTCTTTAAAAAAATTTGTAATCTCTCTGGGCATCAGTTTTCTGATGTGCAAAATGAGAGACTTGGACCTGATGTCACTACCATCCTTCCCAGCTCCAAGGCTACAATCCTAGAAGAAAGCAGTGGTCGACAGGGTCCAGCTACAGAAAGGTGAAGCTTTTGTTTTTACGTTACCTACATTTCCCAGAAACTTCTTTGTAAGTATTATTACTTCCATTTTTCAAATGAAGAAACTGAGACTCGGGTGCTTAGCCAAGGAAGAACAGTTGATAAGCGGTGGAACCAGGACCAGAATCCTTTCCTTTGCACCTTTATGCTCCGCTCCTAACCAATCACTTCTCTTGTCTGACTGGACCACTTAGGGCTCTTAGGAACCTGGAGAACAAATCCACTTCCAAATATCCTGCTAAGAAAAACACCCTCCCCCAGCCATATTCCAACCCTGAAATCACCCCATTTAAACTCTGACTAAAAAGCCCTCTTTCACACAGTTTAGGATACCTGAGCTAGGAGCTCAGCTTCCCTGTCATGACCTCGAAATCTCAACAAAAAGCAGAGACTTCCTCTGAGTCTAGAAGTGGGGGCCATCTCCAGTCTACTTGATCTATATCTGGCCACTGGACCCAAACGGCTCTGGAGGAGAAAGTGAGGCTGGTGACTTTGCACAGCCCTGCCTCACTTAAATCCAATTCAATTGCAAGTCATGACATCTCCTTCCTGATGTCATGGTCCTCTTTGAGAATGAAGGACAAACAACAAATGTACAAATGAAGTCTGGAAGGAAAGAAGGAAGGATTGTCCTGAATACTTTATCTGTCCCCAAGTCAAGAAGGATGGAAGCTTGGCCAATGGGAGTTGGTCACCTGTGGCCAGGACTTCATTATTAATCAACCCTTGTTGGTTGGTTGATTCCTTATTGGGCTAGATTCCATTAGAGACCCCACCATTTAAGTATGATATGGGTAAAGCGGAAAGAATGGAGGAAAAAGTTGGGAAAATCAATCTAAGAAGAAATTGCTGAGATTGCTCAGTTTTAGGTGGGGAAAAGTGGTTGAGAGGGGAATCCAAGACAGAGACCCAGTGGCAAATGTTTAACAATCAGCTCTCTGAGAGGCATGACACACTTTCAAGTTTAATTTGCATCATCAACATTTTCCATTACTTTCTTAAATCTAGACAGCCAACAAAACAATAAATCAAGCCTTCATTTTTTATTGTTTGCCATTTTCCAAGGTGTAAGTTTTCAAAAGCCAGTCTGAGCTGACTCTAACATACCCTTGCATAGATCTCAGGATGTCAGAAGTGGAAGAGACCTTAGGACATTATCTGGTCAAACTGCCTCATTTTACTAATATATCAGCAGCTGGGGGTTGGTTTTGTTTGGTATGGCACAAAAACAAACTCCTTTCTTGGATGCCTTCTCCCATTTTGTGTTCACTCTTACCTAGCTTCTCCCTGAAGGTATTCCCTATGGGTGTGACTTTTTATTTGGTCAACACCCATGGTCCCTTCCAGCTTTGACATTCTATGTTCCAATGACTCTATTAACAAAAAAGGGATTCTTAACTCCTGAATAATTGAGAGTTGGTTTAAATACAGCCTCACTGGTCAGTCTTCCCTCCCTAGCAGTAGATTCTACTTTAACATTTATTTTCTCTCTCCCACCCACCTCCACCTGAACAACAACTAAAAATAAAAACCAAAATCCTTATGACAAATATGCACAGTCTAGAAGAATTGCCAAAAGAGAGAAAGTTTCTCCTCACCAAGTCTCTTCTCCCTAATACCTCTGCTTAGCTCATTCTTTGCCCAGGTGAATCCATAACAATATGGATTCGTGTGCCTTAATTTTTCCCCTGCTTATAATACTGCTAATCAGTAAAATTTCTTGCATTTGTTACAAGCCTACAGCTGGACAATCTCCTCTACAATTTAGAAAGGGAACTTCCTTCACACCTTCTATGATCACTTCCCTCACACAGCTTTTGAGCAAATGAAACACATACAGACCAATCATGCCTATCAGGACCAGTTCATAGACAGACCAGGTGAACAGCCATCTAAAAGAAAGACTTTCAAGAAATAGGGATAAGCTTTGGAAAGGGATGCCCGCTGTCGCTGGGTGGAGTTCAATGGAGAGTGTGTGTGTGGGGGGGGGGAAGTGTCAGAAACTCAGGCTAGCTATTGTCTTTTCAGCATCACCTCCCTCCCTGAAGGGAGCTTCATTGTTCCCTTCATAGTTCAGCCCCTGATTCCAGCAGCATTAGTGACCTAATCTTCTCCAAACTCTTCTCATTTTTTTGTTTTTTGCTCAGCCAATGCAAAGAGATCCTGTTTCTGCCTCATAGCTTGCTGTTCATTTCTCACCTGTCTTGAAATTTCAAGTCTCCCCTCCTTCCAGAATGAAGGGAGAGAGCTTCTGTCTTTTCAGGCAAGAGACACAAGGTTCCTGGGTATCTGGTATAGGACGTGTTGGGCTCCTCCATCCACCAGAGAACATTGTCTCTGGTGACCTGTTTTGTTCATTTTTACTAGGGCAGCAACTGAAACTCAAAGAAGGTAAGTGACTTGCCACATAAGGTCACCTCATAAAAAAATTAGTTGCATAAGGAAGAAAATACCTTTTAGAGTTATAGATAGGGGGAAAGTTTATAACCATACAAGGGATAGAGAAGATCAGAGAAGATGAAAGGGACAATTTTGATTACACAAAATTATGGTTAATTATGTAAAATTAAATGAAATTATTATATAATTATAATGTGCACAAACCAAACCAATGCAGCTAAAATTAGGAGGAAAGCAGATAACTAGGGAAAAAATCTTCACAGTAAGTTTCTCTGATAAATGTCTCATTTCCAAGAGATATTAGGAACTGATTCAAAATTATAAGAATAAGAGCCATTCCCCAATTGATAAATGGTCAAAGGATTTAAACAGGCAGGTTTCTATGGAAGAAATCCAAACTATCAACAACCATGTGAAAAAATGTTCCAATTTACTAATAATTAGAAAAATGAAATTTAAAGCAATTCTGAAATTGTATCTCATACCCAACAGATTGGCAAAGATGACAAAAGAGTAAAATGACAAATGTTGGAGGAGCTGTGGGAAAATAGGCACACTAATACATTGTTGGTGGAGCTGTATATCAACCCAGTCATTCTGGAAAGCAATTTGTAACTATGCCCAAAACTATACTAAACTGTGCATACCTTTTGGCCCAGTCTTATTACTATTAGGTATATACTCCAAAGAGATCAAAGAATAAAAAGACCCACTTACAAATATGTGTGGATGTGTGTGTATCTTAGTTCTTTTCACAGTAGAAAAACCCCCTGGAAAACAAAGGGAGAAGTGGGAAACCTGTGGGAGAAGTGCTAAACATATTATGATATGTGAATTTAATGGAATATTATTGTCCCATAAGAAATGATGAATTGGATAATTTCAGAGGAAATTGAGAATACCTTTAGGAACTAATACAGAGTAAAGTGGGCAGAACAAAAGAACAATTTATACAATGACAACATTACAAAGGCATTTGAAAGATTTTAGAACTGATTAAGGCCACAACAAACCATGATCCAGAGGACTGAAAGAGAGGTGGTGGTCTCAGGGAGAGGAAAGAGATGTACATTTTTGGAAATGGCCAATGAAGGAATTTTCATTGCTGAACTGTGTATATTTGTCATAAGGATTTTGCTTTTTATTTTTAGTTATTTTCAGGTGGAGGTGGGTGGGAGAGAGAAAATAAATATTAAGATAGAAGAAGCTGCTGCTAGGGAGGGGAGACTGTGACCAGTGAGCCTGCATTCAAACCAACTCTCAATTATTCAGGGGTTAACAATCCCTTTTTTATAATAGAGTCATTGAAACATAGAATGGCAAAGCCAGAAGGGACCATGGATGTCACCTATGTCCACAGAAAGGAATTGAATTTCCTCATGTCACCCACCCAGTGCTCCAGGGATGGGGTCAGGACTGGAGGTTTGGCCTCCAGGCCTCCAATTCATTTCTCTTGAAGACGATCACTTTAAACCTCTGTCCTTAAAACTCTGTTCAATTTTCTTTACAGTTGTTTTTTTTTAAAAAGTTGTATTTCAGCATAAGCTTGGATCTGTAACTGAAATAACCTTGCAATCACAGGCTGAGTTGGAAAGCACTTTGTTTTAAAAAAAAGCACAATCTTTCACCTCCTTTGGCAATTCTTCCTTCAACCAATCGCCAAGAAAAGCAGAACTTGGGAAAGCAGGCGTGGTAATGATAACAACAACAGCGTTTATGTACTGCTTACTGTGTGCCAGGCACTGTGCTAGGCAACATACACACACACACACATGCACAAACACACACACATGCACACACACACATGCACAAACATACACACATGCGCACACACATATATAAAATCTCATTTGATCCTCATGACAACCTTGGGAGATAGGTGCTGTTATTATTTCTATTTCACAAATGAGGAAACTGAGGCAAACTGGGATCACCCAGCTAATAAGTATCCGAGGCTGGATTTGAACTCCAGGCCCACCACTCTAACCACTGGGCCACACAGGAGCTGTGAAGGAGAACAATTAGAGGATAGCCCAGCTTTATCACAGAATCAAAGGAGACAAGGGGACATTTTCTTTTTTGGAGACATAAATTAAAAGGGGAGAAGGAATTTTAAAATTTACAGTGAGGATCAGTGAGAAAGGTTATTATTTCATTTAGAAAGACACCCTGACCTCCCCCCCCACCCAGAATGCCCCCACTCCCACCCTTACAATGTGTTTTATCAGTATAACACAGTATAAAGAACCGGATAAAGACCTGAGCTGGAATTCAGACTCAGCTACTTAATCCCTGTATGACCCTGTGCAAGTCACTTAACTTTTCTGGGGTGCCACAATGTCCTCTGTAAAATGAGGCAGTTGGTCTAGAGCACCTCCAAACCCCCTTCTAACTTCAAATCTATTGCTAAGAATAGACTCTTTCATGCTTCTACCTGTCCATGGTTTAATGAAGAATTGCATTTTTTTTAAAGAGAAAGGTCTAATAAATTCATGATTTTATGGTTTTTTTGTGCTGGCATTCAGATCATGAGTCATGTGAGTGAAGCACTTACATGTAAGAATGAAAGCCTGTCCTAAATGTAGGCAAAATATAGGAGGGGGTAGGGAATAAAAAAGATACTTTTTAGGATTTGACTTGTAAAACTAAAATGACCAAGCCCTGAGAACGATAACACTGCAAAACCCTAAGTTCAGAAACAAGCATTTTTATTTGTAAAATGCTGAATTAAAAAAAAATCCATGGCATTTCTCAGAGAGACCTTTGCATGTCTTCAGGAAATGTTTTTAATGTATATATTAAAAATTAGACACAATTGAAATAGCTTTTTTAAAAAAAAAAGGATGACAAATTTAAATTTAGATGATGCCCTGATAAGGAAGTAAGAGTAATAGGGTAATATATTATTGTCTGGAATTGGAGCATTAGAAATTCATTCCCTTGGGAATGTGAAGAATTTAGAGAAGCACTTCTATCAACTGATGCAGAACAAAGTAAGCAGAACCAGGAAAATAGTATTGTCCATTACTGTAACAATGTAAATGGCCAGAATATAAGCAACAAACAAGAAACTAAACATTGGGTAAACATGATCAGCTAGAAAAAAGAGACGAAAAGAGGCACCTCTCTCCTGTTTTTTAAGAGTGACCCCTAGGTGGTGCTATGGTGCACAGAACTTGGGGCCCGGAGTCAGGAAGACCTGAGTTTAAATTCAGCCTCAGATATATGTACACACACACACACACACACACACACACACACACACACTAGCTGTATGACCCTGGGTGAGTCACAACCTCAGTTTGCCTCAGTTTCCTTTTCTGTAAAATAGGGATCAAAATGTCACCTACCTCCTAAGGTTGTTGTGAGGATCAAATGGGATATTTGTCAAGTGCTTGGCACACAGTAGGCACTATATAAATGCTTATTCCCTTCCGCCTTTTGAAGGATGGGGAAGCACGGATGTGGAACCCTATGTATAGACTTGGTTGATATGTTGCTCAATTTGACAGAACTGCTCCCCCACCCCTTTATATTTTATTTTAATTTGTTACAAGGGATGGCTCCCTGGGCAGGGGAGGAGGAAGAGATATATTTGGAAGTAAAGGTGACATCAAAACAAGAGATCAATAAAAATAAAAAACCAGATTCTTTAGGTTCTTTTCCTTTAAAAAATGTTGACATTCTTGGGAGGGAAACTGAATTTATTAAATGCCATTGCTCTAGGGCAGTGATGACCTTTTTAAAAGTTGTTTTCTAAGACCTGCTTTCCTCCTGACAGGAAGGACCAGAGGTAATGAAGGGCAGGGTGTCTAAGAGGACCTGAGATGGGGGCGGGGGTGGGGATGTAGATATCCTCACCTACTTCAGGGCTTTGTTTAGGGTGGGCCTTGGAAGGAAAGTTTGCTGTCTTCCTTCAGTTAGCAGCTTGGCAGCAAACATGTCCGTGTGCTCATGGGATCCTATGTTCTGCTGTCTTCTTCCTCCCTTCCCCCCTGTCCTTTCCTCTCCTCTCTCTTCCCCTCCCTCCCCTCCCTGTTCCTTCTTTCTTTATCTCTTCCCTTCCCCCATGCCTCCTCCCCATCTCTGTCATTTTCTTTCACACACAGACACACTCACACACAATAGCATCACTGCCCATTTGACAAATGAGAAAACACATGCTCACACAAATCCTTGGGGCTCTTAAAAGGAGAGCCGGTAGCAAATGATGTTGTTTCCCTAAAACATGGGTATAAACGGTACCCAAGCAGCAACTGAACCTGCTCTTTTCAGGCATGGGAGAGAGGGGGCTTTCTGAAATGTTTGCTTTGGAGGCTCCAATTGAACCTTATGACCTTACTCCCCAATTCCCAATGACTTTTTAGGTGTCTTTTGTTTTCCCGTCAGCCTTCCCGGACTAATGCTCCTCACCCCACACCACAGAGCCCACACTTGTAGCAAAGAAAAATGGATAAAGAAAAACCAGCATGGGGATTCTATATTATACAGCTTTCCATGGCCTAAAGAAAAGGGTGAGGGAAGTCGTCTCATCATCAGCTGTTCTCTGGGATCAAGATAGTGCATTACAATGATTCAGAATTCTGCTTCTTTTTGGAGTTCTTTTCATTTATAGTATTATCATGGTGCATATTTTGTCTTGGTTCTTATTCCACCCTGAATCAGTTCATATACCATGATCCTCTAATGCTAATTCTTCCTATGTTTCTCTGAAACTTCTCATAAGTATGATTTCCTGTGGTGCAGTATAATAAGATTCCATTATGTTCATATGCCCCAATTTTTCCAGTCACTTCCCAACTGATGAGACGTGACTTGTTCTGTAGGAACCTATATTGGCTCAAAGTGATCATTGCTTTGTTTTCTAAGTGTTCACTAATCATCCTTTTAATTATGCTTTCTAGCATTTTGACAGGGATCTGAGTCAAGCTCGTCTGTCTATATTTGGAAGAATCCACCTTTCCCCCTCTTTTTTCTACAAAAAATGGAGACAATAGTCTATTGCCTGACTAATACTCAAAGCCTTTTTGAGCTTTGCTAGGATGTAGCAGGATGTGTATTCTATTGGGGTCTGCTTAGAGAATCCAGAGTCCTTTCTATTCCCCACATCAAGAATTAGTATGGAAGGAGGATTATTGTGAAGAGAGAGAGACAGAGAGAGAAAGAGAGAGAGAGAGAGAGAGAGAGAGAGAGAGAGAGAGAGAGAGAGAGAGAGAGAGTGTATACTTCAACAACTCTGATTTCACTGATATGAGTCTTCCTTTCACTGATGCAAGTCAAAACCCTTCTGTGACTCAATAATCTTATCCAACTCAGTCAAACCCAATTCAATAGAGTCTAGTCCAGGCCAATTCAATCCAACCCAGCCCAAGCGAATCCAAACTCAATCAATCCAATCTAACCCAGTCCAATTCAATGAAAAGATGAAAAACGGATTTATTACTAGACAATGTGCTAAGCATGGAGGCTTCCTTATATGAAAGTGAAATATATAAAATATAAACATGAAACATATGTATTATATAAAAACTATATAAAATATTAAAAATGAGATGGTATCTGCCTTCAAGGAGCTCACATTCTAACTGACGCAGACGACACACATAGAGGAAGTGGTGGCCAAGGAAGAAGGTCAGGAAGGTTGAGTTGATTCAAAGGGTAGTTAATAAATACAGCCTTTTCAGGGAAAATGGTAGTATGGTAGTATTGATTTTATTACTGAGCCCAAAGCAAGAGGTAGAAAGAAGGGATGGGGAAGATGGCATATGGAGGGCATGACAAATGGCAAGGTTGGCATAAATGTGAAGAATAGTCTGGGCTGCCTAGGTCTAGCTAGTTAGGACAATTTACATTCATTCAATCACAAACCAAGATGGCGCAGATCCAGGTTGGAAATTCCAAAGCTGAGTAAATTAATTTCCCCATGGACTGGGGAGCAAGGATTCTGAAGGTCTGGTGTGCAGGGTGCTGATCCAGGGAGAAGTGGAAGCAGCGTGGATGGCAAGATGGCTGGGGTGGATGGCTGGATGGACTATGAAGCAATCCAATCCATTCCAATTCAATCCAATCAGATCCAATCCACAAAACACTTATTAAGTGCCGCCTCCTACCTGCAAGGCATGAATTGCTATGCACTGTGGATACAAAGATAAAATGAAGAACAGTCTTTGCCCTCTGATGGGGAGGGCATTCCACTGTATACAAGGGGGGAACCAACAAGTCTACACACAACCATTTGGGGAGGATCCAAGAAAGGAGACATGAGAGAACCCGAGTCATGATGGAAGTGAGGGGTTTCTGAAGGGTAGAGGCGAGAAGGGAATGCTTCGAGAGAGCATCCATAGCCCCTAGGTGCCAACCTGGTGAGCATGTGGGTGTCTGTCGGATCACCTGGAATCCCATATCAGAGAGGACATTCCTGGAAATAATTTGAGCTGCCACCAAAAAAAGGCAGGTGGTGGAGGTGGGGGAGGGAAGACACATTGGGCCACCCTGGGTTTCAGTGTCTTCTTCTGTAAAATAAGCGGGAACTGGATTAGATGGCCTCCAACAGCCTTTCTAGTTCAAGATTTATGTGCCTAGGATTTACATCTATGAGGCTCAAAGAGACCAATCAGCTTGCCCAGGATCCATTAATCACCCAACTAAAAGGTGCCAAAACTGGGATTTGAACCCAGATCTCCCGACTCCCAAGTCAGTTTTCTGTGAAGAGGTGGGCTGCCATTTTTTTCCCTACTAATATGGCAACACAAATTCAAGGTTTAAAATTACGCTTGTCTGTGATTTCTGGTCAGTACCAGAAACTTCCAGTATGGGAATTCCCTCTGCCAAAGAGATTATGACCAGTCCATGACTTATTAGATTTGCCTTAGGATCACATAATTAGAAATATCAAAGGCAGAACTTGAACCCAGGTATTCCTAACTCTGAGTCCAGCCCAATAATAATAATAAATAGTGATTGTTGTTGTCAAGTCAGTTTTAGTAGCGTCCGCCTCTTTGTGACCCATTTAGGGTTTTCTTGGCAAAGATACTGGAGGGGTTTGCCATTTCCTTCTCCAGCTCATTTTACAGATGAGGAAACTGTGGCCAACAGGGTGAAGCGATTTACCCAGGGTCACACAGCTAGCGTCTAAGGCCAGATTTGAACTCAGGAAGAGTCTTCCCGGCCCTAGGCCTGGCACCCCACATAATATGGTGCCACCTAGCTATCATAACAACAACGTTAATATAATACCAACAATCAGAATTATAGCTAACATGTATATAGTGCAAAACACTACGTAAATAATTTAATTTGATTCAAGTCCCATCGAAACCGTATCGCTGCTCCTCTGGAAATCGTGGCGACAAAAAACCCCAATAACAATGACCCAATTTATGAGTGATAATGCTTGTCCTCACAACTGACGCATCAAGTTTCAACAGCAGAGACTATCTCCAATTAACCCAGTTCATTAAGAGAGTCACAAACATCATTAAAACTAGAAGGAACCTCACAAATCGTGAAGTCCAACATTCTTAAGAATGAAGAAACTGAGTCCCAGAGAGGGGAAGCTACTCGGCCACAGACCCACAGACAATTATTTAGTAGCAAAGCCAGGATTCAGATCCGGGGCTTCTGCTGCCTGTTTAGTAGAGTTCTCACTGTACCAGGCTGCCCTGATTACGGCCATGGCCTCCCAGCTGGTCTCTGTGATTTCCAGTCTCACCCGAGGATTCAATACAGGTTGCCGATTGATTCCAGCATCTCAGTTTCATTGACTACCTTGTGAGATTATGACAGAAATTTACATTTACATAGGGTATGTATGTGAACATCTTTTATCTCCTTTGACCCTTACAACAATTCTAGTGAGTCACAGAGTAGCAATTTTATTATACCGATTTGATAGATTTGGGGCCAAACTTTTCAGCAATTTCTTCACAAAATTCATCACAGAATTAGAGTCAGAAGGACGTCAGCACTCATCCAGTCCAACCAGAATCTGACCAAGAATCCCTCTTACCACACCAGCTATACGTGACCATCTAAGCACCAGGGGTGGGGAACCTGCGGCCTCGAGGCCACATGTGGCCCTCTATGTCTTCGAGTGCAACCCTTTGCCTGAATGCCCTGAATTCTAGCCTCTGCTTGCAACCCTCCACAATGAGAAAATCCTCTTACTACCTCATAAGGCAGCCCCATGATCACTTGTGGACATCACCCATTGTTAGGAAGTTTTTCCTGACTTCAGACTTAAATGTCCTTTCTGATTTGCCTCTGAGACCAAGAAAAACAAATCTAATCCCCTTTCCACTTAGTCTTTCCAATACCTGAAGACAGTTATCATGACTGAAATCTTCCCTTCTCCAGATTAAACACACCCAGTTCATTCAATGCATCCTCATATGGCATGACCTCCAGTGACCTCACCAGCCCAATCTTGATTTTTTACTTTTCAACAAATGAAGAAAATAGAGTCAGAAATCACATCCTTGAAGTGCTCTGGTGGTTAAGGAGCATTCAGAGGCATTTTTATGTCTCCGTCCCTATTCCGTAAATTTAGGCAACTAACGTAAACTCTTCTGGGCTTCAGCTGACCTAAGGGAGAAATCAGCTTGTATTTGCTTATAATCGATGATAATGATACGATACCTTGTAAAGAATTCAAGTTAATCAAACCCAGGACGCAAAAAGATAGAAAAGGAAAATTAAGGGAAAAAAGGTGATGATGTCCACCATCTAGGAAAAGAAAATAACCCATGTTCATATGACAATAGTTAATATTTACATACGGTGCTTTGAGGTTTGCATATGTTATCACATTTGGATCCTCACAACAACCTTTGAGATCAGAGCTATTATTATCCCTGTTTTGCAGAGTTGAAAATTGAGACTCAGTAAATAAGTGACTTATGCAGAGTCACATAACTAGTAAGTGTTTGAAGCAGGATTGGAACCCAGATCTTTCTGACTCCCTGACCTGTGATCTATCGGCTGTATTGCCCAGCTGCCTTGAAAGGGTGGAACATCTGAGAAATCCAGTGCATGGACCTGTCATTAGAATAATGCACAGCAGCGCCCCATCCCTGTACTCTGAATGATTCAGAGCAGTGGAAAGATGGGTTTCATCCTACCCACGTTATTGCCAGTCATGGGGCCTGTTTCTAACACAGCCACACTTGCATCCCTCCCCCCCCCCCCACCCCGCTTCCTTCCTCTGCAATACACAGCCCTAATCAAGTTGAATCCTGAGTCAAGCATTGGCC